>NC_090267.1:440339723-440698057 GCF_040414725.1 Anabrus simplex | reverse complement strand
ATGATGAGCCATATGAACTTAAAAAGTAATTGGGCAGTAATTAACACTACTGTACATGATCTACTGGCCAAAGTCTTTTCTATGAATGAAAGATGTCCTTTCCTCAGGAAACTCCTCAGCATTGCTATAGTACTGCCAACGTCAAGAGCTTCGTGTGGAAAGGAGTTTAAGACTGCAAATCTACTCAAGTGAAAGTTGAGATCTTCACTGCAAACAGCTGAATTGATTTTCAATATGAATGGTTTAAACGTAGAAGATTCTGAATTGACAAAATCAGCAGAGCACTGGTATTTTAAAACAAAGGGATACAAAATGCTAAGAGGGGAGAGTAAGACTGAAGTAGCAGTCACAAGATCAAGCTGGTTAAGTACTATGGACAGTCTCCTAGACCCCCTCACGCTGCTATATACCTCTTCCCTCTCACAACAAAAACGGATTGTTCTACCTTCTAACTGGCAAGAGTTTTGACCTCTATCAAAGCCACAAGGTGCCTCATCAGTTTATTCAGAAGTTCCTCAGTTTTAAATGTTGTGAGCAGTCTCACAGACGTACCATAGTAGTCAAGTTACTTTTTGCATAACAGTTATATTTGAGTACGGTAATTCTCGTATTACCGTGTGAATGTATGTATAGTTCCTCAATTCAAACGTGAGTGAAAAGGCAGGGCCATTTAAGGAACTAGCTTTTATGTGCCATGAACCCCGATTTCAGGAAGAAGACAAAGGAGTATTTAGGTGAAAACCTTAACCCTTTTGCTCTCGCGCTATACTCACCAGTAAAGCCTAAAACACCTGGGCCATTTTTCATGATTATGCATATTAGAATGTAAAAAAATCACTATATAAAGAAATCCATACATACAAAATTGAAACAATCACACTAGTATATAATACAATGAAATTTCAGTAAATTTATAATCCAAAATTGTTAATGGCATAATTTACCATGCGAAAACAATCTAAAAGTTAGAAAATAAATTGTAAAAATTTTCAAATACCAAAAAGTACTAATCTGTTCATTAGTATTCTTCTTGACCAGTCATTCTGAAAACAACTACATTTAATTCTGTATAATGTGATAATTTTGTTTCCCGTACTCTTATTTAGTCATGAATTATAGCACCTAATGTAACGAACTGTACATGTACCTTTCAGAGTCAGCATTTGTGCTTCCGAAAACACTCGCCATGCAGACCTTGTTACACCTAATGCATACTGCTCTGGCACCCGTTCTCTTTTCCAGAGTGCTGCATACAACAGAGTTACTCTTTCTTCTCAGAAGCTTTCTCACCCTCTTTGGTCCTCTCAGAGCTTGGATGGCAATTAATTTTGTTGTAATCCACTTCTCCCCTAGGCTCTCAATTACAGATACTGTGTAGTACAGTCTAGATTTTATTTTCCCATATCACTTATTGTTTTCTTCATAAAGAATGAAGCTGTTCAGTACCATTCTAGCAATGGTATCGAGAGCCGCTTCCTTCCAGTATTGTACAGTCCGTCTCTCATCAAGGTAGCTGTACGACATCATGTCAGAGGCGTCAATCCCACCAATAAATTGATTATAGGATGTTATGATGGTTTACTATTGCCGTTGGCACTGTTGTGGGTTGCTGGAATTTCCTGTTCTATTGCATGTCTAGATACGAGAATGACTGGTTTCTTTGGCCGGGGGGGGGGGGGGACGGACGGACATTTTTCACGGAATGTACATGCTAACATTGAACCTGACATACAATACTGTTTCTGTCCAAAAAATATATATATATTTTTAAAGTTTTGGGGGGAAAATTTCCCATTTCTCCTGAACAGTTGCTGTTATATATGTGCCCAGGTGGTAGAGATGGCATGCGATGGTACTGAAATGAAATAATTGTCAACAAAGACGTGGTAACCCTTGTTGAGGTAACCACCCATGACTAGAAGTTTTTCACAACAGTGTATCCCAAACCATGTTTTATAACATTGTCTCCGTCTCCTTGAGATATACACTGCCGGAAAAATCAAACATGCAACATACTCAAGGACCGAGTTCAGTGGCACCAGGGTATAATATGATTGTGCATACTGAGGAGTTGTTGCGTTAGTTATTCATTTGTCACAGACATCGGTGATCAGATGGCGCTCAGGAGGCTTGTCTGTGCGAACTCTGTTTTGACTCTGCAAGCAGAAACTGTGCCGAGGTTAGAGGTGAAAAGTGTTTGCAACATTCATGCTAGGGTACAACCACGCCCTGTTGACAAGTATGTGCTCTTGTTGAGCAACTGAAGCCTTTGAACAGGGTTGCATTGTGGGCCTGCAGGAAGCCGGATGGACCTATCGACGGGTTGCTGCATATGTTGGACACAATGTATCGGTGGTGTGTCGCTGCTTTCAGCAATGGTCTGTGGTACAATCCCACACCCATAGACCAGGCTCCGGATGTCCACACAGTACCAAGATCGGCTCATTGTGCGAGCAGCGGCGGCCGACCGAACATCATCCAGGAACTAAATCCGGCCACATGTTGCACCTGCTCTGTCACCAAGGATCATTGGGAACAGTCTGCTTGCAGCAGGATTACCATCACGTGAGCCTTTGGCCAGGCTACCACTTACACGGCACCGCCAAGCACGGTTGCCCTGATGTCATGAAAGAGCTGACTGGAGATGGGAATGACACTCTGTTGTCTTGCGAAACGACAACAGATTCTGCCTGTAAAGTGATGGACGCACAAGTGTATGGCGTAGACGTGGTGAGCGGCCTATTCCAGAGTGCATTCACCCATGACACCCATGTCCCACCCCAGGCTTCATGGTGTGGGGGGGGCCATCAGTTACAAGTTGCGGCCATCGATGGTGTTTCTGCAAGATAGCGTAACCAGTGCCCGCTACATTACACAGGTTGTCGTCCCCATGCTACCGCCATTTCTTCGATAGGATGGTGATGGGGTTTTTCAGCAGGACATAGCACGTCCACATACAGCTGCTGCAACGCAACATGTTCTACGTGGTGTACAACTACTGCCGTGGCCAACACGATCACCGGATCTGATGATGATGCTTGTTGTTTAAAGGGGCCTAACATCCAAGGTCATAGGCCCCTATGATCACCAAATCTCTCGCCAACTAACACGTATGGAACATGGCCATGATGAAGCGGGAAGAGAGTCTGCAAGAACCATTTCCGAACTGCATCAAAAGGTTCAAGATGCTTGGGGCAATCTATCGCAGGATGCCATTCTGCAACTTTATGATCGTTTGCATGTGCGAATACACGCCTGCATTGCCGCCAAAGGGGCGTACACTGTATTAATGCGACTGTTCAGGTAACCTTTACTGCAATGTGTGTTTCATTTGGTCTGAATCTGTTATCATATACTCTTGCAATGATGAACTACCTATCACATTGCTTGTAAATAAAATGACCTTGGGCCGGTTCTACCACCTACTGGTAAAGTAGCGCGTAATTTGCCCTCCGCATAAAAGGACGTTTCCGTTCGACCACTCCCAGGTAGCGTATCGGCAGCATAAATTGTCGTTACCCGGCGCGTAATTTATCGGCCACTTCGAGGGCCCGATAAGACTTTACCTGCCGGGCAAGTTTAGAGAGCTGAACATTATTAGCTGTATTTCTGGTGACATACAACTCAAATTAGCTTAGTATACTGAAAAAAGCATTATACTGTAACAGTGATCGATATTGTATTGCAGGATTTTGAACATGAATGCTTCCTTTGAGTTGCAACGGTCACACCAGCCTCTCGCATTGATAGCATAGGGAACACATTTTATACGTCAAGCTTTCACAAAGAAACTCTAAAAGGATATACAATCAAAACCTATTTGGAAATAATTCCAAATGGGATTTAATTTTCTACTTTTTCAGTTTTCGGACACTAAGTATAACTTAGTATATGTATCCCAAACACTTCGAGCTCTCTCGTAGCGTAATGGCTAATGCACGTAGATCGTAATATGAGTTTGCAGGTTCGAGTCTTCTATATGACGAATCTTTTTTATTTTCATTATTAGCGTATTAATCTGCATGCCTCTTTACATACGTTCTTTTGTTAATAATATATTTCATTGAAATGTTTTAATCACAATATCATGTCTACTAGGAAAATGCTTTATATGTGTGCTACTTATAGAAAGTGATGTTACGATTAACAGGTAGCCCAGGTAGCAGATTCCTTATCAGTTGTTTACATAGTCTTCTTGTAAATGATTTCGAAGAAATTGGAAACTATTCCATTCCCGAATTCCTCTTCCTATGATGGAAATTTACCCCGATTAGTTCTTTAACAGTACGGTACCCTCCAACTTTATCTTCATAAAGTTAAACATTACAATGAAATGCATTATAAATAAATGGAAGCATGTGAAACTAAACGAGGTCACAGAGCTAGTTGCAAATAGAGCATCGTGGAGATACGTAATCAATTCACAGAAGCCTGCAGATAAAATGCTCAAAGGCAATAAGTCCGTAAAGAAGATTTGGGTATATATACGGATATAGAAGCGCGTGAAAAAGAGTTAAGAACAACGGCAGGGAACGAAAATAATTGTTTAATGTAAATTAGAAAGTCGATGGAAACCTGCGTACCTTCAATTACGGGGCGAGTCACTTTACCAATCTACTACGAGAATAATTTACAAAAACGCTGCCTTACATGACAGGTTATAACTGGCGTAAGAAAATGTTATCTCGAGATTTTAATCCCAATTAGGTATTGATTTTGAAGCTCATGGATTAAAATCACGAAAGCTTGACATAAATCGTTGTCCATAACACGAGCCCGTTTCCACCTCTAAAACAACAAGGAATAAACTGACCACGAAATGGGTTAAAACTGAGCTTAAACGGGCAAAACGAGAAACACAACCGAACGCAACCTATTCACAACCTTTCACATCACAAGAGGTCGATGAGGGATTAAAATCACTCCGAAATGGCAAAGCTGCAGGACTAGATGGAATCTACCCAGAACTACTAAAAAACTGTGGTCCAGCTACAAGAAGATGGCTTGCTGCATTCTTCAGCTCCATACTTCAGTCAGGAAGACTTCCCCCAATCTTCAAAAAGTCAAAAATTATTGCCCTTCTGAAACCAGGAAAGGATCCAACTCTCCCACAAAGCTATCGACTTATAGCTCTACTCTGCGTCACCTACAAGTTATTAGAAAGACTGATACTAAACCGAATAGCACCTGCCATCGAAGCATTCCTTCCAGTTGAACAAGCAGGATTTCGACCCAGCCGTGACTGCAGTGACCAAGTACTGTCCTTGACCACATATCTGGAGGTTGGTTTTGAGAACAAATTGAAAAGCGTCTCTGTCTTCTTAGATCTTACAGCTGCATATGACACAGTCTGGAGGGAAGGTCTTATGCTTAAACTGATTAAAGCTGTTCCTTGCTTAAAAATTACTACACTAATTGACAGAATGTTAAGCAACCGACTATTTCAAGTTCACTCAGAACACAACAGAAGCAAATTCCACAAAGTCAACAATGGTCTGCCTCAAGGGTCGGTTCTATCTCCTACTCTCTTCAACTTATACATCCACGACCTGCCTGAAACAGTGTCCCGAAAGTTCATATATGCGGACGATATTTGCCTTACAATTCAACGACCCAACTTCGCAGAAGCTGAAATAGTTCTTAACCGAGACCTTGAACTGTTGGATGACTACTTTCAAAGATGGTACCTTCATCCCAATCCACAGAAAACAGTGACATCTACATTCCATCTGAACAACGCAGAAGCAAACCACCATCCAAGGGTATTCTTCAAGGGCCATGAACTACAATATTGTGCCAATCCCAGTTACTTAGGAGTAACATTGGACAGGTCTCTTACGTACAAAAATCATCTGCAGAAAACCGCCAACAAACTAAAAAGTCGTAATAACATTCTCCAACGATTGGCTGGAACTTCCTGGGGAGCGGATGGAAACACATTAAGGACAACATCTCTGGCCTTAGTCTATTCTGCAGCAGAATACTGCTCTGGTGTTTGGCTTAACAGTGCTCACACACAGCTAGTAGATTCACAACTTCGTCAAACCATGCGAATCATAACTGGTACACTTCGTGCTACACCGACCCAATGGTTACCGGTTCTCAGCAATATACTACCTCCACATATCAGGAGACAGAAGGTCCTTTTTCAACTATGGACCAGAATGCTAAAGAATGAACGTCTACCTGTTCATGAGGATATCAGACAGAAATGCACACGCATGAAGTCTCGCCAGCCTGCTTGGAAGACAGCCGTGAAGATAACATCTAGTGAATTCAACCCCACCTCTAAATGGTTAACAGAGTGGTCTTTATCCCCAGCTCGGGCAATAGTGGATATTAATAACCCATCCACAAAGCTGGCAGGCTTTGATCTGCCACGTTGCACCTGGAGTAGACTAAACCGCATGAGATGTGGAGTAGGTAGAACAGCATCTACTTTACACACCTGCGGCTGGTCAGTTTCTCCATACTGTGATTGTGGGGAGGTTCGACAAACAATGAAACATGTAGTGCAGGAATGTCCACTCCGTGCTTTCACTGGCACCATGGAAGACCTCAACACAGCAACACCCGAAGCAGTGAAGTGGGTGGCGGGTTTGGACATTCACATTTAGTGACATGTACATCACTCGCACTCAGTGTGTATATATGAACTGTCAGAGTTGATAGGTGGATAGCGATGTAAATATATTGTGTTTTCTTCTTGTACTTTCAAACTTTGTAAATTGCTTTCTTTGACTGTATAGATATGATAATTTGTATTTACTTTGTACTCATCTTTCACTGGTTGTGTAAATAGTTTATGGGTTGTCATTATTCATCATACGCCAAATAAAAATAAATAAGCCCCTTATTAGGCTTTTTGATGATAATCAACAGATGCAAGCACAGGAAAATAAGAGAATCGAAATGAGCTTCATACATCTGACGATAGATAGCACCGCACTCGAAAGCGAGAAGTCGCTGAAAATCAGTCTAGCCAACTCCATATATCGGTGTCTAGCTCCTGGTAGCTACCCAGGGCTTGCGCGGAGGTGGTTGCACGCAATGCAAAGTACCAGCCGACTTACACCCCCAGGTAGTTTACCTCCCGGGCAGCTGCCAGCCACTTTACCAGCAGATGGTAGAACCGGCCCCTTGTCTTTGAAGATGCTGCACGTTTTCTTTCTGGCAGTGTACATCAAGTGAGTAGTTATGATGTTTGAGTCACATAGCTGTCAGCTTGCATTCAGGAGATAGTGGGTTCAAACTCCACTGTCAGCAGCATTTCAGTGAACTTAGACTGACATGTGTTAGCAACTTTCAACTCGGTAAGGAAAGCAACGGGAAACTACCTTACTCCATACTTTCCCAGTTAGCCTCTCTAGTCAAATTTAGGTTGTCTGTGACAGCTGATGATGGAGCTACTGGGATCCAACCAGATTTTGGGCTGAATACACAAGAAAAATCATCATCATATTCATCATCATCATCATCATCATTTACCCGTATCCAGCTCTAGATGGGTTGGGGGATTTACGATACTTCACCTTCCCCTCTCCTTCCGATGATGATAACAATCATGATGATGATCATGACGATGACTATATTTATACAAAAATAACATATACACACTAAGATTAAAGCTTTTGTTAGAGTATTAGCATTAGCTTCCCATGATGTTCCAGTTAGTCTTCTGCATAGGTTATTACAAATTTTTAATTTGGCAAATAGGTCAGTAATCAGTCTAGTGTCACACCTAACTACTTCAGAGTGCTGTATTAGTGAAGTCTTTGGTTCCCAAGCAGAGCTCTGGCTGGAAACTAAACTGTTTATTGATTAGATAAAATGCTAATAATTTTTATTTTCGGTCGGTTCAGGTGGAGGTGCCATTTTCTGAAGTAATCATTTAGCCTCTAGATATCTTGCGAAATAAATTTTTCTGCTTCATTGAAGTCTGTTCTTTGCATTTCTGCAACACAGTTTCTGGTAAGTCATAAACGTATAAATAGAACAATGTAGGTGACAAAATTGATCCTTGTGGCAGGCGATTATTCAGCTTATGGAATCTGCTCCTGGTGTTTTCAGTGAAAACCTAGAACGTCCTGTTGCTAAGTATGTTGTCAGGTAGGTTTATGATGTTAAGGTAGGGTACAGCTTTGATTAGTTTGAGAAGAAGTCCTCATTCCGTACCATATCACAGGCCGCAGAGAGGACACACAAAACAAACACATTCTTCTTCTTCTTCTTTTTTGTTTGTGTTTTTTTTGTGTTTTGTTTGAATAAATTCCTTATTTCAGATAAGATGTCAGAGCGATCTTGTTTGAGATGGAATCCAGCCTGTTCAGCAGAGATAAGATGGTGTATGGCTGGAGCATTTCTGTTGAGTATTAAATGTTTCTAGAAGTTTCTAGGTAACATAAAGTAGTGTTATTGGTCTGTAGCTCTGAGGTAGATCTGGATCCTTCTCCGGTTTTAAAAGTGGTATGATTTTGATGTTTTAAACAAAGGAGGCAGTCATCCTGCATGTAATTTATAGGTGAAGGAGGTAAGCCAGTGCTCTCTTGCAGCACAATAAAACTTCAGGGAATATCACGCTGAATCCTGCTGCTTTCATTTCACAGAGTATCCATCCCAGTTTCTAATTCTTCCACAAAGAAAGGTTGAGAATATAAAACACTGAGTTGGACTTCTCAATTTGTCTGCCTGAGCTCAGCTCTGACCTTTCTGATGCATTTCTCCTCCCCAGCTGTTCTGAAGATGGAAAAGAGGTACCTAGTAACAGCATCCACATTGACAGAAGAGTTTTTACTTATTAGTATTGCCGTCGAGTCCCACTTGTGGATAAGTAGGATCAGGCTCTCTAGTTGGAATACATGAAATTTATGTCTGAACAGTTTTAGCCGATTTTGCTCTTCTGGCATTGTCTGGATCAGACTGACCACCAACGTCCATCAAGGATCTGAAATTTATGTCTGAACCTTTTTAGCCCACTTTGCTCTTCTGGCATTGTCTGGACCAGACTGACCACCTATGTCCATCGAGGATTGCAACAGTTCTGTGGCTTTCTCAGGATTTCCATTCTCCAGAAATTTGTTGCTCAATCAATCATCTTGTATCTTCACTCCAGCCCAGTACATACTTCTGGAAGCCTCTGGGAATACCTTGTTTTACAGGTTTATTTTATTAGAGCAACAAACCATTCACAGTTCTCAGAAACAGCTTCAATCCTCCTGATATTAGTATTGGTGTTGCTAACATATGTAGACCAGTCAGCTTTCTGAATGTTCCAGCAAGGTTTGCATTTGCTACAGATTACAGGAATCTAAAGTCCAATTCGGTAAATAACAGGCCTGAGATGGTTGTGTGGGAAGTCGTTCATAAATTTTCACCGTATTCGGGAAGCTAGTACCATCAGATTTGAAGATACATAGCAGAGATCAGGTGAGTAGTACTGTTTCCAACTGGCAGAGTAAAATGTGCCATCATCTTTAGGATCTTGAATGTCTTGTTAACATCTATTCATTTTTATGACTATGATTGTATGGCCTCAACTACTGTGTGCAGCCATTTTAATTTAACAAAATTTAGGCTGCCTTCATATTGATTTTAACATTCATTTTTACTCAATCAGATAATAGCAGAGTGAACCAGATCTTTGTTGGGCAATCTACAGTAGAGATTTTAATGAATTTTGTCTGGTAAACACCAAACGTGTCACCAGAGATCTTTTACAAACATCATACTGCATGGAGTGTCATTACATTTCACTATCACGGTTTTCATAATAAATAATCATGACATTGTTATTGGCTTTATGTCCCACTAAATACTTTAAAGGATTTCGGAGACACTGAGGTGCCGGATTTTAGTCACACAGGAGTTCTTTTACATGCCAGTAAATCTGCTGACACGAGGTCGACATATTTGAGCACCTTCAAATATCACCGGACTGAGCCAAGATCAAACCCACCAAGTTGGGGTCAGAAAGCCAGCGCCTCAACCGTCTAAGCCACTCAGTCTGGCATCACTGTTTTCTTTGACCCCTCTGTGGCCTATGGTATGGTATGCAGGGAAGGACTACTACTCAAACTAACCAAAGCTGTACCTACTTCACAACATGCTTACAGGCTGTTCAAGGTTTTTACCAAAAATAAAAATTGGACTGAACATAACTTTCAAACGCCTTTTATCACTGCAGACATGTCCATTTTTAGAGCAGGTTTAAACAGTTACAATTTTGGTTTTCAATAAGTCTTCATCATCTGGACATTGCAGAAGGAAGAGTGCCGAGTGCCTGTAGTAGATGTGTGTTGAATATTCAGTCTGAAGGCTGGTTTGATACTCAACAGCTCCACCATCAGTTGCCACAGATGGCTTGGGCATCACTGAAGAGGCACACAGTGGGAAATGAGGAACGAAGTAGTTTCCTGTTGCTTTCCTAACCAAGCTGCAAGTTCTTATCACATATAAGTCTGCCAAGCACACTGAAATACTTGCACTAACCAACCCTATAAGCAACATTTTCATACCATTCAGAACAGGAACTAAATAAGAAATGGCATTACTAGCATCCATCATACCTCAGTCACTTTTATTCTTAAGCCATGGATGAGGCTGATAGGTGAATAAAAGTAACAAATTTGACCTAGACAGGAGACTGGCTAACCATCAACTGCTAAGAGAACTTTAATCTCATTACTTGTGAAACCAGTTTTTAATTTAAGTCACATATAAAAAGATCGGAACATCAAAAGGAACACATAAAAGGACAAACACTATAACACGTCGGAGTGAGAAGATGGAGAAGCAGCAAGAAAACACAACAGGACAAGAACAATCTCCACATCTTTAAACAGATGGGCTCTCTCCTAATCAGTCACAGTTCTTCCGCATCTATTTCTTCTCAGCTGCCATTTCTGTTCTCAGCTGCCACTTCTGCTTCCCAGCTTCATCACAAGGGGGACTTCAACGCTCACCAAGCGTCCATCTTGACAGATCTCCAAGTCTTGATGCGGGAAGCGTAGAATAAGAAATAAGCTGGATAAACACAGGAAAGGGAAGAGAGTATAAGATAAAAGACGAGTACAGGTGGGATCCACCGGGGCAATTTTACGTACTTCTGCCTTAAGTCTGCTGTATACAATGCTCTTCCATCTGGCTGAATAGCACCCACATCAAGCAAATTGACATTGTCCTGAATCACGCCAAGCAAACTGACACTGTCCTGAACCAGACAATGGAGATTATCAGCGACGTCATCAAAACAACCCCACTGCACTGGCTTCCATCCTTCCTCCACATCTATGCGACATGAACCACCTTGTCCGACAAGCAAATAAAATGCAGGCCAGTCACTTCCAATTCACCAAGACATCTGAAGAATTGCTTCAATCCAACTAATCCAGACACCCTCCCCTGCTGCTGGCTCAAAAGCTGATGAAAGAAAACTACTGTGGATTGCAAACTTGGAATGAAGAATGGACTGCTAAAGCCCCCAATGAATGGAGATTGCTCTTTGAATCTATATAGCCCCCACCCGCATTTCATCTTCTGCATACTGTATGGGTCCCACTAAACAGAATGCACACTGGGCATGGAAGAAGTGGCTCTGCAATGCATTCTTGGGACCTTCCACAAGCTGTGACTGTGGTTAAGAATTCCAATAATATGATACACCCCCTTCAGATACCCACATAGAGCCTTCTGCACGGAACTATCGAGGACCTTCTGACAGCTTCAAGAACGGCTACAATGCAACAACTGGACATCCTACTTTAGTTTTCATTTTTCATTTGTTAATAATATGCATTTACTTATATTTTACATCGTTTCTGTGTTTTTTACATTTTCTTTCCTATTTTTCTGTATTGCACAAATCTCTTTCGATTCCTACATTGGGTTTTACCTTTACTTTTTTATATTTATTCTTTTACCTTGAATTTTTTTATTTATTCTGTTTTGTAAATTATTTGTTGTTTTCATAATGTTACTTAATTTGTGAGTGGCTTAACTTGTACCATACGATAGATAAATAAATAAATAAATAAATAAATAAATAAATAAATAAATACAAAGGTCGAGCAAATATAAACGAGATTTTTGTTCTTGAACACCAACGTTGGTAGGACTGGCCCAGCGCTTCTCCTATGCTTAGGTGGGACCGTTGGAAGTGGGGAGAGCATGCTGTTAAGATATTTCCTGCCATTTCGTCAGTAACGTTCATGATGTCGGAGCAACAGGTGCACCCCTCCACTGTGCAACGCATAATTATAAAATTTCTTGCTCGTGAAGGAGTTAAAGCGGTGGAAATTTGCCAGAGATTGACTGCACAGTTCAGTGATCAAACATTGTCAAGGACGCGTGCGTTTACCTGGCATAAAAAGTTCAAGGAAGGACGAGAACATGTGGAAAATCAACAACACTATTGCGATCATTGGACCAGCATTACAGATGAAAACATTTGTACGGTTAAATATATTATTGACGACGACTGGTGGGCGACAGTATCAGAAATTGCATAACACCTGAATAAGTTATGGGAGCTGTCAAGCAATCATCACAAACGACCTACAGTGCCGTAAACTGTGTTCCAGATGGGTCCCTTGCCTTTTGACCGAAAATCTGATGTTGAGAAATTTGGAGGTCTGTCAGAGGCTTACAGCAAGGTTTGGGGAAGAAGGCGATGCATTCTTTAGTTGGATCGTCATCTGCGACGAAACATGTGTCCACCACTACACTCCCGAATTCAAACAAGCCAGTAATGAGTGGCGGAGGAAAGGGGAGGCAGCACCAGTGAAAGCCAAGACACGACTGTCAGCTGGCAAGGTTCTTGCAACTGTTTTTCGATCGGCGAGGCATTTTGCTAATTGATTTTTTACATGAGCAATGCACAATTAATGCTGCTTACTACTGCAAGCTGTTGAACAAGGCGACGGTTGCATATCGCCGCAAAAGAAGAGACCGAACGATTTGACAGGTCATCCCCCTCCACGACAATGCGCGGCCCCGTACTGCAGCTCTGTCTCCAAGCTTCAGGAAATGCACTGGACTATACTTGATCATCCTCCTTACAGCCCAGACTTATCGCACAGCGATTTCCATTTGTTCGGACCGCTTGAAGAAGCTATAGGAGGGCAACGATTTGAAGATGACGAGAATGTGGAAGACTTAGTGCGCAAATAGCTGGTGATATGACCCTGTTCTTTTTACGATGAGGGCATCAAAAAGCTGCCCATATGCTGGGACAAATGCATTTCCAAAGCAGGAAACTATGTGGAAAAATAAATTGTAATTGCCTTGAGTTTTTTAATAAATGAATAAAAAAAAAAATCCTGTTTATATTTGATCCCCCCTGTACAAATGAAAGAATAAATAAATAAATAAATAAATAAATAAATAAATAAATAAATAAATAAATAAATAAATAAATAAATAAATAAATAAATAAATAAAATAAATAAATAAATAAATAAATTACAAGGGGGCAAAAGATTAGGGACAATGGAAAACACAAAAGGGAATAAAAGGAACTCAATGGGTAAATCCTATTATGGGGTCATTTCGATGTTCCAATTATTCTACTATATGCGACTTGAGGAGCCTTCGTGGCTAAGACGGCAGCGAGTTGGCCCCTCAATGCTGGATACCGTGGTTCAAATCCCGGTCACTCCATGTGACATTTGTGCTGGACAAAGCAGAGGTGGGATAGGTTTTATCTCCGGATACTCCGGTTTTCCCTGTCATCTTTCATTCCAGCAACACTCTCCATTATAATTTCATAGCATTTATAAGTCATTCATAAATTACTTTGGGAGTGGTGACCCCAATGTACTAATAGCCTATAAATGGTTCATTCCTTACATCCCTGACCCGGTCAAAGACTGGAAAACAGGTTGTAGGTTTTATTTGACTTGAATTGCACTTGTTTGGTCCTTTCAATTACTTCATTTGCTGTGGGCCCTTACCCCAGGCACATGCTACATAAGAATCACAGGCTGCCGACATGCAGACTTCCTATTGATAAACTTAACCACAATAGGTATTGGATTTGACCCTGTAATGACTTGTCTAAATCTATTTAAAATAGTTTGTGTTGGGTCCACCTTCTCAATACACTTCTAACTGAAAATTACTTATTCATTCATACACGTTTCAGGAACATTATGCATTCCCTTCACCAGTAAAGTCCAATCAAAGAATAAAAACAATATAACACTATCTTTTGCTTAGCCCACAATTTCAAGAAGAAAGAGATAGTATTTTCTCTCTGTTCTTCCAAATTGTAGAAATCATTCAAAGTGAAACACCTGATTCCGTCGCGATGTTGACGTTTGTTTCCCCATTATACATTTGTCAAATTATGTGTGGGTTTTCTCCTATATTAACCACTTTCCTTTTCTTTTGCAACACCTTCATAGCGATGCTTGCCTCGACTATTTAACAAGCACACTGATCTGAAGTCTCCAATAATAAGCGTTAACAGTGTTTTCAGCAATCCCCAAATACGTTAAAAAGAAAAATCGCTGGACATTGTAGCCGATACATTTCTCCTAAAATATGATAAAAATACGTTGTTTTATACAATATGTCATAATAAGTGGTGTCGTACTAAGGGATTTTTGAAATACAGTATTTATATAGAATTCAGAAGGGACCATAGATTCCGCCGTTATATTAAATACGTCATTAAAAGAGATTACATAAAATCAGCTTCGTGGTATGTATCGCACTTAAAGAGATTCACAACAAAGTATTTTTATTTTCCACCTTGTCGATACACTAAATTGCTTAAGGCAACTTATTGGTTAAAAGTGGTACATGTTTCGTATATTATCAACATCTTCAGCCACATAACACTGTTTAGATGAAGCATTAATACTTTGTCAATATATGTATGTTTCATCTAAACAGTGTTATGTGGCTGAAGATGTTGATAATATACGAAACATGCACCACTTTTAACCAATAAGTTGCCTGAAGCAATTTAGTGTATCATCGACTAGGTGGAAAATAAAAATACTTAGTTGTGAATCTGTTAAAAGCGATGTCGCAATAAACTGTTTTGACTGCAGAAACTTTCTAACAGGTAAAGGAAGGATGTATATGTATTATATGTTGGCCTCTAAGGAAGAATGTTATTATCCTGACATGTACGATGACATTCACGAGTTTAAATTATCCCATATTATTGTATTCTCATGTACAATAGAGTGAATACCTCACCGGCAGAAGGTGAAGGATCTCTGTATGTCAACAGATTCAGGATTCATATGTAGTGCATGGCTCGATCGCCTGGTTGGTGATTCATTTAAACATGGCAGCTGGCGTATAAAACATGTCTGAAGGCATTCCTTTACCTCAAATACTTGTTGGATTTTGAAAATAATTACATCGATGAATTTGTACTGTCCATGGCTCTAAATCCAGATGTAGAAAACAGCATATAGTTCCATTTAAAAAAATGAAGTTAGCACCATTATCTCAGCATACCTGACACTCTGGAAAAGATCAATTATGAGCCCCTTGGCAAAAGTACTGAAAGTGAAAACAGATTTTTCGTATCTTCAACAGTTCACGAGTTATTCAGGAGTTTTTTTAAATTTTATTTTTGGCTAGTGGTTTAATGACACACTAACACATAGAAGGTTTTCAGTGGCGCAGGGTTGAGAAGGACATGGCCATGGTCTTAATTAAGGTAGAGCCCCGATACTGACTGGTGTGAAAATGGGAAAACCAAGCGAGTGACTGCACGGTTTGGGTCATGTAATGGTCAGTTTGAATTTGGGAGAGAGTGGATTTGAGCCCCACTTTTGGCAGCCCTTAAGATGGTTTTCAATGGCTTCCCATTTTCAGAAGACGCAAATGCTGGGGCTGTACCTTAATCAAGGCCGCAGTCAACTCCTTCCCACCCCTAGCCCTTTCCTGTCCCATAGTCACTATAAAACCTATCTGTGTCAATGAGATGTAAGAAAAAATAAATAAGGGAAACTACAGAAAAACCTGTAGACCTGATATGGGCTTTTGGGCTTATGCCATGTCAAAAAAAAAAGACAAGGTGAAACTCTCTACGTTTTGCAGAGAACTTTGCTCTGCGTCTTCAGAAGTAAATCTAGACTGTTCACAAGAAAGTCTACAACAAGTTCTCTGTGAGAAGAGCATCTCCGTGTTGATGATTTACTATGACAATGAAAATTGAAAAGATTGCTCCTCCCCAATCAACACAAAATATACTTAAAAGAATTAGACTATCTTTTACTTAGGAAAAGTTTTGGCCCCTTTCATTGGGCATCGTCAGCTTTATAGACAAGAAAAAATACAAATTAGCGCACATTAAAAAAACTTTTAACAAGCATAAAGTAAAACAGATTTCAATATGTAGTCCGTTTGAACTTGGCTGGACGTGACTCACTATGTGAGTGGATAATATCCGCACGAGGCTCCATTCTACCACCACTGGTGGAAAAATTCAAGAAATGCAGGATCATGAATTTGCCTTACAGTACTAAGGACGAGATGCTCTATGGAAAGATGGTAATTATAATTATTCTTCCACCGGCAATACCGGTGAAACTGATCATGAATATACTGTAGGTAAGAAAGAATGGAACTACTGATTTGAATATTTTATTGCAAATATTTACATAAAACAAAAATAAAATTATAAATCACTTTTATTTTTACTACTGTAGAATACCATGTGCAGCTACAACAGCACTGAAACATTATGACAAGGACAAACAATATAGCATGTTTAAAAAAATAACATTTCACGTAGAATGCATTTTTCCAAAATAAAACCCTTCAATTGGCTACAAGCACATTCAACAGTCTCTTAATCAAGCAAAATGCCCAAACATCTTAGATCAATAGTGGAAAACCTACTGACATAACTACATTCAACCCGAGACTGACCTAAACAAGCCAAAAGCCATACCACTGAAGATTTTTTTTTTTTTTTTTTACTGACACATATAGGTGTTATGGCGATGATGGGGTAGAAAAGGTCTAGGAGTGGGAATGAAGCATCCATAGCCTTGATTAAGATACAGCCTGGTGTGAAAATGGGAAACCATGGAAAACCATCTTCAGGGCTGCTGACAGTGGGGTTCATACCCACGATCTCCCAAATGCAAGCTGACAGCTACGTGACCCAAACCACACAGCCACTTGCTTGGTATATCACAGAAGAAAGGAGAACCTCAGGGTAGTTCACTCTCCGCCTGTCTGTTCAACTTGACAACTTAACACTCTAAAAGAACTCTCATATCATGAAATCTCAACAGTTCATGGCTTCTCTTTAATTCATGGTTTGAATAAAACATAGTGTTTGGCCTTTGCATATGATACAGCCTTTTCAGAAAACAATGTGCCAACTCGTTGGCTGAATGGTCAGCGTACTGGCCTTCGGTTCAGAGGGTCTCGGGTTCGATTCCCAGCCGGGTCAGGGATTTTAACCTTCATTGGTTAATTCCAATGGCCCGGGGGCTGGGTGTTTGTGCTGTCCCAAACATCCCTGCAACTCACACACCACACATAACACTATCCTCCACCACAATAACACGCAGTTACCTACAAATGACAGATGCTGCCCACCCTCATCGGAGGGTCTGCCTTACAAGGGCTGCAGTCGGCTAGAAAGAGCCGCACGAAATTATTATTATTAGAAAACAATGTGCTGAGAACAGGTAGGATTTTATTACAAACTGAAAGTTCTCTCACAGCATCTGACTTCAGAATTAAGCCATCGAAAAGTAAACTTGTTTGCATTGCAGATGGATCCATGAGAAAAAATCTCTCACAGATAGCGAAGAGAGAATCAAATATCTGAGCGTAAATTTTAATGAGATCATTTCTGGTGAGGCAAAAATAACAACTAACCTACAGTATAAGGTAACATCAAAAGCTTATACAAATCTCCATTGCTGAGACCTGATCAGAAGATGTCCATTATTAATCAATACATAATTATAACCCAGTCTTGTATGTCCTTTACAATGTATACAACCGACAAAGATCAAACACAGCTTTCTGGAAGGTGTAGATAAGGTACTTATAGAAATCACACAATTGCCCAGACGGAGCTATTTATGCTCCGAAGAAGTTTCGTGATCTTGGTCTTATGAGAGCGAAAAGAGAAGACATAATATTCAAAATTTCAACATCTGCTATCATTCTTTTTATCAATGATCGCAATAATCATCCCATAAAGTCAAAGAAATGTTAATGTTTATTTATTGCACCTATTCAATACATAAAAAGTGATTTTAATTTAGAATTAAAATCTGTGAATAAAATTATAGGGACATGTTTTGCCCTTTATTTGAGGGCATCTTCAGCCTTAATCTCAATCTGAAAGATAAATCAGGATCCTGATTGTTCTTAATTGTGGTTGAATTAAAAAAAAATACAAATGAATGTGTGAATGATGTAGGAAATATGCTTCAAAAGGTGAGATGGTTGACAGTGTTAAGATATTCTTAAAAATAAAGTCTTAGTGAAGTCTTACAAACAAATAGTCATAATTTATACACTTTCTTGAATGTCCTTGTCTAATCAACTTCTGGGTAAGCAACAGAAGAGGATTCTCATGTTGTGTACCATCCCAGCTGTTCGAGCAGTCCCAGGCAGAAGTTCCAGCACTAACCTCTGTCATCATCAAGAATGCAGTGAGAGCAAAACCCTTGGCCATGTGCTAGTTTTTTGACACAAGGGAGAATTACTCTGAAACTTGCACCATCACAGTAAGATCTACTGTGTGTGTGCTCTCTGAGAATTGAAAACTCAAGGCGGGGTGGGGGAATGTGTTCAAATAGGTGTCACTTCCAATGGATATGTAAGGAAAGCTGACATTGCTGTAATTCACTGTCGGGCATATAAAGCAGTTATTATCAATCCAACAGTGCAATTTGAGATCAATACAGTTCATGCTAGAGAGGTTGACTAGGAAAACGAAAATGCAGGATCCTGAATTTGCTTGACGGAACTAAAGACGATGGATGCTCTACAGGAAGATGATGGCTAGAACAATGATTCTTCCACCGGGAAATATGGTGAAACTGATCGTGAATATAGCTTAGGAAGAGTGGAACTATTGACTAGAAAATTTTATTGCACATATTTACAAAAATAAATTATAATTCAAGTTTTGTTACTACTGTAGAATACTGCCCGCAGCTTCAACAGCACTTGTATGATAAGGAAATATAATAAAGGCATGTTTTTAAAGAAAATTGATAGCTCACGTAGAATCCATTCCTCAAAAATAAAATTACCAAAGCCTTTGATTCAATTGGCCATGAATCGCTTATTTTTATAACTTCCACGAGTACTGGTCAGTACTTGGGGACTGTTAATAGGAAGCAAAGCACGAGTAACAAAACATGCATGGGATACCAGGAAGAGCATGCAGATACAGCACAGCACGTTGGAAAAGATCATAATACACGTCGCTAAGGACTACCTCAGCATCCATTATCATCATTACGGACCGGAAGATCATGCCCTAAAAAGAAAAGGAAATATGCATGCACTTATGCTCTTAAAAAACTGAAAATATGTCCACAAATATGCACCATTAAACTGAAAGAATCAATATCCTTTGGTCATAGAAAAGACTAGTTAGTATTAAATTAACACATTGAGGTTTGATTCAATTGTATAGGCTGTGTCATATATTGCAGAGAACAAAGTATGTTGTCTGGTTTTCATCGCCGTTAGTACAAAATAAACGTACTATGTGCGCTGATCGGCACTATATAAGATTTTGTTCATATAGTCCCTGAAGGAAAAAAAAAAACAGATGGCAGCAAACTTAGGCTCTACATGTCATATTCTTCCTTTCAAATCATGCCAGAGCTATGTCGACTTGACAGCAGTGTGCACGTAATGGCGGCCGTGCGTGAACATAGACTGAAAAACAGTTATTTAAACCAACTGAACAGGTCTAAGAGATCACACATAATATTTATGTACTAATTCTTATGTAGATTTATCTCTTTTAAAAAACAATTATGAACGGCCTAAGAACAAAATAAACACAATATCAGCCATATTTCATTAGTTAAGATTATACGTTGAACTTTTTAACAACATGAAAAACGTACTAATTTCAATCCACTATTTCCATAGTAAGGGATCTACCGTAAAACAGGGTAACTTCGGCCACTTTTTCGTATATTTTTAAAAATAAAATGTGAAATATTCCCTCTAATTTTCTGAAAAATATAATATAAATTGTGCCATGTTTGTTCTTCATTTTTAAATACCGTATGAACATAATTCTCATCGTAATTCAGTAATGAATGATGATTATCGAAAGAGTGGCCGGAGTTACCCCGTGTTTTGGGGTAACTTCGGCCGCCATAAAAATAGCTCAAGAAACGAAGTTTTCTTCGATGTAGTGTTACTTCGGCCACCGTGAATGTTTTTTTAAAAACCTACAAATCAACAATCGCAAACAAATTAAAACGATTTATGCTGAAAAAGATGTATAGTGATCAAATTCACTTTTTCCCAAAAGAAGAAACTATTTTATTTAGCCTAAGCATACAAGCATTGTATGATATTACAAATTACATGTTGCATTGTGTAAATATTTGTAATGGTACAAAATGTAATAAATAAAAGGTATGGAAATCATAAAGCCCAATTGTATAGAGAGAAAAGGTGGTCGGAAAAGAAGCAATCTTGTAGACTGTTCTCATAATGCACCGTCTTCTAAATGAGAAAATATCTGGGCCAGCGTCAAGTTCTTAAATGTGTATCGTCCATGTCAACTGATATCCGTCTATCATTGAAAATGGAAACTGTCTTTCCCCTCCCTGTCGGGATAAACGTCCCCGTTTATTGTTATTGTGTCTTTATTAATCTCTTCTAAAGCGTTCTTGAAGTAAACAGGATGGTAATTACAATATCCGCGGCCGCATAATGTTTTCCTGTACGTTCTTGGCATGGCCGAAGTTACCCCGGAAGAGGACAACTTTTATCACAAAACTATTCCCTGAAAAACCTATTTGATTAAAATATATAAAATTGTGTTGATCAGTTACCAGACAAACTTACATTTTGACCCCATAAACCACTGGGATGGAGAATTGAATGCTGGGGCTAGAGAACAGTTTGTTTTCTGCTGTTACCAGACAAGACAATAGTCGGGGCTGAGAAAAAAATTGATTGACTCAACAATGAGCCCGCCAATGTTATTTGGACTACCGAGTGTTGATAGAGCATTCTATTGTGTGTGCATTTTAGTTGTTGCAATTGGTTCATCTTTTCCAGTATAGAAGGCAGGAGAAAATAAGTGCTGCTATTCGTCAGTGGCCGAAGTTTCCCTGTATGGCCGAAGTTACCCCACTTTACGGTACCAACTGTACTACACTTTTTACAGATATGCAATAGAAAGTATGAACTCAAATACAGTAAAATAAAAAAATACCAAAGTTCAAAATTAGTATCTAATTTAAAAATCCAAAATTAATGAAAAATGGCCAGTCTGGAGGATTAAAATGTATAAAAGTGACAAAGACCTCAATGTGTTAAAATAAAATTACACTATACCTTAGAGGTTGAAGGAGAAATGGTCCTGGTGTCAATGTTGACTGATGAATGGCAGTTTACAACCATCACTTTGCACAAATTTTCAATTGAAAAATCATCTGCTGTCGGACAAAACACTTTTGTAACATAGAAAACTTCTCTCCACATCAGAGGAGGTTATAAGGCATAACTGCTCCACAGAGAGGGGCGAAACTCTTTGCATAACATACTGTTTTCCTTCAACAATGTCACGAATATTGCAGTTTGTTTATAACCAGGGTTTTTTTGAAATTACATAAGTCACTTTCTCTTTTTGACCTGTACTACCAGGAACAGAACTTAGATCGCTTATTGTTTTACCAAAAACAGTAAGCGATTCATTTAACACGCACCCGCGGCAATTTACCGCACTTTTAAATATTTGTTAATAATTTCGTTGTTAGCCGCTGTAGGGCTTAGGGCTCTTGTTTCATCCCTCCCCTCCTTCTCTCTCGCTTGATGTTGATTATCGTCAGTGAATTGCCTGCTGCGTTCTGGAGTAGTTAAAGTTTTCTTTCACTCTCGCATCTGCCGTGGCATATTGCTTTCATGCGACCCCTCGCATCTGCCGCGGCATATTGCTTTCATGCAACCCCTCGCATAGTGCATTCTTACATGACTGCATTTCCAAGAAAGTTTAAGTAAAGTTCATGAGGTTTATGGTGGCTTTCAGTGAAGTGTGGTGCTGTAGTTTTATCTTGAATTGTGACCAAATCATTCATTGAAATGTACATATGGAAACGTTGCGGCAATTTGCTCACGCGCGACCTCTCGCGCTCTTTAAAAACTCTCGTAACTTTACCAGATTTTGCGACAAAATTCATTAATTTTTTTTCATTGAGAAAATATTGTTACTGGGTAATTATGTTAGTACTAGTCGAAAGGCAGTTACACAGGGTACATATTAATATTTTTATCAGAGCATTCACCGCCAAAGGAAAATAGCAGCTCATTAAAATATGAAGCATGAGCAATTTGCCTACGCGTGACCTCTCGCGTTCTGAAATGGGTGCAACCTCTCGCGTGTTAAGGGAGATCCTACAGCTTCCAGTAACATTATGGCTGTTTATAAGAAAATGTTAACTTAAAAGTTTCTCAGTCTATCAAACACAAAAGTTCAATATAAATACAACAGTATAATATACCTGTAATAAATACACACTATTAAAGAAAGAATGACATGTTTCGTTCTACAAGAACATCCTCAAATTCTGCCAAATCACTAAAATCATACATATATACGTTGCATAAACTTGTCAATGACTGAGAATTTGGTGATAATATGAACAAGTATTAACAAATAATGATCTTATTAGTACTCAACCATCACTATATAATTTACTTAAATGTTTCTGTACTTATCTAAGCTGCTGAAGTGTAGTCCGTTCTCTGCTTCCAGGCTGTGGTAATGGAGGGGCTCAGTGAGAAGTTTTTGTGGGCGTTGCAAGCTGTCCCATGCAGAGGGGAGGGGAAGTAGGGGGGAGCGAGGATAGTGTTGTGGATCATGCGTTCTATCCACTGGAGAGGGGAGAGAGGGTTATTTGGTTCTTCATGCTATAATGTATTACATGTAATATGGAGTTAATATAAGTTACTGATTATGGTTAAATAAAGTATATACTACCAGCATGTGCTGAACAAGTTGTGTGAATGAAGCTGAGAGAAATACCTGATTTTACCATGTAAGTAACCGCATCTGCAACAAATAAATGACACCAGATGGCCATAATAATTTCAAGGAATAAATCAAACACTGTGTCGCAGTTACATCGTTAGTGGCTGGCAATTCACACACGTTAAGAAGATAAGGTATTGTCTTTTGTTCCTTATTCAAGGCACCGACAATAATAAAAATAATCTATACAAGTCTTCTTCTTCTTCTTCTTCTTCTTCTTCTTCTTCGTCTTCTTCTTCTTCTTCTTCTTCTTCTTCTTCTTCTTCTTCTTCTTCTTCTTCCAGCTCCAGTTTTCTGGGTGTGGTGTACAAGGGCTCACCACTTCTTCCTGACAAAGTCTAGCTTCTGTTCATCTATGCCCCCCCACTTCACATTCCTCTTGTTGATCTCCGATTTCACTGTGTATCCATCGATTCCTTGCCCTCCCTCCTGGTCTCTCCCCTTTCACTTCTGACAAAATAATTCTTTGCTGTTCTTGTTCCCACATAACATTTCCAAACCATTGTAGCCTGTGTCTTCCTAAAAGCTCAGTAGCAAGTATTTTGATGCCAGACTCCTTCATTTCTAATCTCGTCTTTCCTGGTCATTGTTCTGATGACTTTCATTTCTGTTGACTGGATTTTACTATTAGCCTTGTTATGTAGGGTACACGTTTTGAGTCCATAGGTGAGAACTGGAATGAAGTAGGTATCAAACATGGTCAATTTTGCTTTCCCCTGGGGTATTTTATCATCCCAAGAGCAATTTCTCATTTGAAAATAAAATTGAGAAGATTTCTGAGTCCTATTAAGTATTTCTTTGTTTACTGCGTTATTTTTAGAAATGATACTTCCAAGGTATTTTAGGTTAGAAACAGATTGTAACAGAGTTCCCTCCAAGAAAATGTTTAAATCTGTCCCTTTCCTGTTGATAGTTATTTCAACAGTTTTTGTTTTACTTCTTTCTTTAAACTTGCCATTCCAAATATTTAGTTTCTCCTGCACTTCTGCTTCACTTTCCCCCCAGATCAGAAACATCTGCAAATATTACAGTGATATGCTCTTTGCAATGTTTTTTGATGGATTTTATGATCCAATCCATGACAATGATGACAGGAGGGGTGAAAAGGCACTTCCCTGCTGGACTCCTCTTTTGGTTTCAAACCAATCTGATCCATCCCCTACCTGAACACAGCTAAAGCATTTTTGATGGAGCATCTTTACTTTATCAATCAGGAAGTTTAGCACACCTAATGTATACCTTCTAGGCATTCCCAGATTATCTCCCTGTATATTGCACTTGTCTTTCCACATGATGATTCAGCTTCTGAAACCAGGGTGGCCTTGAATGACAACCACTTTTCTTCTACTCCTCTTTTTTCATTCTTAGGTAATTTATTATTATTTATTTTTTCCATGAATTGTAGACACAATTCAGGGATGGTGAATGGAGAAAGGGCATAGCCCCACATACACGAATGTTTGGCTGAGATCTTTCTTTGGTATTCTTCTTTCTTCCCATCTTCTCCTAGCAACTAGTTCTTTATCTCTAGCATTTTCTTGCACGTCATTCTGCACATGGACACTCCCAATGTGCACAACCAAAAGCCGGTGGTCACCATCAAGATTTTCACTTGGAATAACCTTAACATTGCTGCGCTTGCAATTATTGCGAGCGCGGAGAGTGACCGCTGCTCTGCTGTGCCCATAATATTGCAAGCGTGACATTCTTCTGAATTTATCAATGCAATACTCCCAATGTTGACATAAGAAGTAATTCAAACTCCGTGGGCGGATACACGCATCTCTCTGCAGTAGATAGGAGCTTACGAAATGACAATCTGTTGATTCATTCACGAGTTATTGATATAAATACGACACTCTGCTTTACGAGCTGCTCTGCAATATGCCCGGCGTGCAAACTAGCAGTGAGGCCCGCATCAGGGATGAGTAAGCTACAGTATGTCGACTGTCAGTAAAGCACGCGATCTTACCGAATCCGAGGTTGTAAGAGTGCTATCCACATTAGAATCGGAAGATGAATATTCCGATTTTAGTGATTTCGAGAATAATGATGATAGATGACACAGATTATAATGTAAGTACAGAAGTTGTCCAACCACTTGTACAACCCTTGATTAACTGGTCTGGACCATTTTTTATTCTGATATCAAACCAAGATGTATAGGAATTTTTAATGCGTTCTCAGTGTTTTATCTTGAATAATATTTTACCATAAAATTTAGATACATTTTTACTCAGTTCAGACACCCCTGAAGTTATTGTCTTCAGTTTAGTTACATATCAGTGCTTGGAAGTGGACAGCTAGGACCACCTGTAGCCACTGAAACATGTAAGTTGAGCTTTTTACTGTTATTTTTAATTATTAGTTTGATTTTTATTCAATTGTTGGCCTTTTATGTTGGACAACCTTGAATTTCCTGTGCAACATATAGCTAATTTTGTGTTAGAAAGAACAGTTTAGGACCTTCCATATTTAGTATAAAAATATGACAAGCAGGCAAGAACCCTCTGGTTTTTCCCATCTTATTTCCGACTTTTATGTATTGAAGCACAGGGCTTTTACAAAAGAGAATTTATCTCAGCAATGAAAAGGTTAACACCAGTGGTGAACTGGCTAGCACATCTATTAGTTATTATATAGTCTATCACTGTCCTCTGCTTCCTATCCCTACTGTAGCGTGTGATTTTATGACTGTCTCTCTTCTGAAACCAAGAGTTTTGTATGCACAGTAGTATATGAGGTTTTCTCCCTCTTGGTTTCTGCCACCACAGTCACGGGGGCCTATGATGTCATCACAGCCTTGTCTATCTGTCCCTCAGAATCAGTAGTTTCTTCAACAGACAACCACATGAATTGAGCTGCAGTCGCTTAAGTGCGGCCAGTATATAGTATTCGGAAGATAGTGGGTTCGAACCCCACTGTAGGTAGCCTATAATTTGACAAAACTTACTGCTTATTACCACTCAGTTCAGAAGTTCTATGCAACAGAAATGTGTAAAATTGACATACAAATCTACAAAATCATGACAATATTGTAAACTTGCAAGATCTTATGAGAGACAAAACTGTCATTATGCAAAACCTATCTGACAAGTTTCTGTCAAATGTCACTTGTAAAATAGGGTGCTGGTTTTCACTGATAAATGCCATATTACTCACCTATTCACTAGGGCAATGGCTGACAACATTGTAACTTTTGAAATTCCATCTCCTGAATGAACACAGTATTCCAAATGACTATATTTCCTTTCAAGAGATTCTTCAACGTTTACGTCATTATCCTTTCTACTAGCCAAAATCTGAAAGTAAATAATATGTTGCAGGAAATTAAATAAATTTACTGATCATAAGACACACATTGGTTAGCTGACACACAATTTCAAGTTATGAAGAGAGAGACTGGAACAAGAAAGGGAACACAATAGGATAAACACAATGACAGGACAAGGGAGAAACAGAAAGATGACAAGGACAAATATGAAAACACAAAAGGAGAAGGACTTTTCAATTTAGAGAGTATTGCTTTCACGGCTCATAATTGTAGATATCATAAGCTTGTGAGCTTTTGCCATGTCAAGAAAATAAGGTGAAATCCTTCAAATTTACGAGGAAGACTTCTCTAGTGATCAGAAGAAATTTTCTTCTGAAGACACGGAGCAAAGTTCTCTGGCAAAAGCTCACAAGCTTCTTATGATGTCTACAACTTTTAAATCATGTCTGAAAAAAAAAAAAAAACTGGGGGAGGGCTTCTTTCTCCTTCTGAAGTTTCTACATTTTTCTGATAACGAGGTATACAATAAGGAAGTACACCCAAAAATTTACAAAGTGAAACCAGTTTTTGACAAACTATTATCTTTAAACGTGAGGAACTTCATCTTATTTGCCCGTATTGAACTGAGATCACAATTAGAATAAAAAACTTTAAGGTTCCACCTTGTTCAATACAAATACACTGTTGTTAGATGACTTTTTACAACATATATTTTATTGCAGTAACTAGTTTCGGCGCTCTATTGAGGCACCATCATCAGCTGCGCAACAAGTAGAAGAAACTTGAAGATATAACAATACAAAACAACATACTGATATACTTAACTCCTTAATATCTATCTAATGGGAAGTTTAAAACTCTAAGTTACAAGCAAGATAACCCTTGTGAGTCGAAATTGTAAAATCTCATGAGTTGTCCTTAAAATTCTGTGATGGCTATAATTTTTTACATTCGTAAAAATCAAGTTCAACAACATTCCTAAAATCGTGAAATTAAAGCTGAATCAAGTCCTAAAATGTTAAAATGTTCATTTCACAGATGCATTAGTTGCCATGTGTTGGATAAAAACTCGTCGTATTCATTAAATTGCCAGACTGTGCCGTCTTCCGATGTTTGTTGATATGTGGAAGCTTAGTTCTTATGTTGCGTTTCTAGTGGTTGGAACTGATTATTTGCCCTGATGTTATTAAGCGGGCCTAGACTCTCAGTTTAATAACCCTGTAATGATGAAAGTCCTCTGTTAATAGAAAGGCTAGATAAAGATATTAGGAATCTGACCGAATCAAAATGTTATTGAAGTTGACTCACCTCAACGGTTATGTACTTTGCGCGGCGTCTGCAGCACGACGAGTGTGTCTGCTCGTGTCGAGTGCGATGTGATGAAGCGCTAAGGAAGGGTAAGAAGGGGCGGCAAGGGGAATGTTTCTGGAACGTTGGCAATGTAGAAGAGGATCTGGGGGCGTTGCGGACGAAGTAGAATGAGAAACTGTTAAGTAGGGTTCGAAAGACTGACGAATTTTCCGGAATTCTTAGCTTGTCGAGTAATAGAATCAAGCAATCGTATAATACTTTGGGTTTCTCGGAAATTTCATTCAAATTTAGGTTAGCGTTATAATACTGGTCTAGATGTATTAGACACGCTTCTGTAATGTCAAGCCTCGGTCCCTTGGATAGTGTTTCCATTATTTCAAGATCATGATTTATGTCTGTGAATTTATGCTTATATTCATGGACGTGTTGGCCTACGGCTGAAAATCTATTGTATTTCACAGCATTGAGGTGTTCTTGATATCTAACATTAAAGCTGCGCCCAGTTTGCCCTATATATCCGCTCCCACAGTCTTTGCATTCGAACCTGTATACACCTGATTTAGAGTATGGGTTGACCTTATTAACAGCTGATGCATTATGCAAAATTTCAGTACTTCTGTTATCCATTTTGAACGCAATCCTAATGTTACGTTTCTTAAAAATTTTCGTAACTTTATGAACCTCTTTGTTGAACGTAAAGGTTGCGATTTCTTTTGATTCAAGTTTATCTTTAGTCAGGGTTGTGGGGGGGCGATATTTAAATTTACTTATTATCCGCTCTATGAAATTCCCTTTAAAGCCATTAGCCTTAGCCATAGCTCGAATAATGTTCAGTTCCTTGTCCAAGTCTCGCTTGGACATTGGTACGCTAAACGCGCGATTAACCAGACTGTTATAGGTCGCATGTTTATGAGCTGCAAGGTGTGTAGAGTCTTGTCTATTGTAACTGAAGTTTGTGTGGGCTTCCTGTAAATGCTAAATGAAAATGAAGAGGGATGTCTATTAATCTTTAAGTCTAGATAATTAATGGATTTTTCTATTTCAGATTCCAATGTAAATTTTATATCAGTATCGATTGTATTGAGATTATTCAGAGTGTTAGAGGCGTCAGATATGCATTCATCCAGAATGACAAAGGCATCGTCTACATACCTGGACCAAAATACAATATTCTTAAATTTGTCATTGTTAATTATTTGTGTATCTTCTAAAAAATCTAGATAAATCTCTGCTAAGATCCCCGAGGCCGGTGACCCCATTGCGAGGCCATCCTGTTTATAAATGATCTGATCAAATGTGAAGTAGTTATTGTTGACCAATAATCTTCGATTTCGAGATTGCTTAGGTGACTATATTTCTTCAAATTCATAGCAATGATAGGAAGCAATTTTGAAGTTTTAATATTAGGAAATATATTCACTACATCAAAAGAATGCATTGTGTTGTTGAACTTGATTTTTACGACTGTAAAAAATTATAGCCATCACAGAATTTTAAGGACAACTCATGAGATTTTACAATTTCGACTCACAAGGGTTATCTTGCTTGTAACTTAGAGTTTTAAACTTGCCATTAGATAGAAATTAAGGAGTTAAGTATATCAGTATGTTGTTTTGTATTGTTATATCTTCAAGTTTTTTCTACTTGTTGCGCAGCTGATGATGGTGCCTCAATAGAGCGCCGAAACTAGTTACTGCAATAAAATATATGTTGTAAAAAGTCATCTAACAACAGTGTATTTGTATTGAACAAGGTGGAACCTTAAAGATTTTTATTCTAATTGGAAACTATTATCTAACAGTTATGTTCCGGACAGTCGTGTATCTATAGACAAAAGTCTATGTAGAATGGTCATTTATATTGGGAAGTATTCATTCCTAAGAATAGATCCCATTTTGGGATGAAGTCTTTCAAGCTATGTGAGGCAAGCACGGGATATGTCTGGAGCATGCTTTGGTATACTGGTAAAGAGATGTTTGTGGGAAAGACATATCTCAATTCACTAAGCCACCTAAAATTGTGTTCACATTAGCTGAAGACCTTTCGGATAAGAAATACCTTATTGCTCTGGACAGTTATTACAGTAGCCCAAAGCTCCTTGACCTACTGAACGATCTGGACACTGATGCTGTTGGAACCGTTCATCCTAACAAGAAAGGATTTCCTAAGGATATCACGGGGAAGAAAGTGAAGAAAGGAGAGGTAGTATTTCCTCTCAGGAAAAACTCATGGCTCTAAAATCGAGAGACGAGAGGGATATGAGCATGTTGAGCAGCATTCATGACGCAGAAATGAAAAAGGTTGAGGACAGGAAAGGCAAAACAAAGGATAAACCGGTAGTGTGTATCAAATACAATGAAAACATGGGGGAAGTTGATTTATTCAACCAGTACTTGGTCACCAACAGTACTACCAGGAAACAAATGAAGGAGTAGTCACAAGAATTTTTGCAATCTATTGGACATCACTATGTTCAATTCATTCATTTTGTATCATAAGCAGGGTGGAAAATTCAGTCATTCACAGTTTTGACTGCATACTGTGTAGAAAATACTTAGTAATTTCAGTGCATCGACCTCCAGTGAAGTTATGACAGCCAAAGTGGTTAGACCATTACCCCCTGACGGACAGGATGGTTCTCAGGAAGGCATTTTCCAGACCTACATTATATCATCCAACAAACACCAGGAAACATGCCAGCAAGAGGTGCATGGTCTACGTTTCGAAGAAAGAGAAATGAGACGCTCAGTATTGCTGCAACGTCTGTGATGTTCCACTGAGCCCAGCCCCAGTGAAATGTGAAATGAATTACAGAAATGAGACGTAAAGACTGCGTTATAGATTTTAGATAAGAATTTCGCGAACTGCATCGTCGCTTGTAAGCAAGTCAGCTCGACTTCGCGTAGCCATTTTCAACTGTTTGCAATTGACTCGCTAAAGCTATCACTTAAAAACATTTCATTTCCAGCGCTCCCCATGGTGATAACAATAACCTAACGACTTCAGAAAATAGCCAACAGATGCCGGTAGCTATCCGTTTATCAATCGTTGTCCAAAGACATACAGTTACGAAGATATATCACTTCAAATTCCGACACGCAATATATTGCACCGTAACCACAGCGGCACTTACCGCTATACGCAATATATTGGGCTGTGACCTTCAAGGGGATTAAAAAATGAAATGATTATCCGTATATTACAGAAACAAATTACTCCTTAATGGAAATTAGTATTAGTTCAGTTACACGTCAGTTGTAATATTCACGAGAGCGCCAAGCTGAATGGCTCAGACGGTTAAGGCGCTGGGCTGGCTCTCTGAGTCCAAGTTGACAGGTTCGATCCTGGCTCAGTCTGGTGGTATGCAAAGGTGCTCAGATACGTCAGCCGTAGATTTATTGGCACGTAAAACGTGAAAGAACTCCGGTGGGACAAAATTCTGGCACCTCGGCATTTGCAAAAACCGTAAAAAGTAGTTACTGGGGCATAAAACCAATAACATTGTTATTAATTAATATAGAACTTCTGACAGTAGCAATACATATGCAAGAATAAAGTACAGTTGGTCTTCTCTCTAACATTTCAGTTATCTGGCATTTGTAACAGCGCTTATTACCTAGCATTCTTTCTCCACTCATAATTTTTGGAGACTCATTTATCAGTAACTGCAAATGGAGAGGGCCGATGACCTTAGATGTTAGGCCACTTCAAACAACAAACATCATCAAGCAACAAGCAAACGGAGAACGTTTCGCAAGCGACATAAGTAAAACAGTCTACAACAGGAGAAAGTTTCCTTTTCGACTTCAACGTAAAACCAACACCAATGGTCACGCGATGAGAGATCCTCGCGCACAGGGTGCATGAACTCATACGAATCTTTGTTCCGACTAGAGGTAGGGATGCTTATCCTTCAGATGTGAATTGCTTTATCAACTAAGCTAGAAGAGGAAACAGTCACCTCCTTTGCATCGCTGAGAAATAAACTCACAGTACAAAATAATGTGAGAGAAAATCTCATATAGCGACCACAGGCTGGTTAGCAAGTAACTTACATGGTTGGGTACCTGGGACCCTTGAGTGTTTTCTTTGTAAGTAATTTTTCACATGTTGGCCGCACTGCGCTTACCCTCCCTGTACTCTTTCTGTTCGTCCTCTACATGACCTGGGCAGGTGCGGACGCGCTGAGGTTTCCTTTTGTCTGTAATTACAGCATTTGGGTCTTTGGGACCCATGTGTGTAAGGAAAGTAATTTTTGTGTGCCCTAAAAGGTTATTTTTGGAATAATATGTCACTAAGTAGTGATGATGTGAGAGCTTTGTTAGAAGACGACTTAAGTGATATATCGGATGCAGAAAGTGAGTTTGAAATTAGCTAACATAATTCACGTACTAGAGAAAATGAGGAAGAAGGCTTGCCGTGCATGAGCTAAGTGTCTTGTGGGTGTCTCGTAGAACTGTCATTTGCTTGAAATATGCTGAATTATAAAGGCTTAAAGCTTCTTTTTGCTGATTAAAAGAGTAATTTTCTCATTTTTTGAAGGTTTGATTCCAAAACTGTTTGCTTGAACTTTATTAGAACAGGCTGATACAGAGATTTCTTTTCCCCATTGCAAATCTGTGAAAATGTGACAATGTTGAGAAAAACCTCATGTACATATGTATATCCTATTCATGATGACAGAATCACATACCTATTAATAACATAAAGCAAAATTTGAGTATGGTTATAAGATATTCAAAATAAGTGTTTTTGGAATTGGGATTTTTTAAAGAAATAGATTTGAGGAATACTGTAGAAGAGGAACTGACAATTAAATGCATATTTTTATTGAAAATGTTCAGTTAAAGCTCATGCAATTTCAGTAAATGTTCAAAACCTGATACAATATGTGGTAGGAAAAAAAAACTTATTTACACTTGGGTCCCTTGGACCCATGGGTGTAAGTAAGCAACGTAGTATTTTTTTCACTATGCAAGCTACGGGTTAATTGAAAATCATATTTTGTTACCTCTATTACAGTGGTAACACAAAACAAGGCACAAACACAGTTAAAAGGGGAAGGTAAGAGCACAATATCAGAAATCACTACACACTCGGAAAAACATTAGTTGGTATTACGCAGATCTCCAACAAAACCATGTACGTAAATATCAGTAGGGCCAACTAGTGGACAACAAACGGGAAGATGAAAAAGGCTGGGAACCTACCAAAGGCATGGACATGGCTTAGATAGCGGATCCCGAAATAAATGGCCGTGATCCTTAGATTTGAAAAATATTATTTACAAAATAATTTTACAAATACATTCCAAACACAATTCCAAGTTACGAGCTATAAGTTCAGTGATATACATAGCTTATTTCGTAGCAGTGTAAATTCAAATTTCAAATCAACTACAGTATACATCTATTTACCAATGCAGTTGTACAATGCAATATACAGTGAAGTGAAACAGTTTCTCCAAAATCTAGCGTACCTCAAGTGATACAGAACTACCAGAGGCAAACCCCAAGGGAAATAATATTAAACTACAATCTGCATATTTTAGTGAAACAAGAAATAGGAATGCCTCGGAAACGAACAGGTAAGCCCAGCTGAAAAACTAAGGCGTCATAAGTAACTAATTTGGTGAATCTGGGCGAGGTTAGGGCAGACTCCTGTATGAAAAGCAAATCGGAACATTACGGAAATTTTAGCAGGAACGGAATTCAAGAGTGCTTACCCGAGGAGAGTGCCATCCCGGAAACCGGGGGACGTCAACCAAATAGGCTCCTTGCAACCAGATAGACCAAGACCGACAGAATTCAGGATACCGAATTAATTCGAACACTGCCTCGCTCTCATATATAGGAAATTCCAGCCTAGGAGCAGCCAATCAGCGTACATGAGTTCCCTATCGCCACCTAGACTCACCAATCACAACCTTACTTTTGATCGCGAACTTTGACCAACATTCTAGAATACGCCTGATCGCGAATGTCGTATTTCCAGAACAGTCAGAAATATTTTCTAGAATACATTACCCACAAAACAACACACCCTGTTCCATAATTCATGTAACTTTCTGGATCCTTCCAGGAAATATAGAACAGAATTCTACTATTTACAAATGCACATGTCACCAATCTTACACAGTACAGGTTAGGTCATAATAAATAAACATCATATTGTACTTCACAAATAAAGTCTTTAAAAAAAAAACACTTTCCACTTGCACTACATAGTTCACTTGTGACATATTTCTCTGCAAAAAATATACAAGGACTAATGAATGAATTATTGATTTTTATTATAACAGTCTAAGCACATTGTTGCAGTGCATGGAGATAAGCTTTTGTCAGTTTTTGTGCTGTTGTGCTGTTGCAGCAGCTCTGTTTCTGGGTGTTTCTATCAGGGGATCGGTTGGTCAGTTATCTTTCAGACACGATTTCTTCACCTACCCTATGAATAAACACAAAGCATTTTTTTAAAATTTCCCTGTTAGTGACATTAGTCCACTATAATGTTTTAGGGGATACGTTATGAGAATGTGAATTCTGCTCATATATATATAAGCAGAAAAATGCACTTTTTTATTTTTATTTTTTTCCTCCCCGCTTCTCTAACATTTCCTTCTCTCTTGATGAGCTCACGTTTTTGCCTTCATGGGTAATGCCTTCCAGCTTCTGGTGTTAGAGCACACACACACACACTCTCTCTCTCTCTCTCTCTCTCTCTCTCTCTCTCTCTCTCTCTCTCTCTCTCTCTCTCTCTGAAGTGGAGCACGTCCGTCACAATTTTTATTCTGCCCTCCAGACTCGTCATATACCATCAAGACATTTACAACACAGGTTACACGGAGAAGCTTTAGAGCACCTTCTTGCACCAGGCTATCAACTGCTAGGAAGCAATACCTTGTAAGTCAATTTTTGGAGATTTTTACCTTTTGCATTTTCTTGTGTAATTAACACAAGCGTTCTTTCAGATGGTGAACATAGTTATTTCATCTGAAAACAACATAGTAAGTGATACCTCGTACTTATTCATGAACAACAATACCTTGGATGTCAACAACTGCAGTAACTCGTATGTGATGTGTGTATGTGAATACATAAAAATACCTCACAAGTCAGTTTTGGTAGCATGCTCAGTCAAGAATTGTTGCTGAGCTCTCATTATACACATTGTCGTTTCACGGAAGATTGAGGTAAAGCTGTTCTGAATTATTGTTCCAGGTAAGTTTATAAATGTACGTATCTTTACTTGTGAATGCATGCAACTGTGTTGGTGTAATATATACTTAACATGATCTGTAAGAATTAGCTGCACATCAACAAATATTATTCACAGTTTAGATAGACATAGAACTGGTATCCTGTCATGCTATTCTTTAACATGGCTAATATCTGCATTGTTAATTTTTAGGATGGAGTATGATTCATCATTGTTGGACCTGTCAGATGACAAGAAAATTAACCAACTTCTACATACTCTTAAAGCCAGTGTCCTCTATATTAAAGAAGATTTAAGACTGGGATGGGACGTTTATAAACTAGAGGAACTTGCAAGTAAAGGAGAAACGACAGATATGATATCATTAACACATTGCAGACTAGGTGCCCTTTACCACATGTACAGCCCTGTTCCCGTTCACTTTCTGTCTCCAAACTAGAGTGCACGCATTCAAATTAACTGTCAGAACTTCACTAGCTTTTGAAGAACTGCTGGGTTTTTTCTGGAGGCCTTCCCGAATAGTCGTTGAAATGCAGATAGGTAGATATTTGTTGAAATCTATTTCGACTCATAGTTTTTGGAAATATGGGTGTTTCTATCAGGGGATCGGTTGGTCAGTTATCTTTCAGACACGATTTCTTCACCTACCCTATGAATAAACACAAAGCATTTTTTTAAATTTCCCTGTTAGTGACATTAGTCCACTATAATGTTTTAGGGGATACGTTATGAGAATGTGAATTCTGCTCATAGTATAAGTTTGTCTGCTGAGCTATATACTGAAAAAAAGTCCTTCTACTTGTCCTATGTTTCCAGGTTCATTAGGCCATACCTTTTTACCAGGAGCACCTTCAAAATCTTCCAGCCTAGGTTAACTGTTGTCCATAACCCAGTTGTCAGAAAACAGTACATTGTTTACAATATTTAGAATATTTACACTCGTAACACAATTATCAGACTTGTTTTGTGCCACGTGAGTTCCACACCTTGAAGATAAGGCTATATCCTCGTCATCAATGGAAACATTTCCATCAGAAGATATTTAATCATCGAACTCTAAATATTCAGCATCCCTTGGATGTTCGGAGCCTGTATCAGCACATAATTCATGAATAATTTCATCCCTGTCTAAACACGAGCGATCCCTGGGAGCCGCCATCTTAAAGACTGCATGGCTCTTTACAAACTTTACAAACTTACAAACTTTAAACATGTTGTCAGAAAATGCAAAGAAAAGCTGTGATATGAAGAATAATCGAAAAGAAATGTGACTATCAATTGTGTAGAACCATACATAAGAGAGTTCTATCACCCTTGACTTCCAAATAGTTCTGGTATATCTCAAAAGATAGCACTAAACTTCAGTCTACTGCTAACACGAGATAACTTGGGACCGGTCCATAACATTCGGCCAGGCAAACACGAGTTTTCTTGGGACCGGTCCGCATTGTGTTAACCTCTGGGACAGGCCTACAAGACCAGTTACATCCTCTCACTACCCCGACTTAATGGCAAAGATGACCTGTTAATAGAGACTGGGTTAGGGAAAGATATACAGAATGTAGATTCCAATTTAAACTTGGCATAATTTATTACTAAACAAGAATGCTACAATGAGTGAGAGTGTGAGATTTGACAATGTCAACATTTATCAGGATAGTGATACTAATGAACAAGTTAATCCAAATGCAAACACTTGTTCAGATATTGAAACACCCTTGCTGCGTACCAAAGGAGATAATACAGATTATTCTGCTATAGACAATGATATTCTGAGTGACCAAATATTACCTCTGATACCACCTATTGCGAGTAATATTAGAAAAGCCAACAACAACCTGAATGAATCGGCCACTAAAGTAAGGAAACTTAAGGACGAAAGCTGATGTTCCAGGTAATAAGAAGGAAATGAGTAAGACGCTTCGTATAACAGGAGAATAGTACACTGGCTACCAGCTATATTCTAGTACGGACTACAAATCAATTCAAGACGTGCCAAGACCTGCTCGAAAAACTGGTCAAGATGCCTCAAATAATCCTGTGAAAAGTAAAAAATGGAAATACTGTAATGCCATTCCTGAGGATGCCAGGAGAGAGTTGCATTCCAATTTCTGGAAAGAATTGAATCCCAGTGAAAAGAAACTGTACATCACATCATTACTGTAGTATGTGCCAACAAAACAAAAAGGGAAGGTGCTGGTAATAGAAGACTTTGAAATACGAGGCGTGTTTTTTAAGTAAGGGCAGTTTTGTTGCAGACACTAGTAGTTTGAATGCATGTCGCAATGAGTGCATGCATCGTGTGCCAGCATGCCTCTGGAACAACGGTGCTCAGTTGCAGCTCTGTTGCTAACCTGTATGGTTCTGTCTGTGCTTGCTCAAATGTTCAAGATTATCGACTCGCCCGCCCTGTGTGAGGTTAGGTCAGTGATACGATTCTTGTCGGCAAGGAACTTGTCTGCTGCAGACATTCACCGGCAGATTTGCGAAGTGTACAGTGCTAATGCTATGAGTAAAGGCAAAGTGCATAAGTGGGTATGAGACTTCAGAGATGGCCGTGACAACATCCATGATGAAGCCCGTTCTGGTCGCCCATCTCTGATCACAGACAATTTGGTGGCTTCAGTTGAAACGAAGATTCATGAGGACAGACGCTTTACAATAACAGCTCTCTGAAACGCCTTTACTGACGTGTCTAGGTCAGTGCCTTACATAACTGTTTATGAAAACCTAAACTTTAGGGAACTGTGCTCCCTTTGGGTCTGTAAACTTCTAACAGAGGACCACAAAAACAAAAGGTGTGAGTGTTCAATTACGTTTTTGACTCATTATGCCAAAGAAGGTGATATGTTGAGTCAGATCATAACGGGAGATGAAACACGGGTTTTGTATATCACGCCCGAATCGAAGCAACAGAGCATGAAATGGAGACACACACACTCACCAGTAAAGGTGAAGGCCAAACAGACTCTGCCCCAGCGCAAGATCATGGCATCTGTGTTTTGGGATAGGCATGGTGTTTTGTTGGTTGACTTCATGCAACGAGTAACCACTATCAATGCAGAAGCCTATTGCCAAACATTGAGAAAGCTACGCAGAGCGATACAAAACAAAAGAAGCAGCATGCTGACAAAGGGAATTGTCCTCACGACAATGCAAGGCCTCATACAGCAGCTCAGACCTGAGGTTTATTGGACACTTTTGGATGGGAAGTTTCAGACCACCCACCCTACAGCCCTGACTTGTGCCAAGCAATTACCATCTGTTCTGCCACCTCAAACATCACCTCAGAGGCAACTACTACATTGATGACGACGAAGTGAAAACTGCCACGAACTCCTGGTTATCGGAGCAGGCGGCAAGTTTCTGTGAAGAGGGTATTCAAAACTTAGTTGTAAGGTATGATAAGCGTTTAAACAAACCTGGCGGCTATGTTGAAAAATAGAGTAAAGTATGTAGAATTTGCAAATAAGTGTGGTGTCTGAAAATTGTCTTTCGTTGTGTAGTTATTTTCAAACGGCCCTTAATTAAAAAACACACCTTGTACTTCATTAAAATTGGGGAAGAACGACATTGCGTATGTAAGGAAATGTTTCTACAAACTTTCTCTCTGAAGGAATGGTGCATTCGTAATTGGTCAGCGACTTCTAATGATGGAATTCACATTAAGAAACACACTACCAAGTATACTGGGAAAAAATCCGATAAGATGCATGCAGCTATCCTGAAGGATCTTCCAAAACTTCCTGCCCACTACTGCAGGAAGAACACTATGAAGTTGTATCTTGAAATGGTTATTAATAGTAAGCAACAGCTATTCCATATTTGCAGAGGGAAATGCGTATCCGATGCAAGGAAATCATTAAGCCTTCACACGTTGTACACTTTAGCCAACCAAGAGAACACTGCTCTCCAACAACCAAAAAAGGATAGGGGTGATGTATGCTGTTCTCACCAAGCAGGCAATTTAGAGAGAGAAGAATGGAAAACTCAGATTTTCGAAAAGCAAGTGGTGAGAAAAGAGAAGAGCTTAAGGAAGTTTTGCCAAACGATGCATATTCCTTCCATGACAATTTACTGCATTAAATTGGAGGGTAACTTGTCATAACAGCAAGTTAATTGCTGATTTTTTAAAGGGGGAGACCCAGCTTAACAAGGGGAAAAAGGTTAATATTCATTTGATTGTTAAATATGCTACAATTGCTGTAGACAATTGCTGCACATTATTGCAGTATTGGCATGCTCCCTGGCAACCAGAAGCAACTTCAATAATGTCAACATTCTAATAATTATAATATTTTAAAATAAAATGTTAAAAATTTTCTGCCTTTTCAACAATACGTCACTGTTTCCCTTATAAATTCCAAGTTTATAAGTATTTTCATACTTTTCCTTATTTAAAGTGTGTATCAAACCTCCACCTACAAAATGAACCTCAATCACTAATATGGACTGTGATTTAGATAGTTTTTATTCCGAGCACCTGAAAATATTAATATTTTTGTAAATAAATATGTTATATAAAATCTAATATAAATCCTGTTGACCTGAATAAGGTACAGACTGTAGTAGTACACTATTGGGAGGAAGCTCTGAAAAAATCATAATCATAATTATCCATGAAACAGTAAGATAGTTATGAAGGAAATAAGATAGTTATGAAGGAAACCGTGATATATTGTTATATAAAATAAGAGTTTTGTCTGTACATTTCTCAGAATTTGAAAAGAATGGTATTTCTGTATCGGTCATGTCCACAGTAACAAGAAAATGCATTTTTTACTTTTCCATAATTTCTGTCTGTCTGTCTGTCTGTCTGTCTGTCTGTCTGTCTGTCTGTCTGTCTGTCTGTCTGTCTGTCTGTCTGTCTGTCTGTCTGTCTGTCTGTCTGTCTGTCTGTCTGTCTGTCTGTCTGTCTGTCTGTCTGTCTGTCTGTACACGCATCACGAGAAAACGGCTGAAGAGGATTTAATGAAAATCGGAATGTAAAGTCGGGTGATGAACCGCTACAATCTAGGCTATAAATTATTTTAATCACGCTGAGTGAAATGGTAGTTTAGGGGAGGGCCTGTCATTTAATTCTCAAATATTTATGTTATTAGTGGTCGTGTCTTAATGAAAATCGCTAGACAAAGATTGGAAATAATTCGCTACAATATAGGCTATACACGCTGAGAAAAATGGTAGTTTAGGGGAAGGCCTAAAATTTAATTGTCAAATATTTATTTTATTAGTGGTCGTATCTTCACGAAAATTGGTATGCAAAGTCGGGGAATAGGTCGATATAATCTAGGCTGTCAATAATGTTATTCGCACAGAGTGAAATGGTAGTTTAGGGGAAGGCCTGAAATGTAATCTATATATATAAAATAAGAGTTTTGTCTGTACACTGCTCAGAATTTGAAAAGAATGGTGTTTCTGTATCGGTCATGTCCACAGTAACAAGAAAAGGCATTTTTTACTTTTCCGTAATTTCTGTCTGTCTGTCTGTCTGTCTGTATGTACACGCATCACGAGAAAACGGCTGAAAAATGAAAATCGGTATGTAAAGACGGGGCATGAGCCGCTACAATCTAGGCTATAAATCAGTTTATTCACGCTGAGTGAAATGGTGGTTTAGGGCAAGGCCTTAAATTTAATTATAGAATATTTATATTATTAGCGGTCCTATCGATAAATACTATATAACTAAAGTTATATAGAATTCAATTTCCAGTCATTTATGTCTTATACATTTTTACCGTACCGGCTCTGATAACACAGATATTAATGAAATTGTATTTTTGTTGCTAAGTCCATATCAACGCCGAGCTACGAGAAAATGGGTCAACAGAATTTAATGAAAACCGCTATATAGAGTCGGGGATAAGAAACTACAGTCTAGGCTGTAAATAATTTTGTTTTCCCCGAGATGAAATGGTAGTTTAGGGGAAGGCGCCTAAAATTGAATTTTAAATACCGGTACCTATGTTATTGGTGCATAGAAAAGTACGGTACTACATAACAAAAGTTATAGACAATACAATTCCCGATCATTTATGTTTCATTCTGTTTTACTGTACCGACTATGATAAGAGTGGTATTTCAGAAGGCCTACAATATCCAAAGCGCTTAACACTGATCAACAAATTCTTTACATTGACCATTGTTTGTTGTGATGTTCTTCGTTTCTTATGGTGCCGCTCAACTCCGATAGATGGGATTACTACTGCGTACCGAGTATAACAGCCTGACTGAACATTGGCGGGAAATAGCTGGGGAGTTGGGAAACTTTCTTCTTTAGCATGCCATTCCTCTGGTTCATACATTTTCTGATACTGCAGGTACGTAACACACTGGTTCATTATAGCATTCGCCAGTATCCAGTAATCGGGAGATAGTGGGTTCGAGCCCCACTGTCGGCAGCCCTGAAAATGGTTTTCCGTGGTTTCCCATTTTCACGCCAGGCAAATGCCGGGACTGTACCTTAATTTGCGACCTGGTTGTTCCAGCTCTGGAACTTTGGTCTGTTAGATCGGCACCGTAGTACTGTTCGTTGAAAGTGAGAAAGTATGCGGTTTTTCATTTGATCGAGTATTTTATATGATATCATTGCTTTCAATCGCTACATTCCTACTGACGTTTTTGTAATGACCTATGTTGAATTCAGTTAGGAAAACCACCAAGTCAGTCTTTCTGAGAATCCCGTAGCGAAGCACGGGTACATCAGCTAGTATTGTTATATTGTTAGAAAATAGTTATGAAGGAAACCGTGATATATTGTTATATTGTTAGAAAGGCAGGGAATCTTGAACATTTTATTCAAAATTGTTATAATTAGAATTTTGACATCACTGAAGAAGCTTCCGATTGCTAGGAAGCATGCCAATACTGGAATATGTGCAGCATTTGTCAGCAACGTTTGTAGCATATATAACAATATTCGGTAATTAACAGCAGTTTTTATCCTGTCAGGGGTTGTAGGATTTAAAAAAAAAAAAATAGAGCACGACTAAGTAATATTGTAGTGTAGTCGTATATTAATTACCTTATTGTTGTGTACTATCCCAGACAATATATCCCTCCGTTCATTTATTTTTTGCAAATAAGTTATTTTATTTTTAATTTCATTTTTCCCCCGTAAAGAATGGCTAAGGAGCGCGAGTGTACTTACTGTGGGTGTAGCGAGGCATTGAGGGGTATGAGGGAGGAGTTGGAAAGTTTGAGGGAGATAATTAGGATTCTCACAGAAGACAGGAAGGAAGATAGGACTCCCTCAAACAATGTACAGGTTACAGTAGATGTACAAGAGGGAGGGGAAGGAAAGGGAGGAGTTGTAGAAGACAGGTGGTCTAATGTTCTAAGGGGAAGGAGATTGCAGGCTAAGGGCTCTATTCAGGATCAGAATTCAGGACAGGTGTCTGTGCGAAATCGGTACGAGTCACTCCAGGTAAAGGTAGGAAAGGAAAACGTAGAGTAGAGGATAGGAAAAGACAGGTGGAACAGGGTCATGGGAAGGAGAAAAGGGAGGAGGAAGTAGCTTCTGCAGCTATCAGGAAAGATAGGGCTGACCAGGAGGGGAGGGGATCAAATGAGGTGGGTAGGGTTGAGGCTCTGGTCATGGGGGATTCCATCGTTAGACACGTGGGGAAAGGGTACCAGGGTAGAGTGTTATCCAGGAATTAGGTTGAGGCAGATGTTGAGGAAAGTAGAAGAGAGGGAGGAGGGGAAGGAGAAGGTGGTAGTGTTTCACGTTGGTACCAACAACGTAAGGCAAGCTGATATAAGTACCAACATAGTTGGAGATGTGTGGGATCTGGTAAATGCAGCACGGGTGAAGTTTAAGAAAGCGGAGATTGTTATTAGTGGAATACTGTGTAGAAGGGATACTGACTGGAGGGTGATTGGGGATTTAAATGAGACTATGGAGTGGGTATGTGAGAAACTGGGAGTGAAATTTCTAGATCCTAATGGGTGGGTAGGAGATAGGGATCTGCGCTCAGATGGCCTTCAATTAAACCGCAGTGGTACGTATAAGTTAGGAAATTTGTTTGGAAGGGTAATAGGGAGGTACATTCAGGAAACAGGATGGCCTAGGGAGTGGTGATAAGGGAACAGGGAACTGGAAATCAAGTAGGGATGACATAAAATTGTTAGTGTTGAACTGTAGAAGTATTGTAAGGAAAGGAATAGAATTAAGTAATTTAATAGATATATATTTACCAGATATTGTAATAGGAGTTGAATCATGGCTGAGAAATGATATAATGGATGCAGAAATTTTCTCACGGCACTGGAGTGTGTATCGTAGAGATAGGATAGGAATGGTGGGAGGGGGAGTGTTCATTCTGGTGAAAGAAGAATTTGTAAGCTACGAAAAAGTTAAAGATGAGACACATGAAATTCTAGGTGTAAGGCTCATTTCTAAAGATAATAGGCAACTTGATATATTTGGAGTGTACAGATCGGGAAAGGGTAGCACTGACGCAGATTCGGAATTATTTGATAGGATAGTCAGCTATGTGGGAAACGACATGGAAAGAAATGTGATTGTAGCGGGAGATCTGAATTTGCCAGATGTCAATTGGGAAGGAAATGTGAACGACAGGAAGCATGACCAACAAATGGCAAGTAAGTTAATATGGGAAGGACAGCTGATTCAGAAAGTGATGGAACCAACCAGAGGGAAAAATATCCTGGATGTCATGCTGATAAAACCAGATGAGCTCTATAGGGAAACTGAAGTAATAGATGGTATTAGTGATCATGAAGCTGTTTTTGTGGTAGTTAAAAATAAATGTGATAGAAAGGAAGGTCTTAAAAGTAGGACTGTTAGGCAGTACCATATGGCTGATAAAGCAGGCATGAGGCAGTTTCTAAAAATTATGATCGGTGGAAAACGGTAAATAAAAATGTAAACAGACTTTGGGATGGGTTTAAAGAAATTGTTGAGGAATGCGAAAACAGGTTTGTACCATTAAGGGTGGTAAGGAATGGTAAAGACCCACCTTATTATAATAGAGAAATAAAGAGACTAAGGGCCATTTTCTCCAAATCGAGTTAATCCTGGTATAAATTAAACCCGTTTCACTTTAGTACCTAGTTTAAAGTTGCGTCCATTTTCTCCACCAATTTCTGACACTCGTTTAGTTTAAACGGGCGAGCTGTTGTTGGCGCTAACGTTGGCTGAACTGAAGGAATAATCGAAGGCATGGCCGATTGGAATTGGCCAATCAGAGCCAAGTAATTCAATGACCGACATTTTTGTAATAATATCAGCTGTTTGTAGCGAATTAATGCTATCGTACGTAGTGAATAAAGAACAAATTCGGCGGGATATTAGCTTTACTGATAAATAAATTGTTAACATTTGTGCGAAGTGTTGTGTCATATAATTCTACCTATTGCTGTCTACAATTTATTGGAACGCACTTTTATTTCTTATTTTTCTCTGTCATGCTTTACCATAAACAAGTACCGTGGGCCTAATACGTGTCTTTTGATGTCTGTATTGTCTTATGGAACACACGGGAACGTTGAAATATTAAAATCCTGGTCTTTCAGCAATAGGCCTACGGTATTCCTTTCCTCAGAAAATCAACATTTATGTGAATTTCAAGTAAACAAATTCCAAGCATGCTCGGGATCTATCTCCTATCAAAATCCATCGCCCTCGGCCGGGATCAATCTCACAAACCTTGGATCCAGCAGACAGACCACTGAGGATGTATTATTTGGAGATGTATTACTTGATTCCATATTCGTTTATAACATAACCAAGTTCGCGATATGTCGTACTGTATGCATAATACTCTTCTCCCTATAGCATTAATATTTCTATTGCTGGTATGCTGGCAATAGATACGATGAAACATTATTCACTATAATTTATTCTATTACAAGTTTGCTAGCAAGCATGAAACACTTTATTGTTTTTCTGATCCTATAAATATATAATCTAGCGATTAGAAATTGTATACCACCGCCTCTCCTACCGTGCCGGTCAACATTCTGATGGTAAAAATATTTTCAACAAATTGGATTCGAACCGTCTTGTCACGGATTCGGACGATGCGGACTTAACGCTTTAGCAACTACAGCCACCAGGTACCGCATGAAGACCGGACGTATTACACGACTTATGTAGGAATATTTTTATGGTTCACATTACAGTATTCATACCACCAACATTATTTTACAGTATATAATATTATAAGGAGACTGCAATTTAAGGTCTGTGGTCCCTGTTGATAATGAAAAAAAAAAATGCCTGCTGCATCATATCTTAAAGCAACCAGAATCATTGCTTGTAGCGAAATAGCATTATTTCGTGCAGTTGACGTTTTAAATGAATCCTTCTTCGATACTAGACAATCCTTGCTGTTCGCTTATGAATTATAAATCCATCAAAGAACTCCGTTACATCCGATTTTCCAAGATTGTAAACTTTTGTTGGAACGCGGCTTCTTAACTTCTCTTGCACATCAAAATTATTTCCTATTTAACCAAAGACTTCAATAAATTCTCCCATTTTTCTAATGCTAATACTAGGTTATAATTTTAGTACGTTTTTCATTAAAGTGCTGCAGTACTGGTAGTCAAAACTAACCCTTCTATTAGGAAAATCACAGATACGTTAATAAAATGTCAAGAAGGTTGAATATAAACAGCAGTTTAAACCAACAATATAGAAGGTTTAACTCTGAGCCAGGTTTAAACTTGATTCAAAGTTTAAACCAATATGAGGAAAATGAATGTTAGTTTAAACTCAGGCTTAAAACAGATTAAAATAAACCTAGTTTAAACTCATTTGGGGAAAACGGCCCTAAGAAGGAGGTGCAGACTGGAAAGAAATAGAGTTAGAAATGGCTGTGGAAGTAAGGAGAAATTGAAGGAACTTACTAGAAAATTGAATCTAGCAAAGAAGGCAGCTTAGGATAACATGATGGCAAGCATAATTGGCAGTCATACGAATTTTAGTGAAAAATGGAAGGGTATGTATAGGTATTTTAAGGCAGAAACAGGTTCCAAGAAGGACATTCCAGGAATAATTAATGAACAAGGGGAGTGTGTATGTGAGGATCTTCAAAAGGCAGAAGTATTCAGTCAGCAGTATGTAAAGATTGTTGGTTACAAGGAAAATGTCGAGATAGAGGAGGAGACTAAGGCCAAAGAAGTAATAAAATTTACATATGATAACAATGACATTTACAATAAGATACAAAAGTTGAAAACTAGAAAAGCGGCTGGAATTGATCAGATTTCTGGGGATATACTAAAGACAATGGGTTGGGATGTAGTACCATATCTGAAGTACTTATTTGATTATTGTTTGGTCGGAGGAGCTATACCAGATGAATGGAGAGTTGCTATAGTAGCCCCTGTGTATAAAGGAAAGGGTGATAGACATAAAGCTGAAAATTACAGGCCAGTAAGTTTGACATGCATTGTATGTAAGCTTTGGGAAGGCATTCTTTCTGATTATATTAGACATGTTTGCGAAATTAATAACTGGTTCGATAGAAGGCAATTCGGTTTTAGGAAAGATTATTCCACTGAAGCTCAACTTGTAGGATTCCAGCAAGATATAGCAGATATCTTGGATTCTGGAGGTCAAATGGACTGTATCGCGATTGACCTGTCTAAAGCATTTGATAGGGTGGATCATGGGAGACTACTGGCAAAAATGAGTGCAATTGGACTAGACAAAAGAGTGACTGAATGGGTTGCTATATTTCTAGAAAATAGATCTCAGAGAATTAGGGTAGGTGAAGCTTTATCTGACCCTGTAATAATTAAGAGGGGAATTCCTCAAGGCAGTATTATCGGACCTTTATGTTTTCTTATATATATATAAATGATATGAGTAAAGGAGTGGAATCGGAGGTAAGGCTTTTTGCGGATGATGTTATTCTCTATAGAGTGATAAATAAGTTACAAGATTGTGAGCAACTGCAGCGTGACCTCAAAAATGTTGTGAGATGGACAGCAGGCAATGGTATGATGATAAACGGGGTTAAAAGTCAGGTTGTGAGTTTCACAAATAGGAAAAGTCCTCTCAGTATTAATTACTGCGTTGATGGGGTGAAAGTTCCTTTTGGGGATCATTGTAAGTATCTAGGTGTTAATATAAGGAAAGATCTTCATTGGGGTAATCACATAAATGGGATTGTAAATAAAGGGTACAGATCTCTGCACATGGTTATGAGGGTGTTTAGGGGTTGTAGTAAGGATGTAAAGGAGAGGGCATATAAGTCTCTGGTAAGACCCCAACTAGAGTATGGTTCCAGTGTATGGCACCCTCACCATGATTACCTGATTCAAGAACTGGAAAAAATCCAAAGAAAAGCAGCTTGATTTGTTCTGGGTGATTTCCGACAAAAGAGTAGCGTTACAAAAATGTTGCAATGTTTGGGTTGGGAAGAATTGAGAGAAAGAAGAAGAGCTGCTCGACTAAGTGGTATGTTCTGAGCTATCAGCGGCAAGTTGGCGTGGAATGACATTAGTAGATGAATAAGTTTGAATGGCGTTTATAAAAGTAGGAAAGATCACAATATGAAGATAAAGTTGGAACTCAAGAGGACAAACTGGGGCAAATATTCATTTATAGGAAGGGGAGTTAGGGATTGGAATAACTTACCAAGGGAGACGTTCAATAAATTTCCAATTTCTTTGAAATCATTTAGGAAAAGGCTAGGAAAGCAACAGATAGGGAATCTGCCACCTGGGCGACTGCCCTAAATGCAGATCAGTATTGATTGATTGACAATCGAATGAATATTGGCCTATTTTCCTCACGTTAAGCTGGGTCTCCCCCCTTAAGAACAATTTGAATAGACATTTACATCAGGGTCATTTTAAAATAATAAAATAATTTTAAATTTTAAAATAATTGACACTTCTCATTATGTATTCATTCCCTATGTTCGTAAAAATATTATTTTCAACAATAATTCCAATTCTGGAACCTAACTCCACTGTGTCAAAATGGAAACAGAAATACAAAAGTGCTCACAGTGGACCAAGTCAGTCAGATTGTGTCCTAACCTACAGGCTAGTACACTGTATTATAAGACAAAGCTTTATGTGCACAATTACACAATTTATGATTTAATCTCAAGCTACTACACTTGTTACTGGAGGGCCAAGTGTGAAGGTGAACTTCTCCCATCAAATTTTGCTTCTCGTCTGACCGACTATTTGAATACGAATTGTATGAATGCCTAAAAAGTAATCATTTGGAGCGACAGCTGTGGACATCAAAACAAAAACACTGTGCTTGCAAATGCCTTACTTGAGTTTGCAGTGAAACATAATAGCGAGATAGAGCACAAGTATTTGGTGGAAGGACACACTCAAATGGAAGCAGACTCTACCCATGCTAAGAATGAACTCAAACTGAGGAACAGACATTCACCTCCTATAAGATTATGCAGATGCGACAAAGGAGGCCTGAAGGAAAACTTTCCCTCTTGAATCAAAATTTCTTTCACATGATTTCTTTTTTGAACTTTGCAGATCCAGAGCTTCAAAGGTACTCTTCTTTTCAACCTGGACTTTGGACTTTGTGTATCAGATCCCACTGTCAGAAACTTGAATCACACCTACAAACTTCCTTTCTCTGATAAACTCTGTAATTTGCCATGGCGGCCAAAAAAAAAATCAGCTGAGAATTATAAATTGCAAACAAGTGCACAAAAACAGATTTAAAATTCAGACTTCGATATATCACCATCTTCAACAGCTTAAAGGAGTTTTGCCAAAAGATTTTTTTATTTTTTTATTTATTTATTGGTGATAAAAGGTCCCATGAGCCTCTGGCTCGTGATGGGGACAATACAGTACATACTTTTTTAAGGCAACACAATAATTACATTTCATATACAATGGCTTTTCTGTAAAGTGACAAGTACTTTTTTTTTCTTTCTTTTTACATGTTAGGATCATAATTTTTCAGAAGTATGTACATTCCTTCTGTGATAATTTACTGCATTAAATTGATGAATGGCTTGGTCATAACATCAAGTTAATTAGCAATTTTTTAAGAACAAATTGAATGGACATTTATATGAAGGTCATTTAAAAATAATTTACACTTCTCATTTTAAGTATTCATTCCCTATGTTCATAAAAATTATTTCAAGCAATGACTGTGCTTTTTGTTGAAATGTAATTTTATAGTATTTTTTATTACTTAATAATCCCAATTCTGTAATCACTTAACTCCACATTATGAAAATATTATTTGTGATATAATATTTGTGATGATACCTAGTCATTTTTTTCTTTGAAATATTAATTTCTTAATAAAATATCTTACAGTATAATTAAAGGCCATTAAAAATTGTAATAACAATATCACATTCACCTAGTTGGGCCAAACTACATGACTTCAGAACATTTTAAGGCTCTCCTGAAACAAGTCATTTTTTGACTTACGAGGTAATGCTTCAATAGCAGTTGTAATACTACGCCGATATCTGGTCAGAAGTGTCAACACCCTTCTTTGCTCCACTGTAAGATAAGACTTCATGAAGGGATCACCTTTTTTTTCTTAGTACACTTTCCACAATTTTCCACAAGATAGACTATTCTTTGGGCATGATGACATTAACACGGCTCTCTCCTCCACTCATTTGATTGTTTTTATGTCCGTACTGTTTTCATTAGCCACAAACCGACCATTTGATTGTCTTTGGCTTCCTTTACATTAATGTATTTCAATGACCATGAAATGACCTGTACCATTGATGGCACACAAGAGCATGAAGATTGTTGAGTGCATATGAAATGCAGTCATGTTCCACCAGTGGCGCACAAAAACAAAATGCATAAACTGTCTCCAAATCTGTCCTAATATGCACTCTGAGCAAACTGATCAAAGGGTTTCATGTAAAAACCATATACTTGTATAAAAACTCACTGTTAGCTTTTATGGAATACAATGATAAATACAAAGCAAATTTTTAGATCACATACCACCAGTGGTGCATTTCTGGATTAAAATACTAAATGCATATTTGTATTAGTAATTATGAAATGAACGTCGTCATAGTGAGTTAATAGTGATAAGACAATTAATATGGCAATATTCCTAGGTACTAGAAAACTCCAACAAGGCATGTTTCAGTAGGATTCGGGCTCAGATTGGGGTACGGGAGCAGCTGATGAAATGAAGAGAGAGTTGTCAATGTCTTGGAAAACGCTCAGGGAAATATGGCACATTTCATTATCATAGGTAATAAATTTTATATTAATCCATATTGAAGAGCAATATAATGTAAAAGAAAAGATAAAGGTTTCCACCTACTCAATATCATTTGTTATAACCTTAACAAAAAGTTACATATACTTGTTGAAACTAGTTTCGGTCTTACTAGAGACCATCAGTCAAAATCAATAAAAGTTAAGGCAAGAAATGAATTACAGATAAAATTTATGAAGCAAGCATGTGTTGCTGAAATTCAGTGCAAGAAAACCACTCATCACGATCACCTGCCCTGTGCAAGCCCTAAGCCTTCCTCCAATTTGAAGAATGCACCTCACAGAAGACCACCTTAGGCATAGAACTTTTTTTTTTTTTAAATATTAGAAACAAATGAACATCAACACTTTCTACTAGAAGATTCCTCAAGTGCTGGTACTTCCAAGTGTTTCACCTGGTCTTCTTCCTTCCTTGCTTGTGCTAGCCTGCATTTTATGTCCTCCTTACTTCTGCTATCGTCAGTTATTTTAACCAAGTAACAATATTCATCCACTTCCTTTAAGACTTCATTTCCTAATCTAATTTTTTCCTACATCACCTGACTTTGTACGACTGCACTCCATTACTTTTGTTTTGGACTTATTTATTTTCATCTTTTACTCCTCACCCAAAACTCTGTCCATACCATGTAGCAACTTCTCCAGTCTTAGATAAAATAACAATATCATCGGCAAACCTCAGGGTTTTGATTTCCTCTCGTTGAATTGTGATTCCCTTTCCAAATTTTTCTTTGATTTCCTTTACTGCCTGTTCTATATAAACACTGAAAAGGAGGGGGGACAAACTGCAGCCTTACCTCACCCCTCTCTGAATTGCTGCTTCTTTTTCATAGCCCTCGATTCTTATCACTGCAGAGTGATTTTCATATAGATTGCAGATAATTCTTCTTTCTCGGTAACTGATCCCGATCACCTTCAGAATCTCAAATAGCTTGGTCCAATCAACATTATGAAATGCCTCTTCTAGATCTACGAATGCCATGTATGTGGGCTTGCCCTTCTTAATTCGATCCTCTAAGATCAGACTTAAAGTCAGGATTGCTTCACGTGTTCCCACATTTCTTCTGAAGCCAAACTGATCTTCTCCCAACTCAGTCTCAACTTGTCTTTCAATTCTTCTGTAAATAACACGTGTTAGAATTTTTCAGGCACGAGATACTTAACTAATGGTGCGATAGTTTTCTCACTTGTCGGCACCAGCTTTCTTGGGAATAAGTATAACAACGTTCTGCCGAAAATCAGATGGCACTTCTCCTGTCTCGTACATCTTGCACATTAAATTGAACAACCTCGCAATCCTGGTTTCTCCTAAAGCAGTCAGTAATTCAGAGGGAATATCATCAATTCCAGGTGCTTTGTCCCCATTTAGGTCTCTCAAAGCTCTGTCGAATTCTGACCTCAAAACTGGGTCACCCATTTCATCAATATCAACAGCCTCTCCTTGTTCTTACCTTGATACACCATTGGATATGTTCCTGCCATCTTTCTGCCTTGTCTTCTTTCCCTAGAAGTGGTTTTCCATGTGAGCCCTTAATATTCATACACCTAGTTTTCCATTCTCCAAAGGTTTGCTTGATTTTCCTGTAAGCCGCAACTACCTTTCCTAGGACCATACAACTTTCAACATCCTTGCACTTCTCCTTCAGCCATTCTTCTGTAGCTCCCCTGCACTACCTATCCACTTCATTCTTTAATCACCTGTATGCTTTTCTGCCCTCTTCATTATTGCATTCTTGTATTTTCGTTGTTCATCAATCAGGTCTAGTATCTCTTGAGTAATCCATTGATTCATTGTTGATCTCTCCTTTCTTCTTAACATCTCTTCAGCAGCCCTACTGACCTCATTCTTCATGACTGTCCATTCTTCTTATACTGTGTTTCCATTGCTTTTCCATTTAGTCCCTGTGGAACATGTTCCTTGAAACAATCCTTCACCCTCTTTTCTTTCAACTTGTCTAGATCCAATCTCATTGGATTCCTTCCCTTCTTCAATTTCTTCTACTTCAGATACCACTTCATGACCAACCAGTTGTGATCAGAGTCCACGTCTGCTCCTGGGAAAGTTTTGCAATCCAACACCTGGTTTCTGAATCTCTGCCTAATCATACTGAAGTCTATTTGATACCTTCAAGTGCCTCCAGGTTTTGTCCACATGTACAGCCGTCGTTTGTGGTGTTTGAAGCAAGTATTAGCAAGGACTAAATTGTGACTGGTGCAGAATTCAACCAGTCTACTTCCTCTTTCGTTCCTTTGTACCAATTCGAATTCTCTTACTGCATTACCTTCTCTTCCATGGACTACCACTGCATTCCAGTCTCCCATCTCAATTACATTCTCATCACCTTTTACATATAACATTAAACCTTCTATCTTTTCTTATATTCTTTCCATTTCCTCATCATTTGCTGAACTAGTAGGCATATAGACATGCATTATTTTGGTGTCTATCTTTATAACAATAATCCTTTCACTATACTGGTCGTAGCAGCTTACCCGCTGCCTTATTTTCTTATTCATTATTAAACCAACTCCTGCATGTCCCCTGTTTGATTATGTGTTGATAATTCTGTAGCTGCCTGACCAAAAATCCTGTTCTTCCTCCCAACGTACTTGTACTACCCAACTACATCTAACTTTAGTCTATCCATCGCCCTTTTCAGATTCTCTAACCTACCACAACGATTCAAAATTCTAACATTCCACACTCCAACTCGCAAAATGTTAGTATCTATCTTTCTGATGATCCCCACCCGGAGATCCGAATGGAGGACTATTTTACACCTGGGAGGTAGCCATCATCAAAACATCATTCATACAGAGAGAGCTGCATGGCCTCGGGAGTTAGTTACGGCTGTAGTTTCCCCGTTGCTTTCAGCCGTGCAGCAGTATGAACACAGCTAAGTCATGTTGAGTATTATTACAAGGCCATATCTGTCAATTGTCTAGACTACCGCCCTTGTAACTTCTGAAAGGCTGCTACGCCCCTTTCGATGAACAATTCATTAGTCTGTCTCTCAACAGATACCCATCCGATTTGGTTGCAACTGCGGCTCGGCTACCTGCTTCATTGGGACGCACATGCCTCCCCATTGCGACAAGGTCACATGGTTCGCAGGGGAGGTCAACAAATAAATGTATAATGTTTTTAAGGTTACAACAAATATTACTGAATAGGTGGAAACCGTTAGCTTTCATTTGACATTTCATTATATCATATATAAAAATAAATTATGGCAACTACTTACTTCCTTCAAACTTTGTTCCATTTCATGATATGTATAGTATTTCTTCATAAATTTTTCATAGGTACTGCTTGGCACCAAAATTGAGTAAGTGCTAGGTTTAAACCGAGCACGACCCTTCGACTGAATATACGAACGGTAACTCTTGGGTACATCAAACTTCACAACTACATTGCAAGAAGGGATATCGATTCCTTCTTCCAAGACGTCTGATGATGCAATTATGTTTGTGTAGCCATGATTAAACCTAGAGGAAAAGTCAAGAACAAAGACTTAATTAACAGGCTATGGTCTTAAAAGATACATACTGTAGTAAGAGTACAATCAAAAGAAAATGAACTGTACTTGTTCTGACACACTCACCCCAGCATCCAGATTTATTTCCTTCATAAACTATAAGTCATGGTCAGCATTAAGTCATCACTTTTCACATTTGGTTAGTAACATCACATCTTTCAAGAAATACATTATTACTTATATATGAAGGCCAAGGAAGGCTCACTTCCTGGCAACCACAATACAATCAACTTAGATAACAAAGACAGCGCAACTAAGGCCTTGTTAATAAAAGATATACTGTAAATTTCTTCATACATGGAAAAGCATAGAATCATGGATATGTTTTTGGGCTTAGACGATGAGAGAGTGACTACAGATTCTTTAGCAACAAATATGACCATTTCTGGTCTTTAGTTGATCTGTATCAAATCATCATCATCATTGCACAGTTCCAGTATCTCGGGTACTGTTAATGAGCCTCTTCCACTCCTTCCTGACCATATACAATGTGTCATGGAGAACATCATCCACTGTCCATCCTCTGGAAACTAGATCAACCTTGATCATGTCCATCCATCGGGTTTTAGGTCTTCCTGCAGGTCTTTTCCCCTCCAGCTGTCTTTCCAAATTTATTTTGGCTGTCCTTGAAGGCTCCATCCTCATCACATGCCCGTACCACCGTAGTCTGGATGTGCCAATTCGGTCTAATAGGGATGACTTTATTCTGGCTCCTTTCCTCACCTCTTCATTTCTTAACTTGTCCATCTTGGTCTTCTGGATGGTGGATCTAAGAAATTTCATCTCTGATGCTTGCAGTCTTGACGAATCTCTTTTTGTGAGGGTGCACCCTTCAATACCTTAGGTCAATATTGGTATGAAATAGCTGTTAAACATCAGTTTAGCTGGTTTTGGTATCATGTCATCCCATAAAAGTGTTCTTACTTGTTGGTAGAATTCTAATCCCTTTTGCCCTCTGTTTGTAATTTCCTTTCTGACCGAATTATCACTGGAGATTACACTTCCAAGGTAAGGAAAACTATCCACACACTCTACCTGGTGGTCTCCTAGTTTTACACTTGCTGGATGCCCTTCTCTGTTGACTGCCATCACCACTCTCTTGGTCTCGCTGATGTTGAGATTATATTCCTGGAACTGGGATTTCCATACACTGAGTCTGGTCTGAACTTCCTCTTCTGTTTCACCCCAAATCATGATATCATCAGCAAAGGCCACTGCATTCAGTTCACCTAACTTTTCCTTGACGTTCTTCATTATATTGTCCATGACAGTGATGAACAGTAGTGGGGACAGTGCACTTCCTTGTTGAACTCCACTCTTGGTCTCAAACCATGATGATCGACCTTCCCCAATTTGTACACAGCTGGTACAGTCTTTGTACAACTTGTGAATTTTCTTTACCAGTCCTTCAGCCATATTTCTTTTCCTCAGGCACTGCCAGATCTTATATCTTATAACACTATCAAAGGTCTTTTCTATATCCAGGAATACAATGACCAGGTTCTTGCCTTTCCCCCAATACTTTTCCTTCAGCATGTGGGTGCTAAAAATTAGATCCATTGTTGATTGTTACTTCTGAATCCATATTGCTCCTCCTCTAACTATGGTTCAATGATGGTTCTCAATCGTATCTTCTTTTTATTATCTTTTCTAGAATTTTTAGCCCATGAGACAGCAGATATCTCCTTCCGCCACCAGTTGCACACTACCAGCTAAGCTGCACACACCGCCGTGCAAGGCGAGTGTCCATTCGCTTTGGTGTTATCTATTCTTCTTTCTGCGTACTTTACGTTTTTTACTGGCTTTTCTCAATTTTAATAGGTCCCATTTGTTCCGCTATGACAGAGTTCCACCTATTAATATCACCACATGCAGTGTCTACTTACAACTCCAGAAGAATTCTAAAACTTCATAAACAGTCTGTACAGTTCCAATAATCAACCTTGCAGCCATATCAACATAGCTTGGTTGCCTAATACACCAAGTATCAAATTTTCTGCTTAAGCTGATACAGTGTATAACTTCTCACAGATTCTTCTAGAGTATCATCTAAACATTTGTTACTCAAACATATGTACAAACTTGTATACTTTTATTATAAGTGTCACGTTATATTGTGTTCAGTCTTAGTACCATAGCACTCGGTCCACAACCGTAATGTATTACCAGGACCTACTGAATTCTATCTGAAACACCATGCGTCTAAAATTTTACGTGTTTGGTGTACTTGTATTATATATCGCTCACCTATGTCACTTGTAATATTTCACTTTCATTTGCAACATTTTGAGCCCATAGCACTTCGCCTAATTCAACCACACATCATAGTGTTAATTATATATTCATTATGTTCTTACTGCTGAGAAACGTGTTTTAGAATTTCGTCAAATATTATGTTTTGTTTAAATATGGCTGATGATGACCCCGAGTAGGGTTGAAACTAGTCCCATGTAATGTAAATACATGCATTGTAAATATAACTATGTAATGAATAGGTGGAAAACTTTTCTATTTATAATTCGTATGTGTGGACATCAGTGGCATGCGGTGGTTTTGAAAAGTGGGTATGCTGTCCAAGGTAGGACGTACTAATTACCGGGCGTAGGAAGTATAATTTAAAGTGCATCATTATATAAAGGAATATAACCAAGCTGTAACCATATAGACTTACCTATGTGTAATCTCATGAAAATTGAAGGACTTCTAACCACAGCGGTATCATGTCAAATCCTTGGCTCTTCAGGAAACACAAAATAACTAGTGACATCACATCTATAGATTTAAAAAAATTGATATAATTTTTAAAGCTGCAAATAACTTATTGAGACGTATAGAAATAGTTTATTTATGCCCAATGACAATGCATAATCCGTTAAAAAAGGAAGACAAATGTATCATTGTTCCGTTTTTGTCTAAAAATTATTTTATTCAGTTTCCTACATCAAAGTGCATAGATTAGTACAAATCACGTCTATTCCATGTATCACCCCTCACTATTCAGTTAAAAAACTCTTTGATCTCTTATGTATCAGAAAACTCTGACCTGTTACCCTTCCCCCCCCCCCCCCCCTTCAGCATAGAAGCCAACTTGAAATACCTCTGACACTAATGCAACAGTATCATGCATATTACATTGTACACATAGGCCTATCAAAAATTGATAGTAACTTATTTGCTACGTTTTGTGAGAAGTTCTTCTATTGTCCACTGTATGCTCTACTACAAACAAAACTATGCATTAAGTCCCTCCACAAGATTTTTGGTTGCTTTGAGTCTACTTGAAGGTGAAATCTAGTCGTCTCTCTTGTTTTGGGAATGTTGTGATGACATTATCATAAAATGTGTTTGTGCTTTTCAGTTGGTGCAGAATTTCCTTTACTATGGACAGAACTGCCAAGCCTGATAGCCGTTCTTGACTCTGTGTTGACCTCTGATAAGTTTTAATCCTCCTGAGGGCTGAAAACGATCTTTCAACTGACGCTGTTGTGCTTGGAACAGTTACTATAAGCACACCCAATTTGTACACTTCAGGCAGGGCTGTATCTAACTGTTTGCTTTTCAGGGAACACACTAACTGATGAGGGTGTTAACTATAAAATTCATCAAACGAATACAGCACGGTAAGTTCATTATTCAACCGGATAAAATCAAACAAGTCTTTATAGGACAGTTTAAGATTTTCAAAGGCAGAATGAAGAAAAGTAGCTTTGTACACTTCATACTTCAGAGGATCCAACAAGGAAGTAAACTGTAATTGGTTTAATGACCCAAATCGTTTGTCTAATTGTACAATAATGTTGTCAAAAATAGTGGTAAAGGCATTTCCTCGACATTATTGGATCTTCTTCCCGGTTAGTTGGTAGAGAGTCTTCGACACCATGATAGACCAGAGTCTCGGCCCAAATTACGTCGCACTTTTTCCTGAGGTTTAGTATCTCTCTTTTCATTTCCTGAACTTTTTGGGAGCAATATAAGACGTCTAAATGCTTGGATTGAAAGATATTGAAAAGGATGTCAGTGAAGGTGAAAATGTGCTAAAAATCAGTAACAAAAAGGAAGTTTCAGTGCTGGTTAGAAATTTCATGAAACATTGTGCCGCTACAACTGTTTCACTGTCCCAGTTTGAGCTTTCATCTAAAACATTCCGAAAGAATTCAAGGAATGAAGTGCGATGTTCTTTCACTGTGTGAACAAGACGAGATGAAAAATTCCACCGTGTTGGAGCATTTCCAGGCATCCTCTTTGCGGTAAATTCTTTCAGTTCATGAGATCGTTTAGAGGACTTGTGAAAAAAATGATCCTAATCCCGTTAAGGTCTGAAAAAATATTCTACATTCCTTGATGCAGGAAACTGACTGTGAAAAAATCAGATTGAGCTTGTGACTAAAGCAATGGATAAATATGGCCTTCGGAAAGAGTTCTTGTACTTTGGTTCTTAGTCCACTTGTGTGGCCGGCCATCACAGCTGCTCCGTCGAACATTTGTGCAATCAACCTGTAGTTTAAGTCAAACTAAGTAACAATGTTTTTCACTTGTACAAACAAACCACTGGCTGTTCGATCTGCGTTGACATCAGTGAAAGTAATGAACCTTTCGTGAACATTATCACTTTCAGAATCATAATGTCTGAAGTCTCTCAAGAAGAAGGGCAACGAAAATAGCGTGTTTTATTTCTGACTTCACTTTTCCAAAACTACATCACTGACTGCCCTTAATAAGTCATTTTGTATCCTGTTTGAAGTCCCGCAGAACACGGTCGATGTTTCTAGGTGTGTACTTAACGTCGCATCGTAAGTGGCGAGTAAGATCACTGCAGCCAAATAAGCACCCCTGTTCAAAGAATCTTCACCCTCAGAATGTCGACGGAATGGTAATTCGTGAGTAGCTAAAAACACACAACATCAATGAATCGCTTGAGCACCTCTGTTTTTCCGAACGGTCTCATTATATTGTGCAGTGCTTGCACGCAATTGAGCATCAAGCTGAATATCAATTCTAGATTTTCCAAACGCTCTCAGCTGTAATAGTGCAGAAATGTGTGACTGCGATTTCTCATGCTTTTGAATGGCATTGTGCAAGTTACTCAGATTATCATAACCAGTGTCAGACCTAACAGTTCGGTCTCTTGCAAAGAGTAAACATGGCCAGCAAAACAGTTTATTAAATTTGGAACTTCCAGCAATCCATTCTGTTTTACTGTACTGTGAAGTTTGGAAATGACGAACGTACTCTTGACTTTTGTTTTTATGCGTCCCTTTAATGTTGGGCATATCTGGAGAAGGTTTTCCAGATTGAACAATTTCTAGTTTCTCACATAAGCTCCTAAAACGAAACGGTTTGTCCAGCAGTTGTTCAATCACACAAATAGTCAGCCATCGCAAATATTACGATAGTTGAAACTAAGAAGAAATTACCGTACCGTATATTCCACTAATACTTCTACGTAAATACACAATTATGCACTCACGACACAGCACTGCCCACGTTGCATGTTATTATGAAAATCATTAGAACGTACCGCCGGCCCCGTGGTGTAGGGGTAACGTGCCTGCCTCTTACCCGGAGACCCCGGGTTCGATTCCCGGCCAGGCCAGGGATTTTTACCTGGTACTGAGGCCTGGTTCAAGGTCCACTCAGCCTACGTGATTAGAATTGAGGAGCTATCTGACGGTGAGATAGCGGCCCCGGTCTAGAAAGCCAAGAATAACGGCCGAGAGGATCCGTTGTGCTGACCACACGACACCTCGTAATCTGCAGGCCTTCGGGCTGAGCAGCGGTCGCTTGGTAGGCCAAGGCCCTTCAATCAATCAATCAATCAATCAATCAATCAATCAATACTGATCTGCATTTAGGACAGTCGCCCTGGGGTTTGGTTTGGTTTAGAACGTACGCCCCTACAAACACGCCACATGGTCCACAACAACGCTGGTACCTACTATATAGTAGGCCAGTTTTTCTCACACTGTTACATTTAAGAAAAAAATAATTTTCAATTCTAAAATGAACTGGATATTCGTACTTTTAAAACGTTCTTCTTATCACTCGCAAGAGCTGTTTCAGCAATAAGCCAAATAACAATAAATAAACGTATCATAAACCAGCACAAAGTTGCTTCACACTGCTACACCATGCGATCAAGCCGGGCAGCGCTGAGTTGTCGACTTACCAAGCTCACTTACCGGCGCGGTTACCACGCATGCGCCACTTTGAACTCAACGCTGGGCGAGCCAAGCGGTAGGTGTGTCGCTTACCCTCGCTAATGCAGAAATTCGTACTGCAGAATAACCTTACTGCATATTGCAGAAAACCATACTGCTGCAAATGCACTTAGTTAAAAAAAATAGTATTGTCAACTGACAAGATAAAATTATTTGTTGCACTTACAGTTGCATTACTGCTTACTTTGCTTCTCAAATCCAACGGGTAAGCCTGGCTTAGTCTGCATACCCACAATGCACGCTACTGGTGGACATTGAAGAACAAGCACACATTGTTCTTCACATATTTATTAGGGTACTTTACAGGGCAATACTGGTTTCATGGTGCAAAATAATTACAGCCAAGCACACCTCCTACATTACAGCACAGCACACATACAGCCAACATGACAAAACTGTGTCTAAAGTAGTCCTCTGTTATGTTCACCACACAGTCAACAATGTGGGAGGCACTGAATACAATCTGCATCACCATTTGTTGCATCATGTGTGAATCGGGTCGTTGGTTATAGCACAGTATTCGCAATATCCCCTCATGTCACAAACCGCGTACCACATAGTGGAGCATGTTGCATATCTCATCCACCGTTGAACTTCTGTCAGTGCATGCGGTACCCACCAAAATATTCCGTGGATGGTGCGTTTCTCGATGCCAATTGCCCTCTCTAACTCCAGTAGTATCCATTGTCTGTCTTCCTCAAGGAGCTGCTCGATGACACCATGTGCCATGTCGCTCCGCATGCTGATAAGTCACCCAAGTGTTGCTCGTCACCGGTTGCCAAACATCCTTGCTAAAACTTTCCTACCCACCATGCTACTCTACGGTACGGGAGGGCGTTACTCCCAAGGGCGTCTACCAATTCACTGCAACATTCTCTCGCATTTCTCCCCTGGAAAACGGCTGTTTTGGTGTATGCGCACTGCTCACATGGATTACTTACATCTCGCAAGATGCTCGTCACACAGCTAACTTCAGAGTGCTCTCTGTGCTATTACCAGCAATTTTACTTTACAAAGGAAATTTAATATGTCCTCCTATTCAATACTTACACATCTCCATCGTTAGATGGAGTAATAATAGTCATATATGTTTCAACTCGTTTGAACCATCTTCATTGAAAAATGAAGAAACATTATCCTCATAAGAAAAATAGATTATAAATAATTTAACTATCTTCACGTAACAAAACAGAAGGGTTAAATATCATCTAATTGTAAGCGGCTCACTTAAAAGGTACAAATGAGAAATTAACTAATACTATGTTTCTGATAACATAACATAAGAAATTAAATGGAACACTACATTTGAAGATTACTACCAGAAAGATGAAAAAGCAAAGTGCTTATCTGTTGGAGGGGCCAAGAAGACCCACCACCTGGAGAAGGCAACTTCTCACTTCAGCGATCAAACTTACAAGACGGCTCAGAAGAGCTTGGCTCTAGCGAATAGCTCCTCTCCGGAAATTGTGAAACTGAGAAGAACCAATGAGCGTCCGTTATTTTCCTTCATCCGCTGATCACAAATAGTTTTATTATGACCAATCATGGCCCAGCAATTAATGCTGATCACGTATCTCGAGTAACATCGAAAACCTTCCAAACTGATGCAAAATGATTCAATCGGAAACTCCTGGAGGCATCCTACCCAATCTGGCACGTGTGCCACAGTATGTCTCACAAACATTTCATCTTACCTTTAAACATTTTTAAGATTAATTTTTCACAATAATTAAATAATTTTGAAGCAGTTTCTTAACCAAACAATTCCAAATATACCCACACACACAACAAATAAATAAATAAATGAAGAACACATGAATATACAAATGAACACATGAATATACAAAATTAACACCTGAACATATAAAATTCCCCACAGCGTTCCAAGTCCAACTAATCACTACAATAATGTTTCCACGTTTGCAGCATTCATGTTGCAGTATGCAAGTGGGCCTACTGTAATAGTGAAGAAAAACTTGTCTACATGCACAATAGAGAAATGGGAAAGTTAATATCCACCTTTTCAATACAATATATTACGTGAAGGTTTACATTTAAAACATCACGTTTATTTACATTTGGTACCGGTTTCGACAATGTTTGATGTCATCATCAGCCAGGACAACTATACAAAGATCACATCATCATCATCATCATTTCCCTTTATCCAGCTGTAGCCGGGTAGAGGCAAATATGGTTCCTCTCCACTTTCTTCGGTCTTTCCACCACTCCTCCTCGAACACTGTGTCCCAGTCCAGGTTTCTTTCTATAATGCTGCGTTGGATGGTATCCTTCCATCTCAATCGTGGTCGTCCACGGCCTCTCCTTCCTTGGATTTGCATTTCCATCACCTTTTTTGGCATTCTTTCGTCGCTCATTCGCTTTATGTGCCCAAACCATCTTAGTCGGCTCTTCTCTATTCTATCATTCATTTTTTCCACTCCAATTTCTTCCCAGATTTTCTCATTCCTTATTTTGTCTCTTCTACTCTTCTGTATCATACTCCTCACGAACTTCATTTCGGGTGCCTGTATTCGACTCTCATCCTTCTTTGTCATTGTCCAAGTTTCTGCTCCGTAAGTTGTTATGGGTACGTAATACATCTTGTACATAGTATCCTTTGCTTCCATTGGCACATCTTTGTCCCATAACATGTTTCTTACACTATGATAGAAACAACTTCCAGCTTGAATCCTTTTACTAATCTCAGCATCCAGTCGAGCATTCTCCATTAATTCACTCCCCAGGTATTTAAACGTTTCCACTACTTCCAGGGGCTTGTCTGCAAGTCTAATCTGACCTTTCCCTTCTTTCTCCCCTCTAGTCATAACGAGAGTTTTACTCTTTTCTACACTTATTTTCAATCCACATTCTTCAATCTTCCCATTCACCACATTCAACTGTTCTTGAACCTTCCTGTCGTCTTCTCCCCAAATCACAATATCATCTGCAAATAACATCAAGTTCATTTCTCTTCCTCCATATGCTGCTTTTGCTGTTCTCATGATGTCATCCATTACTATTGTAAACAGGATTGGTGATAGAACACTTCCCTGTCTCAGCCCACTAGTTATTTTGAACCAACTTGTCCTGCCAACTTGTGTTTGCACACAACTACAACATTCCTTATACAATGCCATGATCATTTTGTTTAATCCCTGTCCAATTCCTTTTTGCACCAGACTGTCCCAAACTTTCGTCCTGGGGACACTGTCATATGCCTTTTCAATATCAATGAATGTCATTACCATATCATTCCCGTACTCCCAATGCTTTTCCATTAGTTGTCTCATAATGAAAATGGGCTCTATTGTTGACCTTCCACTTCTGAAACCAAACTGATTTTCCTGTATCTGATTCTCAACCCTCAACCTTATTCTACTTTCCAGTATCCTTTCCATTATCTTAGCAACATGGGATATCAGAGTAATTCCCCTGTAGTTCCTCAAAACTTTCTTATCACCTTTCTTGAAAATTGGGATGATTATTCCTTTTTGCCAATCCTCAGGGACCTCCTTATTCTCCCAGACATTCCTGAGAACCCGATATGTCCACTGCAGGCCTACAGCTCCAGCTGCCTTTATCATCTCCACTGAAATTTCATCTACTCCAGCAGTTTTTCCATTCTTCATCTTTTTTACTGCCATTTCAATTTCATTCACTGTAATTTCTTTATCCATTTCATCATCAATTAATTGCCTTTCCTGGTCGTCCACTGAATGACTGTCATCCGTTCTTATGTTCAGCAGCTTCTGAAAATACTCTCTCCATCTATTTCTTATTTCTTCTGGCTTTGTTAAAATTATGCCACCTTCATCCTTCACAAATCTGGTGTTTACTTGATCTCTCTTTTTGTTTCTTAAGATACCATACAGTAATTTCTTGCTGCCCTGTGTATCATCTCTCAATTTCTGTGTGAATAAGGCCCAGCTTTTCCTCTTTTCTTCCACGACTACTTTCTTGGCTAAATTCTTTGCCTCCACATATTTTCTTCTACTTTCTTCAGTCTTAAATGTTTTCCATGCTTTCCATGCCATTTTCTTTTCCTTCACTTTAATCTTTACCCTATCATTCCACCAGTGTGTTTCTTTGTCTTTCACATTTCCTGATGTTCTACCACACACCTTTTCTGCACATCCAACCAGTGCTTCCTTAAATCTTTTCCATTCCTCTTCAACATTCCCCACCTCTGTCCTGGGTACCAAGGGTATTATTTCCCTTTGAAATTCTTCTTGTATGCTTTTCTCCTTCAACTTCCATACTTTAATTCTTTTCTCTCTTCTTAATTGGGGTTTTTCAATCTTTCCAACTTTCAGTTTTCCTATCACAACTCTATGATCTCCACCAAAGGCTTCTTCAGGCATGGCTGTTACATCTACAAGGTTCTTCCGGTGTTCTTTCTCTATGATTATATAATCAATCATGGTCTTTGTTCGTCTGTCTCCCCAACCATACCTTGTAATCTTCTGACTATTCTTCTTCCTAAACCAGGTGTTTCCAACAATCATTTGATTCCTCATGCAAAAATCCACCAATCCTTCTGGATTTACATTTCCATATCCAAAGGGCCCTACAACATCTTCCTTTCCTTGTCTTTCCATTCCAACTTGTGCATTTAGATCTCCCATCAATAGTACTTCCTTATCTTCTATCTGTCTCTCCACTTCTTCTAAGAAGTCGTCTAGATGTTCATCTATGCAACCAGTTTGTGGGGCATACAACTGAAATAGATCTTTCACACCATTTTCAAACTGGAGTCTCATCATCACCAACTCCATTTTTTGCTTCAGGTCCTCCGCTGTAATACAGCCTGTATCCTTCTCTCAGAGGGATCTCCCCTGTACCCCTCTTCTTGGTCTCGCACAGTCCAAGTATGGCTATATCTTTTTCTATCATGAAGTCAACCAGTTCTTCTGTCTTTTCCGTCAGTGTCAGTACATTTACTGTTGCAATTTTGATGTAGTTTGGTGCTGGTTGCCCATTTTTCACAGTTCCCCCAGCACCTGAAGAGCTGCACGTCGCTTTTAGCAGGGGGCGCCCTAACCTTTTCCGAGGCACTATATCTGCTTTGTCCATATAGGCTATTGTTACGATGGGCTCGCCACACCCAAAGGCATTTTATACCCACTGCCAGGTTCAAAATTAGGCCGCCCCTAACATGGAGACAGACGCCTTTTGTAGCCGCTCCTCTGGAGTACAGACGCTACGGGTATGCCCCTTCCGCCATCTCCGCCGTACCGAAGTCCACCTTCTCCGCCGTAGATGCCGCTGAGGATTCAATACTATTAATGTAATACTACTGTAGAAGTCACGATTAATGTAATATATGTAATTAATTAATTAATGTAATATATCTTTGTATAGTTGTCGAAACCGGTACCAAATGTAAATAAATGTGATGTTTTAAATGTAAACCTTCACGTAATATATTGTATTGAAAAGGTGGATATTAACTTTCCCATTTCTCTATTGTGAATCTTGATTCAATACGGAACCTGAAGAAGAAATTCTTAATGTTAAATTGTCTACATGCATCGTAACACAACAAAATTCCTTTAAACGATGCAGAGATATTATTTTACTACATGTGATGATTAATAATTAGTTGTTATTTATTTGACAGTCTGTTGTGTAGGTGGAATGCAGATACCACTGTTTTCTGGGGATTTAGGTGGAGGCACCATTTCTTGAAATATACATCCATGGCTTCTGGATCTGTGGATAAAATAGTTTCAGCATCAGGAAAGTCTGAGCACAGCATCATCAAACAAATGTCATCAGCTAAATGAATTGTCTAGAATTTGTTTTCGGTAAGTCGTGTATGTACATATTGAAAAGGAAGGGAGCCAGTGCAGATCCTTGAAGCAAACCATCATTTAGTTCATACACTCTACTTCTATCATTATCTGAGTAGATCTCAAAGTATCTATTGCTTAGAATATTGTTTAGTAAGGTAGTAAGTTTACGGCATGTGATAGCATTCACAAATTTCAAAAGGAGTCCCTCATGCCAAACAGTATCATAGGCAGCTGACAGGTGCAAAAAAGGCAGCCATGCTTACTAATTTCTCCTCAAACCCATTTTCGATACGAGTTGTGAGAGAAAATACCTGCTCGTTACAGCTTCTTCCAGATCTGAATCCTGCTTGCTCTATAGGAATACGGTTGTTGATTGTTTTAAAAATTCTGTTGTAGATTAGTCGCTCGAGAAGTTTGTATGCGACACTGAGAAGTGCTATCAGACTCCTTGCAGACTGTCCACCACCCTGTCGCTGACCGTCCTCTTCATGCTTTTAGAGGAACGATAATGGACATCCATCATACATCAGTTGAAGCAATAGGTCAGAGAACTAGACCTAGAATTAGTGGCAGTCCACTGTATGTATGTATGTATGTATGTATGTATGTATGTATGTATGTATGTATGTATGTATGTCTACTTCTTGATCCCACTTTCTCAACCGGGGTTGGGGATGAGGATATATGAAATTCTATGGCATGTTTTTTACGGCTGAATATCCTTCCTGCTGACAACCTCAGCTGAGGAGCTAATGAAGATGAAATGAATGATTGTGGATAAATCTGGGAAAAGGTGAAAGGAATCTGCTATGCTCTATAAATAGGAACTGTCCTGGCATTTTACCTGGAAGTGCAAATGGGAAAGCACAGAAACCATTCTCAGGACAGCCAGCTGTGGGGTTCGAACCCACTCATCTGCCAAAAGCAGAACTTGACTCCATAGCCATAGCACGTTGACATACATGGCCACTTCACTCAGTAAACCATCTTATAATACAGTACATGTAATATATTACCTGTATAGAGCTTCTGTATTCCACTTCTTTTCCATAGGTCCTTCACGAGTACATTTGTAGGGATTATTCTGAAACCCAACAATGAAGTCTGCCTTCAGGAAATCAAAGTCTTCATCATATTTATTCAGATACTGTAAAGAAGCAAACGTAAACTATTATAAGAAATAAAATAAGATTGGTCTCTAATTCACTATCACTACCAACTGATCTCAAAATTCAGAACTGAACAAGCAAAAGGGATGTCCAGAAACTAAATTATCAACAAGCCCTCAAAGGTTAACCAAATAAAAAATCCAGCTTGTGCAGGGAATGTTATCCAAAAACAGTCTATATTGATGTCCAAGCACTCAGATCTGGAATTCAACTTCTGTATCCCTTACAAATTCAAACAATGTGAAGTTAGGCAGCAGGAAATGGGCCTCTAAGGAAGAGTAATGCATTCGCAGTAGTAGAGAATTCTACTGGAATCTCAGTGAAAGTAGCATCCGTACTCCAGTGAAGTGGCTACAAAATGTGTGTTCTCCAGGCGAGAAGTGGCCTGACGTCTTGCTCACAATAGCTCAAAATGTCTGCCAGGCCTTGGGCAACAGGCTAGTCTGTTCACACCACATTGCAACTCATCGATCAAATGTCACATCCAGTATTATCAGTCAATGCTAAGGCACACTCTGGAAGTGACTCACAAGTCTCACACAACCAACATGAGAAATGGGCAAGGGCTACCGACCCAGGGACAAGGCTGGTTAAAGAAGAGATTGCAAACTAAATCGATGAAAACTGCCACATCAAATATCGGCACTTTGACAGGACATACCAGAGAACTGGCTGATATCCTGAAACACCATCGAGTAGCCATCACTTGTATCCAAGAAACCCAATGGAAGGAACAATAATCCTGGGATATAGAAGAGGAATACATGCTCATTTACCACGGGTTAACCAACAACCAAGGAGTTGCCATTATCGCGAGTAAGGACCTTCGTAACCAAGTAGCAGCCATCCACAGTAACTCTTAATGGATTAAGACAAATCCTCCAACATGCCATTTCCATACATTCTTTGCCTATGTTCTGTGATAAAGCAGACTAAGATATCTTCTGGAATTAACTTCAGGACACTATAAGAATGAGCAGTGGGGAAGACCAGTTGCTCTTATGTGGTGATCTCAATAGGCATGTTGGAAGTAATAACAATGGATACTAGTACCATGGTGTTCACTGCCATGGAACCAGAAATGCAGGTGGCTGTTGAATACTGGATTCTGAGGAAGACATGGTCTGGCTATTTATAATACGTACTTGAGGAACCATAGACCTAATTTTTTCACTCAGGCAGTTAATGGAAAAGTTTTGGGAAAAAGGGAAGAACTTGATAATAGTATTTCCTTATTTGGAAAAAACACATGACAGTGCGCAGAGAGGAAAAATATGGGAATGTTTAGAAAATCGTAACATCCCAGGAGCACCAATTTAAAAAGTTAACTGAGATAGTGGCTGTGTGGTGAGAGTTGCACAACTGTAAGCTTGCATTCAGGAGACAGTGGGTTCAAACACCACAGCTGGCAGCCCTGAAGATGGTTTTCTGTGGTTTCCCATTTTCACACCAGGCAAATGATGCGGCTGTACTTCGATTAGGCCATGGTTGCTTCTTTTTCACTCCTAGCCCTTTCCAATCTCATCGTCACCGTAAGACCTATCTGTAATCAGATCAAAAATTAGATGGATGGCTTTTCCGGCATTTGCTCTACTAACCAGCGTTTCGTCTTAGGTCTGACACTAGACTCTTCAGAGTGGGATGTGTCATAAAGCAAATGTATTATTTATTTACTTATTTTTTTCCAAATTTCAGATGATGTATGATGGTTGTGAAAGTGTGTTAAGAATGAAGCCACACTTCCCAGTATCGAATCAGGTAAATGTAACTTAAAAACTTTTCAGTCTGTCGAACACACAAGTTCAGTATTACACTATAACGTACCTGTAAAAAGATCCACATTTTTAAACAAGAAATAAAATTACACACTATTAAACAAAGAATGACATGTTTCGTTCTTAAAAGAACATCATCAGATTCTATCAAGTTACACTCAATATTTGGATATACTTATGTTCATTTCTGTCCATACATACAGGAATTTGAAATTTGGAACTTATCTTAATGAAGCCTCGCTTTGTCTCCACTCCAGCATACAATGCAATGCGTTTGAAAAACTGTCGCTCTGTCATTGGCTCGAATCCAACCGGCTGCCAGTACGCTCACTCCCCATTATGATAACCTCCCTTCATTACATGTAATAAATATCATTTTTGGTCCGTATTGATGATATTAGATTGAAATAATAACATTAAGTTATTATTTCAACCTCCCTTCATGCCGAAACCTCCCTTGAAACTTTGTTGAAACTGAATAGGTGGACCTTTCTCTACCCTTTGATAGTGACCAACTGTCAATGCGGACCGTAATGAAATTCATAACTTATGATATACATACATCATCATCATTAGAGACCATTATACCTTTCAGCGTTCAGTCTGCAAGCCTCTGTGAATTTACTAAACGTCGCCACAATTCTTTATTTGCAACTAGTACTATCGCCTCCTGTAGTTCTATATCTCTTATCTTTTAATCATTAGAATCTGAGTCTAACTATCGTCATCTTGGTCTCCCTGTACTTCTCTTACCCTCCATAACAGAGTCCATTATTCTCCTAGGTAACCTATCCTCCTGCCCTGCCTATGCCGCCTCTCCCACCAAGTTTTCGTGAATAAGGATCTCCATATATATACCAAACTAATGGTGTACTAAGCTGCAGTCGTAACAACATTACTATATGGATGTGAAACCTGGACACTTTATTGTTGGGACATAAACTGGAACGCTTCCATCAGCAGCAACTTAGATCCATCATGAACAACAAATGGGATGACTACATAAGCAATGCAGCAGTTCTTGACAAGGTGCATATGATAAGCATAGAAGCCTTCATCATCACACATCGGCTCAGATGGGCTGGTCACATCCACCATATGAATGATAGACTACCTAAAAAACTTCTCTACGGTGAGATTGGTCATGGCAAAAGGCCTCAAGGTGCTCGTTTGATACGTTATGAAGACCAGCTCAAGAAGACTATGAATAACACCAACATAAATGCTACTACCTGGGCAACAACTGCGCAAAACCGTGTTGTCGGGCGCAAAGCTACTGCAGAAGGTGTCTCACTGTTTGAGCAGGCACGTCGCAGACAAGAAATTGAAACATATGAAATGAAACGGCGTATGGCTTTTAGTGCCGGGAGTGTCCGAGGACATGTTCTGCGCGCCAGGTGCAGGTCTTTCGACTTGACTCCCGTAGGCGACCTGCGCGTCATGATGAGGATGAAATGATGATGAAGACGACACATACACCCAGACCCCGTGCCAGAGAAATTAACCAATGATGGTTAAAATTCCCGACCCTGCCGGGAATCGAACCCAGGACCCCTGTGACGAAAGGTCAGCACACTAACCATTTAGCCATGGAGCCGGACATTGAAACATATGAAAACCGGAAACTATGTCAGATCCAACCACGTCCTCCAGCTACCTTTAGATGTGACCTGTGTGGGCGCAGGTTTCATGCAAAGATTGGCTTGATCAGACATCAGCAAAATCTCCACACAGCCAACAGACTTTAGAAGGAACTGCAGGAGAAAAACGTATCCTCAGAAACGAGCAGCGGCCAACAAACCTATCCTCCTCCATCCATCTCACGTAACACCATAACCGAAGCCCTTTTATGCATACAGCTTCATCCATCGAGTACATTCCTAACTTAACCTTCATCTCCTCATTCCAAGTACCCTCCTGCCATTGATCCCACGTGTTTGTACCAGCAATCATTCTTGCTACTTTCATGTCTGTTACTTTTAACTTATGAATAAGATATCCTGAGTCCACCCAGCTTTCATTCACATTCAGCAAAGTTGGTCTGAAAACAGACCGATATAAAAGATAGTTTCATCTGGGAGTTTACTTCCATCTTACAGAATACTGTTGATCGCAACTGCGAGCACACAGCATTAGCTTGACAGCACCTTGATTCAATCTCACTATATTACCACCCTGGGAAAACACATCCTAAATACTTGAAGTTCCAGCTTTGTATCACCAATCTGACATTCAATTCTCTTGGATTTCTTACCTACAAACATCAATTTCACAGTCTAGCTCGAGCAAGCGAGGAGCGAGGTCGCGTGGTGTAGGGCGTGCCATGAACATGGTTGGTATTGAGCAGTACCGGGCGGCGACTGGGAGGTGGCAGTGGAAGCAGAGGAAGGAGTTCAAGAATGGACTGGTCAAAAGAGAAGAGGTGGTGAAAATGGGTGAAGCGGTGCTGGTAGCAGGAGTGTTAGCTGTGCTACTGGTCATTGGAGGGATGGAATTAAACCCAGGCCCAAATACCAGTGGCAAGTTCACCGTGTAAGATTCGGCGACACTTAAGGTGTTAGTGATGGAAGTTACTCAAGAAAATTGCCAATGGGACAAGGTGCAAGAAATAAAAACATGTTGGAAGAGCAGAGAAAGGAGATAGGGAACATGAAGAAATAGTTAGAAACAAAGACTGAAGAAACGAATAACAGAATGTGCAACAACGAGAAAGAAATCGAGTTATTAAGGTGGAAGGTAAAGCACTAGAAGAGGAGGTGATGAAGATGAAGAAGGAAGCAGAGGGATACAATCAGGAGAGAATGAAGAAAGCTACATTTACATATGGTGTGGAAGAAGGCAAGGAAGGCAAGATTGACTTAGTTTATAAGGTGGTAGATGTCATACAGAATAGGATGAAGATAAATTTCACTGAAGCGGACACAGACGATGTGGAGAGAGTGGGCAAGACCAAAGGACGAAGACCAATTAGGGTAAAGCTCATCTCTACCCTAATGGCAGAAATTGTGCTAAGGAATGGCAGCAATTTACAGGGTCAGAAAGTATGGGTGAAAAGAGACATGGGAAAAGAAGGTGGTAAAAATATGAAAGTTTTGAACAGGCATCTTTGGAGAGCGAGACAGCAAGAGCTGAAAGCCCGCATAAAAGGTCAGAGACTAGTGGTGACGAATGGAAGATGGGTAAGAGAGAACTCAGTGTCAAAGCTGAAAGAGATGGACGAGCACGTCATAACCGAGGTGGGAGTGAACGCAGTACAAGATGGAAGGAAGGGGTAATTATAAATATCATGAATGTGACATTCTGAACCATTTTTCATTAACTGCAAAGTCATTTACCTGATTGAAATTTGAGCATTTTGTTCATATGTTTAAAATAAAAACCTACAACCTTTTTTCCAGTCATTGACCAAGTCAGGGATGGAATGAATGAAGCAGATATAGGCTATTAGTTCGATGGGGTCGCTACTGTCAAAGTGATTTATTAATGACTGATAAATGCTATGAAATGAGAATGGAGAGTGTTGCTGGAATGAAAGATGACAGGGAAAACCGGAGTACCCGGAGAAAAAAACCTGTCCCGCCTCTGCCCTTTCCAGCACAAATCTCACAAGGAGTGACCGGGATTTGAATCACGGTATCCAGCCGACGCGCTGCCATCTGAGCCACGGAGGCTCTTGTTCATAAGTTATCACCTAAAATTAAAACAAATGAAATAAAGGAATATTTTTTAATTACACATCATGCTAGTGACGTAGTAAAAGATTTTACATTAACTTCACGGTCAGTTACGCCATTTACCTCACTAGAACTGCACTTCGTCTTCATCCGATTCATCATGTTGTTCATCTTGTTCTGTTCTTCATTCTCATTCTCAGAACAACTTTCGCTATCAGACTCGCCTTCATCTGTATCAAACCGGCTGTGAAATACGGGCCAAACACTCAAATTCCAACCAGGTAAATGACCTTGCAGTTAAAGTAAAAATGGTTAAAATTTCTCTGACACTAAAATTAATTAATTAAAACTTCTTTAATTTACTTTTTGTATCACAGATGAACGATATTAATGGTATTACAAAATTTTCTGCCTATCCTGCCGTGTAACAAAAATCTGCTTTAAAAAATGCTCAGGGCAGGTTACACCAAGCACATCAATAATACCCAGTTAAGAGGTTAAAGGGGCCTGACATCTAAGGTCAACGGCCTGAGGCACCGACATCATGTTTACTTTGATAACCATTTCAGTTCTGCAAAACAGATGAAATTATTGTTAACCCACAACACCTATAGTTGTGCGATAACGGGAGTAAATAGAAATAATTGGTCTGATCAGTTTAGGGAACCTGCAGAGCTGAAAATCAAGCGGAGAGAAAGTACAAAAATGCAAAATGAGGGTGTAATTCAGCGATAAATAAATAAATAAATAAATAAATAAATAAATAAATAAATAAATAAATAAATATAAATAAATATAAATAAATAAATAAATAAATAAATAAATAAATAAATAAATAAATAAATAAATAAATAACAGCAACTGTCTGGCAAGATAGGTAGCTAGGCCAGAGACCTCTTCGTGCACCGTGAAACCGTGATCCCTCAGCGAGGTCGCAATCATGTGTCGTATTGTATGATGGCGGGAATTTCTCAATACCTCCCCGTGAGGGCAGGATACTGTTCTTATGCTGTCAACAAATTCAGATTCTGTGAATGATGGTACAGTGAAACGAATGAACCAGTAAAGGCAATGAAGAAATAGAAATTGTGTGTCCTTGTGCTGCCATAAATTACACAAAACATATGGGTGGCATGGACATCAGTGATCAGAAAAGAGAATACAACGGGGTTGGGCAATCATCTAAAAAAAATTTAGGAAATTTATTTTTTATTTTGTGATCAATGTGTGTGTTGTGAACAGTTTTGTTCTTTATATGAGTAACCAGCCAGCTCTCACAGCTCATGGAAACAGACAGCTGAACTTCGGCACAACTTGATGCAATAGCTGATGGGGAACTTCACGTCCCGCAAACGTACCCATCGGCTCTCCATCCCCTAACATTCTCTTGTGAAGATACCTGGTCATGCCAAAGTGTGTGCTTTGTGTTTACAAATTAAAAATAGAACAGCTTCTGGGAGAGGCAATCAAACAACATTCAAATGTAAGCAGTGCGATCTACCACTGAGATCTGGAAGTCAAGTAGGGATGACATAAAAATGTTAGTGTTGAACTGTAGAAGTATTGTAAAGAAAGGAATAGAATTAAGTAATTTTATAGATATACATTTACCAGATATTGTAATAGGAGTTGAATCATGGCTGAGAAATGATATAATGGAACTGGAGAGTGTATCATAGAGATAGGATAGGAATGGTGGGAGGGGGAATATTCATCCTGGTGAAAGAAGAATTTGTAAGCTACGAAAAAGTTAATGATGAAAAACATGAAATTCTGGGTGTAAGGCTCATTTCTAAAGATAATAGGCAACTTCATGTCATTGGAGTGTACAGACCGGGAAAGGGTAGCGCTGGCACGGATTCAGAATTATTTGATAAGCTATGTGGGAAACGACATGGAAAGGAATGTGATTGTAGCAGGGGATCTGAATTTACCAAATGTCAGTTGGGAAGGAAATGCGAACGACAGGAAGCATGACCAACAAATGGCAAATAAGCTAATATGGGAAGGACAGCTGATTCAGAAAGTGATGGAAACAACTAGAGGGAAAAATATTCTGGACGTGGTGCTGGTAAAACCAGGTGAGCTCTATAGAGAAACCGAATAGATGGCATTAGTGATAATGAAGCTGTTCTTGTCGTAGTTAAAATAAATGTGTTAGAAAGGAAGGTCTTAAAAGTAGGACTGTTAGGCAGTACCATATAGCTGATAAAGCAGGCATGAGGCAGTTTTTAAAAAGTAACTATGATCGGTGGAAAACGGTAAATAAAAATGTAAACAGTCTCTGGGATGAGTTTAAAGCAATTGTTGAGGAATGTGAAAACATGTTTGTACCTTTAAAGATGCTAAGAAATGGTAAAGACCAACCTTATTATAATAGAGAAATAAAGAGACTAAGAAGGAGGTGCAGATTGGAAAGAAATAGAGTCAGAAATGGCTGTGGAAGTAAGGAGAAATTGAAGGAACTTACTAGGAAACTGAATGTAGCAAAGAAGGCAGCTAAGAATAACATGTTGACAAGCATAATTGACAGTCATACAAATTTTATTGATAAATGGATGGGTATGTATAGGTATTTTAAGGCAGAAACACGTTCCCAGAAGGACATTCCAGGAATAATTAATGAACAAGGGGAGTGTGTATGTGAGGATCTTCAAAAGGCAGAAGTATTCAGTCAGTAGTATGTAAAGATTGTTGGTTACAAGGATAATGTCCAGATAGAGGAGGAGACTAATGCTAAAGAAGTATTAAAATTTACATATGATAACAATGACAGTTACAGTAAGATAGAGAAGTTGAAAACTAGCAGCTGGAATTGATAAGATTTCTGGGGATACACTAAAGACAATGGGTTGGGATATAGTACCATATCTGAAGCACTTATATGATTATTGTTTGGTTGAAGGAGCTATACCAAATGAATGGCAAGTTGCTATAGTAGCCCCTGTGTATAAGGTAAAGGGTGATGGACATAAAACTGAAAATTACAGGCCAGTAAGTTTGACATGCGTTGCATGTAAGCTTTGGGACGTCATTCTTTCTGATTATATTAGACATGTTTGTGAAATTAATAACTGGTTTGATAGAAGGCAGTTCGGTTTTAGGAAAGTTTGTTCCACTGAAGCTCAACTTGTAGGATTCCAGCAAGATATAGCAGATATCCTGGATTCAGGAGGTCAAATGGACTGTATTGCGATTGACCTGTCTAAAGCATTTGATAGGGTGGATCATGGGAGACTACTGGCAAAAATGAGTGCAATTGGACTACACAAAAGAGTGACTGAATGGGTTGCTATATTTCTAGAAAGCAGATCTCAGAGGAGAAGCTTTATCTGACCCTGTAATAATTAAGAGGGGAATTCCTCAGAGCAGTATTGTTAGACCTTTGTTTTCTTATATATATAAATGATATGAGTAAAGAAGTGGAATCAGAGGTAAGGCTTTTTGCAGATGATGTTATTCTGTATAAAGGACAAGATTGTGAGCAACTGCAACGTGACCTCGATAATGTTATGAGATAGACAGCAGGCAACGGTATGTTGATAAACGGGTTTAAAGTCAGGTTGAGAGTTTCACAAATAGGAAAAGTCCTCTAAGTTTTAATTACTGCGTTGATCGGGTGAAAGTTCCTTTTGGGGATCAGTGTACGTATTTAGGTGTTAACTAGCTGATGTACCCGTGCTTCACTACGGAATTCTGCATTACATACGAAATTCTAGTATACACGTTGTAAGATTGTATTAAATTGCATAGCTCTTAACATTACCCTAGGAACACGACCGGGAAGTCGTCGAACATCTTTTCTCATATGAAGACTGAGTTAGGGAATTTTCACTGTAATGGTAGACCCACATGCATACCATCAGTCACAATCGGGTTGGAGAGTTTTCATTATAATGGTAGACACTCTCTTTCCACCTGCCTTTTTACATCCTCAGAAAGACTATCTTAGTGGTTTCCATAACTGAAATGAATATACATTAGAATGGCGCGATTAAAAGCAATGCTTTAATACTCGATCAAATGAAACATCACATGGTTTCCCACTTTTAAAGAACAGGACTACGCTGCCGATCTAACAGTCCAAAGTTCCAGAGCTGGAATGACCAAGCCGCAGACAGCCGTGATTCATGAACACTCTTCGTCTTTTTTCGGCGGGGAGAGGGTCGAATAATGGAGACTCCCAGGGCATAAACTATGCTGTTTTACTAATTTGTTTCTTAGGAGTACCCGATGAGTAGGAAAATATCAATTCACTATACTGGCGGTGGAAAAATCTATCTGGCTTGGGGGCAAATTTTTCCTCCAAGCCAGAGGAGAAACCCCCTCTTCACTGATGATTTGGAATAAAATGAATGCAGAATTGAATAAAAGTGAAGATGAAGCTTTTCTTAATGGATCTTTTCTCGGTTGAATTTTGAGTCATTTAGTGAATTGTGCTGCTATAATTTGGAATAGGTCTAAATTGTTATTCTACACCAGGCCATACTACCACTACTAAGTCAGCTTCTGCCTTAAGTATGTACACTGCTCATTCAAAACAGCGCATCAGAATAGGGATCGAATAACTGGAATACTATGAAGAACCAGTGTGTTACGTACCAGCTGTATCAGGGAATGTATGAACCAGAGAATTGCATGCTAAAGAAGAAAGTTTTCTAACTCCCTCGCTATTTCGCGCCAATATTCAGTCAGGCTATTATACTCGGTACACAGAAGTAATCTCATCTGTCGGAGTCGAGAGGCAGCATAAGAGACAAATAACATCACAACAAACAATGGTCAATGTAATGTTATTGTTAATCAATGTTATGCGCTTTCAATATTGTAGGCCTTCACATTTAGTTTTCTTCCGACTCAGAAATACCACTCTTATAATAATCGGTACGGTAAAACTGAATAAGACACAAAGGATCGGAAATTGCATTCTCTGTAACTTTTGTTATGTAGTACTTTTCGATAGGACCAAATACATAGGTATTTAAAAATAAAATTTTACGCGCTTCCCCTAAACTACAATTTCATCTAGGGTGAATAAAATTGTTTATATCTTAAGACTATAGTTTCTTATTCCCAGACTCTATATACCGATTTTCATTAAAACCTGTTAACCCATTTTCTCGTCGCTCGGCGTCGATATGGACTTAGCAACCAAAATGCAAATTCATGAATATCAGAGCCGGTAAGGTAAAAATGTATAAGACATAAATGGTCGGATATTTAACCCGTTCGGTGGGCGATGCGGCAAGATCCGCGGCTACAAGTCGCTTGCTCGGTGGGGAACGCAGATATATCCGCTGATTCAAATTATTATTTTTTTCTCAGTTGCCCGCCTGCAGAGGTTTATTTCCTTTTCAGCAGCATATTCTGGATGAGTCTGCCCTCTGATGTGAATTTTTTCAACTATGTTCTCCCAATGCCAATGTGTCATCCATGAGTTGCAACATAAAGAACGCAGCTGAGTCTGGGCAAGAACGACCTAAGGCCTAATAGCTCCGTGCTGAAGCTTTAGGTCATCGCCTAATCGTCCCTTGGATGTAATAATATTGCTGCAGAAGGGATTTCTAGAGATTATGACACTGAACAGACCTCTCTAATGACATTTTAGAACTGTGACCGGATTTATTATCCCCAGTCTTGAGTTCTTCCTTCACGACTGGAGTGTGTGTTTATCGCGAGTTACACATCATTTTATTATCGTACGCATCCGTAATACAGTCATATTTCATGATTTCCGTCCAAACTGCTGAGACCAAAGTTCTATTCGATCCTTTTTCTTACATTTTTTCCGCTAAAATATCTATAACAAATTACCGGCCCGCACTGTTAGAGGAAGATGATTTACGGGTCATGATAAACGAAATGTTGGTATTTAGTGGGGAGAATTGTGATAATAGTGAAGTAAGTTCTGCCGAAGGGGAATTCGTCAGTGACAGGAAATTACCTGGAATAAGTACTCTAGGCTCGAATATACAGGGTTTGGGCGTAGCTGATGTGAATGTCCAGCAGTCGCAAAAGAGACAACACGTGTTCGATTCCAGTTCAAGTAGCGATCATCACAGTGCCAGTTGTGACGATAATACTGATTACAATCCAACCATTGCAAGTTCTTCGTCAACTTATAGTGAAAGTGGACAAAGAAATTCCCGCTTTGATCCAAATTTCCATCGTGATGTAAAGAGTGTGTTTTTAGGGAAAACAAAACTGAGCTAAATATTTTAATTAGTTACTTATGACGAGATATGCCAGAACATAGCTGAACAGACAAAAGATGCCGAGCAGGAAATCACACATAAAACCCAGTTTAGTAAGACGAAAGGAAGGAATCGATATCAAGACCGTCTCCGGACAAAGAAGGACTAGATAAAGCTTCTTACGGCCACACTGTTGCCGCAGGGGATTGTACAGAAACCTAAATTAGGACACTACTTCTCGCAATCGCTTGTTCACTACGCCTGTTTTCTATGAGCTGATGACACAGAAAAGATTTTTTCTCGCCAGATTGAGTGGCCTCGCCAGCCTCCTGGCCCCAACTTGACAGGTTCGATTATGGCTCAGACCGGTGGTATTTGAATGTGCTCAAATACGTCGGCCTCTTGTCAGTATATTTACTGGCATGCAAAAGAACTCTTGCGGGACTAGATTCCGGCAAATCAGTGTCTCCGAAAACCGTAAAAATAGTTATTGGGACGTGAAGCCAATAACATTATTATTATTATTATTATTATTATTATTATTATTATTATTATTATTATTATTATTATTATTATTATTAGATTTTCCTCCACAGCTTTTTAGTATCTCTGACAATGAGGTGAATAATGCACAACTTCCTCCCAAAATATACGAGATAAATCCAGTATTTGACCACCTGTTAGCAAAATTTTCGAAAGCTTGTACCCCTGAAGGCAAAATGTCAATTGATGAGAACCTTTTGCTATGGAAAGGGTGGCTAGGGCGGGAAGTTTACACAACAAGAAAACGATCGTGTTTTGAAATGGAATTATATAAATTATGCGAAGGCGAGACAGGTTATATAACATGACCTGCTTCCGTGTGTATCATAATGAACAGCTGTAACAGACATAAAACTGTGAAGAATGTAAATACTGTAAATATTACCGGTATTGTAGTGTAATATAGTCTGTTTATGTCACTTATGAATTGTAGGGAGGCTATATAACCTTGATCCCTCGAAAGCGCTAACCAACATAAGAGAAAATTTCGTGAGTATTATAATTTATTCCATTGTACATCTTTTAAGTACATGTAAACTTTGTAAATCTACAATTTACATATACAGAAACATTTATTTACAGGCAGAGATTGATAATTAACTGCCTAAGATATTCAGGTAAAAGTTACTGTATAAACAAAAACCAGAGCTTTGCTGTTAGGAAGAAGCAATCTCGATTTCACACTGTGAAAGCACTTAGTACGTTTTTGCACAAAGCATTGAACAATTAAAATAATCAAATTTTTCAACAATTAAATACATTATATTCAAGTAAATATTTCTCTTTTGGCCCTTCAATAGTTCATTCTAGTCTAAGATTGTTTTTAATCAAGTAATTAAATAGTTTCTTCAGTCAGGGAAAACGCTCCCCACCTGAGAGTGAGCTAGTGTGTACCGAGCTCCCCACTTAAGGGGTTAATTATATATAACTTTGGTTATGTAGTATTTATCGATACGACCACTAATAATATACACTGACTGACAGAGCAAATGCAACACCAAGAAGGAGTAGTCAGAACTTTATGCCAATTGCAGGGTAGACTGACGTCACTGAGGTATGCTCATGATGTGAAATGCGCCGCTGTGCTGCGCACGTAGCGAACGATAAATGGGACACGGCGTTGGTGAATGGCCCTCTTCGTACCGTGATTTCTCAGCCGACAGTCATTGTAGAACGTGTTGTCGTGTGCCACAAGACACGTGTATAGCTAAGAATGCCACGCCGCCGTCAACGGAGACATTTCCAGCAGACAGACGACTTTACAAGGGGTATGGTGATCGGGCTCAGAAGGGCAGGTTGGTCGCTTCGTCAAATAGCAGCCGATACCCATAGCGATGTGTCCACGGTGCAGCGCCTGTGGCGAAGATGGTTGGCGCAGGGACATGTGGCACGTGCGAGGGGTCCAGGCGCAGTCCGAGTGACGTCAGCACGCGAGGATCGGCGCATCTGCCGCCAAGCGGTGGCAGCCCTGCACGCCACGTCAACCGCCATTCTTCAGCATGTGCAAGACATCCTGGCTGTTCCAATATCGACCAGAACAATTTCCCGTCGATTGGTTGAAGGAGGCCTGCACTCCCGGCGTCCGCTCAGAAGACTACCATTGACTCCACACCATAGACGTGCACGCCTGGCATGGTGCCGGGCTAGAGCGACTTGGATGAGGGAATGGCGGAACGTCGTGTTCTCCGATGAGTCACGCTTCTGTTCTGTCAGTGATAGTCACCGCAGACGAGTGTGGCGTCAGCGTGGAGAAAGGTCAAATCCGGCAGTAACTGTGGAGTGCCCTACCGCTAGACAACGCGGCATCATGGTTTGGGGCGCTATTGCGTATGATTCCACGTCACCTCTAGTGCGTATTCAAGGCACGTTAAATGCCCACCGCTACGTGCAGCATGTGCTGCGGCCGGTGGCACTCCCGTACCTTCAGGAGCTGCCCAATGCTCTGTTTCAGCAGGATAATGCCCGCCCACACACTGCTCGCATCTCCCAACAGGCTCTACGAGGTGTACAGATGCTTCCGTGGCCAGCGTACTCTCCGGATCTCTCACCAATCGAACACGTGTGGGATCTCATTGGACGCCGTTTGCAAACTCTGCCCCAGCCTCGTACGGACGACCAACTGTGGCAAATGGTTGACAGAGAATGGAGAACCATCCCTCAGGACACCATCCGCACTCTTATTGACTCTGTACCTCGACGTGTTTCTGCGTGCATCGCCGCTCGCGGTGGTCCTACATCCTACTGAGTCGATGCCGTGCGCATTGTGTAACCTGCATATCGGTTTGAAATAAACATCAATTATTCATCCGTGCCGTCTCTGTTTTTTCCCCAACTTTCATCCCTTTCGAACCACTCCTCCTTGGTGTTGCATTGTCACTGTCAGTCAGTGTAAATATTTGAGAATTAAATTGTAAACCTTCCCCAAAACTACCATTTAATTTAGGGTGAATAAAAAAATTTGTAGCCTAGATCATAGCGACTAATTATCCGACTTTGTATACCAATTTTCAATGAGATAGGACCACTAATAACGTAAATATTTAAGAATTAAATTTTAGGCCTTCCCCTAAACTACCATGTCACTCAGAGCGAATAAAATTATTTATAGCCTAGATTGTAGCGACTTATTCCCGACTTCGCATACCAATGTTTATTAAGATAGGACCACTAATAACATAAATATTTGAAAATTAAATTTTAGGCTTTCCACTAAATTACCATTTCTATCAGCATGAATAAAATTATTTATGGCTTAGATTGTAGCGACTTATTCCCCGACTTCGCATACCGATTTTCATTAAATTCTCTTTAGCCGTTTTCTAGTGATGCGTGTACAGACATACAGACAGACAGACAGACAGACAGACAGAAATTACGGAAAATAAAAAAGTGCACTTCCTTGTTAATGTGGACATGACTGATATAGAAATACCATTATATTCAAATTCTGAGCAATGTACAGACAAAACTCTTATTTTATATATATAGATATAAGGAAAGATCTTAATTGGGGTAATCACATAAATGGGATTGTAAATAAAGGGTAAAGATCTCTGCACATGGTTATGAGGGTGTTTAGGGGTTGTAGAAAGGATGTAAAGGAGAGGGCAAAAAAGTCTCGGGTAAGACCCCAACTAGAGTATGGTTCCAGTGTCTGGGACCCTCACCAGGATTACCTGATTCAAGAACTAGAAAAGAATCCAAAGAAAAGCAGCTTGATTTGTTCTGGGCGATTTCCGACAAAAGAGTAGCGTTACAAAAATGTTGCAAATTTTGGGTTGGGAAGAATTGGGAAAAAGAAGAAGAGCTGCTCGACTAAGCGGAGAGATGACGTGGAATGACATTAGTAGATGAATAAGTTTGAGTGGCGTCTTTAAAAGTAGGAAAGATCACAATATGAAGTTGGAATTCAAGAGGACAAATAGGGGCAAATATTCATTTATAGGAAGGGAAGTTAGGGATTGGAATAACTTACCAACGGAGATGTTCAATAAATTTCCAATTTCTTTGAAAACATTTAAGAAAAGGTTAGGAAAACAACAGATAGGGAATCTGCCACCTGGGCGACTGCCCTAAATGCAGATCAGTATTGATTGATTGATTGATTGATTGATTGATTGATTGATTGATTGTTTATTAAAGGACTGTCAGAAAACACGGTAATTACGGCTGGGCATCCGCCTTTAAATGGAGAACGGCAAAGGCTTAATGAACTCGGAAGACAACAGTTATATTTGCCAGTAACTGAATGCCTTTGGCGTTAATTATGATGACGATGATAACAAATTTACGATCTAAAATAACAATTTAAAAACTGTCAAAGCCGTGGAGATAATATCTCGTTATATTATAACATTAACTTACCTTCAAAATCATGGATATGACTTTGGCAGTAAATCTCCGTTCCACAAAGATAATTCCACGAGGTACTTTTCCATCTTTTTCAGGCTTCAATTTCTTCAGTATACCGATGAGTTTCAGTACCTTTGGCGAAGAATACTTATAAATACGACTTTTCTCATCGTACTTGCTCATTTCATCCTCCATCATTTTCCTAAAAACAAAATGATCTTCATGAGTAACGAGGAATGGTTACAAAGCTTTATCAAAAATTCAAGATAATTTTGTGAATGGATGGCAAGATAGAAACGAAAGGAAAAAAATTTCTTGTAAATATCTACTTATATAAAAAAAAAGAACCAAATACAACTGAAAGAAAATAAGAAAGCTTTATCTTAGCCGCATCCAGAAATCAGAGCATTTTTTATTTTCATTTCAGGCCTCTATTACACCATTTGGTGTTCCAAATCAAAATTTAAATACTGTAAAACTGTTTATTTAAATGATAAATATTAAATATTGTCAGCATAATTGCAACTGCATTGGACTTTAAATGTTTTTTAAACTATCACACAGTTTGCGCAAGCGGTCCCTGTATTATAATCCCTGCCATGTAAGCTTATACACTAATGGTTCAACCTTACTCTTTCTCCCCGTTTATACCGAAGGTAGTGATTTAGTTATTTTCTAACTATTGGGTTCAATTCAGCGTCACTAACCACAGATTTTGATGCAAGTGTAACAGACTAGTATTACTTTGAAACAGTTCTCTATACCCAAGGGTAAATAATGGAAATATCGAGCTTGATTAGTTGTTATTATCATTATTACTTGTGAGGTATGGCTATGAAGGTGTTTACGTCTATTATTATTATTATCATCTATGTAGATGTACGAGAGGTTATGTATGGACTTTATTTGGTATAAATCATGGTCCTATCATTTATTATTAGTGTGCTGTATGATCTGTCTTGTGTAACAAAACATGTGAGGTTATGTCACGATACGTCTGGTGTATGTATATTAATACGACTTTATTTAATGTAAGAACACATAATTAATTATTACCTGTAAATATGATGTGAGACCTGTGCAGAATCTCTTAACTGTTTTCTGTATGATGTGAAATTTTGTTGTGGAATATTTTATTTGTAAATCTTTTTAAGGAATACTTACTGTATGATGTGGAGTGTTGTGGTAGAATATTTTATTCCTATTCTATTTAGCTACCTAACCTGTATGGTGTAAAATATTTTGTAGTATGTTTTATTTGTATTGTAAATTATTGTTCTATAATAACTGGAACAGTCCAGAAAGGTTGTGACGCGCACTTTTAGAACAGGGTGTGCTGGCCCCTGGCAGTTTGTTGATTCTAGAAATATGTCCTTACTAATTCTGAAAGATGGAAAGTTCGCGATTAGTGTCTGTATATGTTCTGGAACATAGTCAAAACATCGTGACTGGGTAAAGAGTTATGACTGGTGGATCTGGGTGGCGATAGGCAAGCTCCTGTGCTCTGATTGGCCACTCGGTAATCACACCAAGGCCAGGCGTCCCTTTTTAAATGAGCGAGGCAGAAGGTGTTTCATTCTCTCGTCAGTTCTGCGATAAGATGCACGTCAGCAAATCCTCGCTCCCTAGATGGGCTACCTTGGGGTAAGCACTCTTGATTTCAGTTCCGCTTTATTTACATTTGATGTCCGCTTGTATTTTCACATAGGAGTTTTCCCTACCCGCCCAGACTCCCCTACCAATTTTTCAAATGTCCTAGAAAGCATGTTAACTTTTATTTAATATTGTATCTGTATCTTGTGTTTCCTCTTACCTTGAAATGTGTATTGTAGAACTTGAATTATGTTAAGATGTATTTAGTTAACCTCTTCACCTAATAGTAAAGCTCTTGGCAAGTACATCTAATTTGTTTTTCGTAAACTGTGTAACTGGATGGTGTAGATAGATGAATTCTGTTTGGAATTTACCTTGTAATGTTTATTCTCGAAAATAATATCTTAAAACAAAGACCACCATTGATTTTTCTGGAAACCTGCAACCTTCGTTTCTCTATGGCCCTGGTAGGGTTGCCCAGACCCGTTCCGCTTTCCTTATGATAGTCGTCACATTGGCCAATCTGATATTTGGTTGTGTGTCTTGGTGCAGTTCATTTTATGTTTATTGTGTGTTAAGGTTTTAAGGTGCCATGTAATTTGATTTGTTTTCCTCTTCCCTTAAGGTTTTATCTTGTGACCGCTAAAGACTGGTTACATGATGTATAAATCCAATGTAATGTTGCGCAACACAGAGTAAGGTTCCAGAACAACGCACCTTTCTTTTATAGAATGTTCGAACCATTTGTACATAGGTTATTGGAGACTCGAGAAGATACGAGAAAACATGTTGCATCACACATTTCCAGAAGCTTGACCAGGCAAGATATATGAAGAAACAGTTGTGGGTAGTGGAGTTGCCTTGTTAGCTTTAAGTCGCTCGTGGAATTTAGTGTGTGAACTCATGTTGTGATTTTGTTGTGTTGGTAGTTGGTTGACATGCTAATGTAGCAGTCAAGTGTTTGTTCAAAATGGCGGTTCATTTATGTGTATGTATAATGTGTATATAAGATGTAAATAAAACAGTGTACAGAACTGACGTTATCTCGTGTGTGAGTCTTTGTGGATACGATACGTTTAGGGACCCTACTTGTCGATACGATGTCTTACAGTTACTGTTAATCTTGCACGTTGGCAATATATAGTAATGATTTCATTCGTGACGTGCCAGATTTACGTATTGTCACTACCGTATTATGAAAATCACTAGTGTTACATTTGCAGGTACAAGTAAAGCATATTTTCTTTTTTTATAGGATTATAAATCTGTTTGGGTAATACCAAGTAAGTAGAAATGTGGCATGTTCGAATAATGTATTTAATAATGTAGTTTGTATTATATGACAAATGTAGCATTTTAATAATGTCTTAATTCGTCCAATTTGTATGTACAGAATGCAATTAGGATGTATAACAAGCAAGAAAAATCTGCAAAATCTCCTCTGAAAAGGAAAGCAACATTACTCTATAAAGATCAGTTCAGCTGAAATGGAAAGAAATTTAGTTATCAACCTAACCTTGTCTTTTTCAAACTTTGGTATGGTTTGCAGACTTAAACTTTGTGTACTCTTACTGACACAGCATATATACATTACATGCAATACATCTGCTTGTGTGTATTAATACAGCGTGGTTTCACTTAAGTCCGTCAAGTAATAGCAAACTTCAAGAAGGGAACTGAATTATTTATATCAGGCAAACACCAAAGAATATGGTTTTAGTAAAGAATATATCACAATAAAGGCAGAAATATATAACATTAGATTAAGTGAGAGAGTTTATTTCCTCAATTCCACATTGAACTTGAAAACCGACTTAATTATGAATATCTTGATTGATCATTTGAATAAAGGGAAAATTCATTATTGATACTTACATTGAAGTTAGTTTGTTGATGGTTATGTCTCGTTATTTCAGTAATGTAACAAGTCAGCAGCAGTGATGAGCCATTAAAAAGAAAAGAGAGAATAGAGTGGCAATATTTGCTTTTGAGCGTACAGCTAGCACAGGATTCGACATGATGTCACATCACAACAACCAAGTGGTTAGCTCCAGTGTTATATGATTATGAAAGAGTAGTAGAACACTAGAACATCGAAATATTCTGTTATGTCTGTTTGTTATAATAACACTACAATAGATCAATTTTGCAGTTAAGTTTACCTTTCTGATATTACTGTTAATGCCCCAAGGGGAATAAACTGAAATTTGATCACTTGCAATTTTACATAGTATTCCACACCCGGCTACTCATTTCTGCCACTCGGATGACAAAAGTTTCTGGGGATAACACTGAACCCCCAGCCCGGAGCGTAATTTCCCCATTATAATATTTAGACATATTTTCTTAATATTATTCTTGCACTTTTCATGTGCAGCATAACTTCCGCTAGCATCTTTGGCAAGAAATTTGAAACCCCTAGCACTTAACAAGCCTGTTTCCAGAATTCCAAGCATCTATTACCTGCCAATCTGGCCTGCCTCCAGGCAGGACTAGGGATAAGGAAACTAACAGCTGCATTCAGCCTCTTATAGCAGCAAGACGAGCGAGTTTGTGAAGTGAAGTGCAAAATGGACAATACTGCACAGTTTAAACTTAAAGTAAGTTGTTGGTTTTGTAGAAAATAACAGTATCAAATGCACGGAAATAGAGTTTGGTGTAAAACTAAAATGAATTTGCAATTAGCGGGCTCAGAAGAATTAAAGTGGCTCAGCGTCTACCATATGATTACACGGACAAAGTAATTGAATTTCATAAGTTCATCATCAAGCATACTTGAGAAAATTTAGTTCTTCTTTTTCAGACTAGAAATGTGGACCAAACTCCCATATACTTTGATATGCCGGGGAAGTATGATTGTGTACACAAAGGGTGTGTTCAGTGTACTCATTAAAACAACACGAGCTGAGAAATTATGATTGATGGCTCGGAGGCGAAGTCACATGGGACTAAATTCTATTAAAACACGAGGAGATGTTTCCACCTAATCAATACAATGTTCTTTTAAAAATACAATTTTATTTTAAATTGAGTCATAACTGAGTAACAATTGAGAAGTCATGTGGGACGATGCATCTTTGCTGATGAAGATTATCCGTCTAATAGTATGTCTTCTGAAGAAATCTGTGATACACTGATTTTATTAACACAATTAATAAGCTAATTTTGATTTGTACACTTTTTATGACCAAACTTTTATTATGCAATATTTGTGTTGCTAGGGTTGACCCTGACGTATCCACAAAGACACACACAAAATGCTGTCAGTTGTGTACACTATTTTATTTACACTTACTTACACATTATACACACACAACTAATAAACTGTCATCTTGAACAAACATCGGACTGCTACAGTAGCATGTCACAACCAACTACCAACATTACCAATTCACATACTTGACTTCAAATACTCACTTAACACTACTTCCACACAAGTCTCATTAAAACAAATCAACTCTACCATCAAGAATGCCTCTTTATATACGTTGCCAAGCCAGGCTTCTAGAAGAATATGACAACATATTTTCTCCTAAATTCAAGAGTCTCCGATATCCTAGTTACAATGTAAGGAAGTTTCTACAAAATTCTAGTCGCACATAGCATAGTAATGGACTTAGTACAGTGTGTTGCACAAATTTGCAGTGGATTATACATCATATATACAGGTAATAATAAATTATATACTCTTAATTACATGTTCTTACATTAAATAAACTCATTAATATACATACAGCAGATGTTTCATGACATAACCTCACAAATAATGCGATCGTGATTATACCAAATAAAGTCCGGACATAACTACGTATAGTAAATAAAAATCGTGTAAACAACTTCATAGCCACACATCACAAGTAATAATAATAATAATAATAATAATAATAATAATAATAATAATTGCATTATTTACCTGTGGGTTGAAGAATACCGTTTCCAAGTTATATTAGTCTATTACACTCGCATCAATATCCCCCCCACCCCACTATAATTTTAAACAATTTCAACAGTCTATCACACTCGTTGACTTTGCCTTGGTCGTATATTATATCTTCTCTCTTCCTCGATGTCACTGGATATGTTCTCCTTTCAACCAGATCCTGCCGTGCCGGGGGTCACGGTTGCCTCGCTGCCAGCCTCATCCTCGATGATAGTCTGTGCTTTCTCCTCATGACCAGATTGTGCTGTGTCATTAGTAGCCTCTCCTCCAGGTTGACCCGTGGCAGTACCAGGCTTACTCAGTATGCGCAGCAGTTGGGTTACTCACTGCAACTCCAATGCGCAGAACTTGACAGAAGGATTGGTCTTTAGTAAGAAGACCCCATGGCCCAGCTGCTTATCCACCTCGAGGGGACCAACCCACTTAGGTGCGAGACCTGCACGAAATCCTCCAATCTTATTACTGACTGGGTGATTATATCGCAGTACTTGTTGGCCTGGTAGGAAGATCTGGGTCTCTTAGACATCTCGAGAATAGGCCTGGTTAATGGATCTCTTCACGGCCAAAGCTTGCTTTTCCTTGATGTCCTGCTGCTGGTTCTCTACCAGGGAAACAGCTGCATCATCTTGACCATCCTGGTGGACGAATCTCCCAATCCCCGGTGCCGTATAGCTGTCGACCAACAAACAGCCTCGCTGGTGGACCCATAGAATCCTTCTTAGCTCCTGGTGCCGTCGTTCCATTAGATTGGCCCCTGGGTTGTGAATTGACGCAAGTGCGACAATAGGTATAACTTGAAAAAATATATTCTCTCACCCATGGGTAACTAACACAAATATCAAGCTCAAATTATTATGGTTATCATTTTTTATTATTTTACGATCATGATTATCACAAAAGTATTAGTTTATTATTTACATAGTTGAATGATCGTATTGTGTATGATGTTATGTCATGAAACCTGTGTTGTACATAGACATTGATATCAGTTCCGTTAATGTAAATACCTGTAAATTAATATTGTAATTTATTCTTGTTCGAATCCCACTGTCAGCAGCCCTAAAAATGGTTTTCCATGGTTTCCCATTTTCACACCAGGCAAATGCTGGGGCAGTACGTTAATTAAGGCCACGGCCACTTCCTTCCCACTCCTAGCCCTCTCCTGTCCACCGTCGCCATAAGACCTATCTATGTCGGTGCGACGTAAAGCAACTAGCAAAAAAAAAAAATCTTACCTGTATATAAATTGTAATCCATAATTACGAAACACACTGTAACTTCCAGAATGGTGTAAGTGACGAGAACGATTGAGAATATTCCATCCATTGTAAACTATGTATTAGACACTCTAGAATTTTCACAAAGATATTTTTTGTAATGTAACTTTCTAGAAGCTTGGCCAGGCGCCTATATAAAGAGACAATCTTGATGGTGAAGTTAGTTAACAGTTAGTTATGATTTCGAAGTTAGTTATTGAGAGTTATTGTTAAATGAGTTGTTGGAAGTTATTGGTTGAAGAATCATGATGTAGCAAGGTTATACTTGTGACCATGTGGACGACATGCTTTTAAGCAGTCAACTGTTTTATTTCTGTTTCAATGTTGTCATCCCGAATTGCATCAATTGGCAGTTGTCTTTAAATGGCTGTTTGTGATGTGAATGTTTTGTTTTTGACAACAGTGATTAAAGTTATGTGTGTGTTTTGTAAATACATATGAATAAAATAATTGTACTAAATGACAGCATCTCGTGTGCGTCTGTGTGGATACGTTAAAATAGGGTGGTCCAGCGCCTCACACCCCATTAAGTCATCATTTGCTGCCACTTCCTTGATGTGAACTGACTCCCAATGTCTGACAGAATGCACCGTGGATAACCGTAGCGGCTGAATACCTCATCTTGTAGAAGACGGGTAATGCATCCCGTCATGGCTTCTGGTATCGGAAAAGCCTCAATCCATCTTGTGAAGAGGTCGGTGATTACTAGGAGTCCTGTTTTACCCCATGGTGTTCTAGGGTTAAGGACAAATCAAGTCCAGGGCTATGACCTCCTAAGGGCGTTGCGGCTGTCTTCCTCGCTAACTGGAATCTACCTTCCTGTTGCTCACCTTGGTGCAGGCACAGATGTCTCATACTTTCAGATAATCCAGGATGTCTTTCCGCATGTTGACCCAGAAGAATCTTCATTGGATAGACTGATAAGTCTCTTCACTTACTGGATGTCCGGCTTCAGTGCTGTCTTGGAACTTCGAGGATGTCCGTCGTGTGCTGTCTAAGGATCACCACTATTGTCGAAGAGGTGAGATCTGTACATCAAGAGTCCTCTGTCAACCTAGAAGTTCTTGTAGCACACCTTGAATTCCGAGTCGACTATCGGTGTTCTGTCTCCCAATTCAGTGCAACATGGTCCTACAGAGCTTATCTTGTTCTTGCCATTGCCTCATTACTCCCAGATCAAGTTCCTTCTTGATGGTCATAAGAACAAGTTCCTTGAGTTCACTCTGGTGTTTTGGGGGAAACTCCCTCTCCACAATGGTGCTCCTAACTTCAGGTTACATCGCCAGGTACCTAGATACACTGTCTGCTCTTATGTCCGTCAGTCCTGGTACATGACACACATCAAAATCAAATTCTGTGATTAAAAGAGCCCATTGCATCAATTTAGATTTTGATTCAGAGACCGAATTCAACCATGTGAGAGCTGTGTTGTCAGTGTAGAGCTGGAAATTCCTTCCAAGTAACCTCTGAATTTGCCCATGGCCCACACAACGGCTAAGGCTTCCTTCTCAGCAGTGTAGTAGCACTGTTCAGTAGGAGATAGCTTTCTGCTGGCATACTCTATGTCTCTTCCGCCAACACTCCTCTCCTGGAATAACACTGCTCCTAGGCCAGAGTCTCTGGCATCCGTCTTCAGGCACATCTTCCGTTGAGGGTCGGGATGGGCTGAACCGCGAGCGTTGCATATCACAGCCTTAATGCCTTGGAATGCTGCCTCTTCCTTGCTGGTTCATCAGAACGGGCGGTTGTTATGGAGTAGATCGGTGAGTGGCATTGCCTTCTCTTCAAAGTGTGGCACAAAGCTGCTATACCATCCACACAAGCCATGGAACTGATGTATTTGTCGCTTAGTCCGCAGGCGTTCAGCTTCCTGAATAGCCCGATTCTCCTCCGGTTGCCTTTCTAGACCTTCAGATATTAGGACATGGCCACGATATTCTATGCGGAACTGGGTGAAGAGGCACTTCTCCAGTTGGCAGGTCAGTCCATGAATTTTCAGTCATTCCAACATTTTCTTCAGGTGTACAAGGTGTTCTTGAAAATTCTTGCTGTGGATTTTGTCGAGATACACTTGGCAGAAATCTCCGACATATCCTGACAATACCTTATCCATCAGTCGCATGAAGGTTGCAGGAGCATTCTTCAATCCAAAAGGTATTACTGTAAACAGGTACAATCCTCTCGGTGTCATAAAGGTGGTCAGTGGCCTAAAACTTCCATCGACCTCCGGAGCTGAGATCCTCCAGTGTGCTGAAAATCCTAGACCCACTTGTTTCAGAGTCTTTCAGATCAGGAATGGCGTAGGCATCACCAACGGTCTTCTCGTTCAACTTGCGAAGGTCCACACACAGTCGATACTCCCCATTCTTCTTTTTCAGTAGGACGATAGGCGAAGATCAACAGGATGTAGAGGGTTCGATGAGAGCTTGCCCTTACATTTCTTGAATCTTCTGAATGACGAAGTTGCGCTTATCCGGGTTGATTGGATATGGGCGTTGCTTGATGGGTGAGGAAGTGCTGCATTCATTGGTATGCGTTACAGTGGTAGTCTGTCCTATTTTATTGGTGATGACTTCCAGGAAGTCCTTTAAGGCGCATCACAGCTCATCTTCTTCACTTGGTTGAAGATGCATTAAATGGATATCTCCCAGGACTACGTCGACTTCGCATCCTTGCAAGTACGGAGATTTCCATCCTGCCAGGTGACCTCAGACGTCTATCTTTTCCCAAAAGGACTTCATGAGCTGTATAGTCTAGGATCACCTTGCATTCTATCAGAAAGTCATGACCTAATATGATGTCAGGTACTAGGTTCTGAATCACTGCAATATCAATTACAATAGGCAGGTCCATGCATTTAGCGGTTAGGTTAGTCTGTCCTTGGATGGAATAGGTTACCCCGTCCGCTGCTCCCATTACCCTTCCGAGCTGGTGAGACTTCATAGGCGGTAGTAATCTGGCAACAGTCCCGTTGACAAATGAATGGCTTGCTTGGCTGTCGAGTACGGCTGATGCAGTCGCTTAACCTGGATCCGCCCAAGATTGAATTTTTTGAGAATAAAGTTGTAACTTTTAGCGTTGGATACAGTGCGCGCGGTTTCAATAATAAGAGTCCAAGAAGACTGTGTAGTTTGCCGTGCCATATATGGCACGCTGGGCGGATTCAGGTTAAGTGCGGCCAGTATCCAGTATTCGGGAGATAGTAGGTTCGAACCCCACTGTCGGCAGTCCTGAAAATGGTTTTCCGTGGTTTCCCATTTTCACACCAGGCAAATGCTGAGGCTGTACCTTAATTAAGGCCACGGCCGCTTCCTTCCCACTCCTAGCCCTTCCCTGTCCCATCGTCGCCATAAGACCTATATGTGTCCGTGCGACACGAAGCAACTAGGGGTTGAATCCTATTGTGGAGTAGCTCTGTGATGTCTGATAAGGTCTCAATCTCACTTCCTTCAGGGTAAAGCCACTTGAAGAGCTGGTACTTCTGGAGGATGAAATTGCTAGCTCTCATGCCAGAGGGTTGTGCCTCAGTCAGTAGCTTCTTTTTCACAGAGCTCTTCACCCCTTCGGAATTGAACCTAGAAAGGAATTCCCTCCTGAAGTCCGTCCAGTTTAAATTTAAGCCCTTCAAGTTATTCCACCATGTAGTGGCTTGCCCCTTTAACCGCAGTGTGATGAGTTGAACGAAGATGTCCTCCGGTAGATTAGTCCTTCCCAGTAGACTGACCGATACCTTGATGAAGCTAGTCAGGTTCTCTTCCAGTTGCCCGTGGAATTCTGGAAGGCTCTCTGTAATCACCTTTGGGTCTAGGTGTCCTGTATTGCCGGTTAGGTTTGAGGGGATTAGAGGCATGGCGATAGGCCCTGTTCGAGTTAATCTATCTTCTACCGCATGAAGGATGCTTTCTCTTATATTCTGCACCCCTCCTTTGTGGGTCGAGAACCGGTTTTCTAAACTTCCTTCAACAGCAGAAATACGGCTCCCAAAATTTCCATCAACGGCAGAGATACGGCTTTCAAAATTTCCCTCGACGGTAGAAATTCTCTCCTCAACCTGTTGTTTTATGCTGGATCACAATTGTCAGCCAATGAAAATTTGAATTCAGATAGTGATTCAATTAAAAGAGATTGTTATGGTGAGGAAAAACTTTATTGTCTACTGTCTACTGTCCCACATTGGTTGAAGGAATGGCTGTAAGCCTAGAGCTAGTAAGCTTCTCACTGACTGCGCAAAAACCTTTCTAGCTCTACAACTGTATCATGGGACGTAACCAATGTTTATGGATCCATGCAGCATCGTTCGTAACCCAGTTTTTGACATCTAGTCATGATGGAAATAGAGATTTGATTTCTACCATCAGCATGAAAAAGAACTTGTAACTTGACGAAGTGAAGAACTCCATTACCTGAAGCAATCAATGCAAATAAGCAGATGTTAGTTATACTACTAATACCAAGCCTACATAATCTTATGGGCAAACTTGCTGTAGTCCAACTGTGGTCCTCTAGTGAAGTATGTAAAATAGATTCCAGCAGTAGACCATCACTTTCTATGAGAAGTGGTGGAAGCAACTGCATAGGGGTAGTCTGCATGAAAGAAATGTGCAAGTAGGGTAGCATCCTGCTATATGAATTTACCGAGCTCAGAGCATTTTAAGCAGTTTGGCCTATGCTGACGACTTGGTCTTATTGGCAGACTGTGCCGAAAGCCTGCAGTCTAATATCTTGGAACTTGAAAATAGGTGCAATGAGTATGGTATGAAAATTAGCCTTTCGCAGACTAAACTTATGTCAGTAGGTAAGAAATTCAACAGAAATGAATGTCAGATTGGTGATACAAAGCTAGAACAGGTCGATAATTTCAGGTATTTAGGTTGTATGTTCTCCCAGGATGGTAATATAGTAAGAGAGATTGAATCAAGGTGTAGTAAAGCTAACGCAGTGAGCTCGCAGTTGCGATCAACAGTGTTCTGTAAGAAGGAAGTCAGCTCCCAGACGAAACTATCTTTACATCGGTCTGTTTTCAGACCAACTTTGCTTTACGGGAGCGAAAGCTGGGTGGACTCAGGATATCTTATTCATAAGTTAGAAGTAACAGACATCAAAGTAGCAAGAATGATTCCTGGTACAAACAGGTGGGAACAATGGCAGGAGGGTACTCGGAATGAGGAGATAAAGGCTAATTTAGGAATGAACTCGATGGATGAAGCTGTACGCATAAACCGGCTTCGGTGGTGGGGTCATGTGAGGCGAATGGAGGAGGATAGGTTACCTAGGAGAATAATGGATTCTGTTATGGAGGGTAAGAGAAGTAGAGGGAGACCAAGACAACGATGGTTAGACTCGGTTTCTAACGATTTAAAGATAAAAGGTATAGAACTAAATGAGGCCACAACACTAGTTGCAAATCGAGGATTGTGGCAACGTTTCGTAAATTCTTAGAGGCTTGCAGACTGAACGCTGAAAGGCATAACAGTCTATAATGATAATGTATGTATTTATGTATGTATGTATGTATGTATGTATTGCAAAACAAGCAGAAAATATGCAGTGCGGGAATTCGGAGCAAGTATACTAAAAAAGTACTTCTTAAACAGCAAGTTTTTCATGGGCAGATATTTCTATTCCATCAAGGAAGATTGGTGATCTGGTCATAATCAATTCAGAAGCCGCTTTAATAATAGGGGCTGTTTCCTGTAAAACTGCGACTACTCTATAATTCACACAAGCAGAAAGGAATAATTCACTCCTTTTTCTTCAATTAATGTCCAAACCAATTTGTTGCTGTTTGAGTCATCAGTCCACAGACTGGTTTGATGCAGCTCTCCATGCCACCCTATCCTGTGCTAACCTTTCATTTCTACGGAACTGCTGCATCCTACATCTGCTCTAATCTGTCATATTCATACCTTGGTCTACCCCTACTGTTCTTACCCCCTACCTCGTACACTTCCCTCAAAAACCAACTGAACAAGTCCTGGGTCTTAAGATGTGTCCTATCATTCTACCTCTTCTTCTCTTCAAAATTTAGCCAAATCGACCTCCTCTCACCAATTCGTTTCAGTATCTTTTTATTTGTGATTTGATCTATCCATCTCACCTTCAGCATTCTTGTGTAATGCCACATTTCAAAATATTCTATTGTCTTCCTCTCTGAACTAGGTATTGTCCATGTTTCACTTCCATACAATGTCACGCTCTAGATGAAAGTCTTCAAAAACATCTTTCTCATTCTTATATCAATGTTCGAAGTAAACAAATTTCTCTTCTTAAGAAAGGTCTTCCTTGCTTGTGCTAGTCTGCATTTTATGTCCTCCTTACTTCTGCCACCATTAGTTGTTTTACTACCCAAGTAACAACATTCATCTATTTCCTTTAGGACTTCATTTCCTAATCTAATATTACCTGCGTCACCTGACTTTGTTCGAGTGTGCTCCATCACTTTTGTTTTGGATTTATTTATTTTCATCTTGCACTCCTTACCCAAGACTCTGTCCATACCACTCAACAATTTCTCCAGGTCCTCTGTAGACTCTGAAAAAAATAATATCATCAGCCAATCTCAGGGTTTTGATTTCCTCTCTTTGGATTGTGATTCCCTTTCCAAATTCCTCTTGGATTTCCTTTACTGGCTGTTCTATATTTTACAATATATCTTAAGTTTGTGAAGTCTGCATGGACTTGATCAGGATCATCCCCCGAAGTGCCGTCATCAAAGTAAAATAGATGAAGAGACCTCTGCAAATTCATACATGAATGGCAAGGCTGAAAATTGGTGGGGCCCCAGGATCTTGATGAGCCCCTCTTTGATTTAGTTTCAAACTTTCAGTGGCATTGGATAAATGTCATACTTTACACACTTAAAGATACCTAGTGATGAAAACTTGCAGGATAACAAACTATTTCATGAACTGCTTGCTGACGGTTGACAGAATGTTCCGAGAAAGTGTGCTACAGTAAAACCTCGCTTAAACAAACTAAAGAGGGCAGATTCTTTTCTGATAAATCGTGAGAACTATTCCCAGAGTGAAAGGGACAAATATTCTTTTCCTATGCACATGCAATATTGTTTAAATTCAAAATATACTTTATTTAAACATAAAGTAGAATATTTAGATATTATTTCATAAAATAGGACATTTTGTTGTGAACTTTCTTCTCTCAATGCATGCGAGCAGCTACTACAACACTTACCACAGTTTTTATCTTACTGCTCCTGGATATCCTAGTAAAATGGGACTCAGCCATGCAATATACAGGAAACCCACACACACATAGGTACCTGCACACCTCTTCTCACCATGGATGTGTCTAATGAGCGCTCCTCGGTGCAACAGTTCGAAGAAGACAGAACGTCGTGTGCCAACACTAAGACTACTTCGACCTCACACAAGCCCGGCTGACGACACGATCGAGTGAGAGGAGAAAGTTGTTTGTAGGATCACCAAACAAGTGTGGAACAGATCACCTCAAAAGTTGGCATTTCCATGGGATGAGCGCAAAAAATGCTGCAAAACGACCTGAAAATGCAAAATGTGTCCTCCAGGTGGGTGCGAACGTGACGCAGCACTTTCTTCGTGAAATAAACTTCGAAGTGATTTCTCATGCTCCCTACTCACCTCACCTAGCTCCTAGTGACTTTTGACTGTTTCAAACAATGAAAGACACTCTCCGTGGCCGTACATTCACTAGCCGTGCTGCTATTGCATCAGCAATTTTCCAGTAGCCAAAACAGACCCCTAAAGAAGTGTTTGCAGTGGCCATGGAATCATGGTGTCATTGTGGAAAATATGTATGGCTGCAGGAAGATTATATCAAGAAGTGATACAACTATCATAACTTTCTTGTGATAAGTTAGTGAGAAAGAAAAATGAGGTGTTGTAACTTGAATGCACCTCATAGGTTTGAACCCCACTGTCGGCAGCCCCAAAGATGGTTTTCTGTGGTTTCCCAATTTCACACCAGGCAAATGCTGAATCTGTACCTTAATTAATGCCATGGTTGCTTCCTTCCCACTTTTAGCCCTTTCCTATCCCATCCTTGCTATATGGACTATCTGTGTAACATAAAGCAAAATTGTTTAAAAAAAAAAAGTTTTCTTGGTCAGTGCTGCTATATAGAGCTGAGACTTGGCCTGGAAAATCTAACTTCCTAAGTATACTGGAGGCTTTTGAAAAGTGGATCCACTGAAGAATGCTTTATATATCACAGACACAAAGGAAGAGAGACAATGAAGTCCTTACGTGAGCAAGAAAAGGCCAAGAAATTTTGTCTAACTGAGCAATGTAAACTAGAGTACATCTGACATATTATGAGAGCAAGCAAGTACCACCTTCTACAGCTAGCACTGCACAGAAAAACTGAGAGCAAGCATGGCATCTGTCGAAGAGCAGAACCTTGCACGGCGGCATCAAAGAATGGACGGAGACTAACAGCACTCAACAGCTCTTCATCACAACAGCGACTGCCAATGCCCGGGAAACTGGAAATGGCACGTGAAGAAGCACAAGAAGAAGTTGAAGAAAATTATTATATGAAATTTTGCATAAGCCAGCAATCTACAATTAGATTATGTTCCTCACGGCTTGTCCACACCATGAAAAACCAGCTGCCAATGTGTTAAAATAGATTCAAAACAATGAACATAAATTGTAATCAATTTCCAAAGAGAAATTTCACATTAAACTAAAAATAAAATAATTATCTTACCTGACTAAACTTAAAGTTGTAATCATTGAAAGTAACACCAACATTTCTTTCTGATCTTCTGCTTTTGCCTTCAATCGTTCCAACTGAATTATGTGCTTTAGGGCAGAAATGCTACCACCATATAATCCAAGATCATTCACATGATATTTAACTTCCTCCATGATATTTTTAAGCTTTTTATTTATTTTCAAAAGATCAGTCAATGGAAAAGCATTTCTTGGCACACTGGGATCTTCTATTTCTTCTTCCAACCTTGCACTCATTATCCATTCAGTGATCTGCTTAATGTGCCCTTCGACATCCTCGGCAACTTTGGAGGATGGCGGATCACGAAACTGGTAGCAACCTTCATCGGGGTTGGTACAAAACCTAAAAACACATGTATACACATTTATAAAGTAATAAAACAGCGTTAAATAAGAGTAGAAAGATGAAGGTGATGATGTCTCATGGATTACAGATCTTCTGAAGTCGTGTACTTTTTACAGTTCTGTTTACCAATTTGGAAGTTCTGATTGCAATGTTCGTAACTAATTTCAGTCAAACTGCGAGCATAGCTCACAGTGGCCACAATGACGTTCAGGTCGCACTGCGAGCATAGCCTGTAGTAAGGCTTGACAATTCACTAAAAATCAAGAACGAGCTAAGCACATGTTCTGGTGGCTACATCGTTGTTTCTTCATGTGATAGTTATCTTCGCTAACATCACCTTCCAAGCCACTATTGTCACATAAAAAACATATTTCATTTTTTATTATCATACAATTACTTTTTGTACCATTTTCATTACCGTTGTTGTTTCGTAATTGCAATGCACATGTTACATGATCAAAATAGGGTAAATATAATAGTATTTCAGAAAGCTGTACTTACTTGGTAGACCGTCAGATGATTTTTTATTTGCAAAATATGGTATAATATACAGTATAATCGATTTTAAAATCTCATGTGCTAGCTGACATTAAAAAACGTTCATTACTAGATGCTCAAACAAGCACAAAGAAAAAAGAATCATGGAAATATCTCCTATAGGTACAGATAATATATTTTTTAAACCCTTAAAAATGCTCGGTCCAGAACCTTTGTTAAGGTTATTCTGGCGCAGACCGGAATGGGTTAAGTACTGAAGTAGTGTATACCATGACAGGTCTTGTAACATGCCACATTTATCCAAACATAACTAGTTAGCATGGTGGCTTTTGGAACGATAAGTTCCCGGGTCAGTTCCGAGCTGGGTCGGGGATTTTAACAGTCATTAGTCATTTTCTCCGGCTTAGGGACTGGATAGTTGTGCCATCTTCAACATTATAATTTCATCCTAGGTACAGTTCCAGCCTTACAGACATGCAGGTCATCCAAAGGCATCAACTCTTAAAAGACCTGGACCAGACTTCTCCAGAGGTCATATGCCATTTTACATACATATATTAGCCCCCCACACCAACCTGGACAAAACGTTTGGGTAGCCAAGCTCAGTGTCACAAGCCAGAACAAAGGGTGATTAATAAAATAATACAAAAGAGTTACAGGAGAACATGACCAATGATTTGGACAACAGAGAACGTCTTACCATCCCAACAGCAGACAAAGCAGAACTATACTTGTATCTTCACCTAGCAGCATCTCTACTACAATAGAAGTGGCTGCAAAAAGAGCCTGTACTCTTATAGAGGATAGGCCTTATTCAACACCTAGCAACAGATATAAAGTGCACCTGCTATCTTGTAGATGAAGTAAAAACTAATACAGGCTAAAGGAATTCACCCCAATAGAAAAACTAGACCGTGATACATCTAGCAAGTCAGCAAAAGATGGATTGGAACACCAAATACAGAAAAAAGACTGGTAAGGGGAAAGAAATAATAGATGAGACAGAAAGAAGGAAATAGGGTTTGCTCGGATTGGCAGAAATAAGAATGAGAGGGAAAGTTAGGAGAGAACTGAGAAGAGATAATAGAACATTTTACTGGATTGGAAATTATGATCAAAGGAAGAAGTAAGGTGACAGGATAATAAAAAATAGCAATACATGGAAAGAATTTTGCATTTTACTACACTGGAAATGGGGAAGGAAGGAGGAATGAATGAAGGAAGGAAGAAAGGAAGGAAGGAAAGGAGTGGGAACAGTGGTGAGAGATGGTTTAACCCTTTTGCTCTCAGACTATTTTCGCCAGTCAAGCCGTTAACACAGGCATGTTAAAATGTAAAAAATTACCATATAAAGATATCCACAGGTACAAAATTGAAAAAAAATCACAATAGTACACTATTCAATATAGTTTTAGGGAAAAAAATCCCAAAATCGTTCATGGCATATTTTACTACCAAAAAATTGAAAATTAGAAAATATATTACAAAAAATAAAAATCGGTTTTCAAATACTAAAAAAGAGTAATCTATTCTTTAGTGATATTGTTGATCAGCCATTCTGAAAATAAGAGCATTTAATTCTGTATAAAATGATATAACTTTGTTTTTTAAATTCTTTTTATTCTTATTTAGTCGTGAGTTATAGCACCTGATGTAAAGAACTTTACATGTACCTTCCACAGTCAGCATTTGTGTTTTGGAAAAAACTCTCCTATCACCACTATCTATAAAATCCAAATCACTCTCTGCTATAAGGTCACTGTCATTGTCTAAAGCATCTAAATAATCCAAGAATTCGGAATTATTTAGCCCAGAACTTGGCCCGGTCGTTTTAAAAAATTAGGCCTACTCACGGCACGAAAATCTAATAACACGAAATGTTAAACTAAACTTCACATGAGAACAATAAATGTTGAATATAAACAAAATATAACAAACAAACTACTATTAAAATGGAAACAATGTAATGAAGGAAAACATGTATTTTGAAGCTTAATGAAGACTATACATGCAAACAGCCCACTTCAACACGCCATGCGGAGAACATATGCGGTTTGATACCTTCATTTGTGATGCAGAGTTGATTCCCATAGGGAACCTAAAATATTTGTCCTGAATGAGTAAATTTATAATACCAATATAATGGTCCGTTATGTCCAATAACGGACCATTATATTGGTACCTTCATTTGTTTCAAGCAGATGAGCTTAGTGTGTCTATCTCTCAAGAAAAGTGTAAACTAAATCCAAAAGTTACTACTGCTGTCTCTTCCTAACATCTGGGAGTCCATCAAGGTACTAATACAGCCATCCGAACACAGGCTCAATAGTTCGGCACGCTCAGTGTTTTAAGCAATACCACTCGAACCAATAGATCGGGTCGCTGAGCATATAAGAGTTAAAGGAGGAAGTAAATGACGTAAGTAACAGGATGACAAAAAATAGCAGTAAAAAAAAGAACATGGAGATAGTGCAAGTGTATGCCCCACAAGCAAGCTGTACATCACAAGGACAGCACGAAATTTAGTATTAACATAACAGTGGGGAATCTCTAAGAAAGTGAGGAAAAACTTCACAATCTCTCTAAAGCAGCCATACTCGAATAAAATGTAATCCTGGTGGCACCTTAATTGTAATTAGAGTGCAGATCAAACCACCTGACGTTTGATGCATTTCTGTCTATACAGCACCGGTCAGTAGCAGCATTCAGCAGCACTGCCACATGCGTCTCCCCGCTTGTAAAACTATAGATCAAATACCATGAGTGCGCAGATAAGTTCTGGGGTCTTTGAATGCAATCAGCACAAATACAGTAAATATAGAAACAAAAATCACATTTCTATGCCAAGTGGTTCATATTTTACAATATGTGACCCAATGCGCGGAAAGGGATCCCAAAGTCGGCAATGGACATTTTACAGCAGAGCTGAACAAAAGTGTGGCTGTAAAAATTGCATTTCTATATTTTGATTTCTTGCACTACCTATGGGTCTACACAGCAGTTCGAGTCTACACCATTCGATGTCATGAAAATGTTGTACAATTGGTAAGAATACAGTGGAACCTCGATTATCCGTTCCCGGAAAATACGTTTTCCCGGTATATGCGTTCAAATTACGTGGTCCCGCGAGCATCGTAATTAAATCACGTTGTAAAAGTCCCACATTATCCGTTCCTCGAAGAAACGATTTCCCGGATCAACCGTCCAGAAATTCCAGTCCCATCAACGCTAAATCCTCGATCAATCGTTTTTTAATAAACTGTATCTCACAAAAGGATGGCTATGGCATATTTATGGATCTTGGCGTTAACGCCCCGTCACTGCGATAATTAAAGCAAGTACTGTACCGGTACTGGAAAAGCGATCGGCGGTGAACTTGCATAAGGGACCATCTTAGCATCGCATTCGGGTGGTATTGTTTAGAGAATCTCGGAAAATCATAAAGCAGAGAGTGGCGACAACAATTGCAAGGAGACACGGCGCATTTCGACAGCTCTGCTTGAAGACGGAACGAGTTTCGTCAAATGTTCGCACTTATAAAACGTCCATATTATGTCCAGGGTTAGATGTTTATATTTTTACTTTTTTCGATCGTACTGCCGAAGAGGTTTTTGGCACTTTGCTCAGAGCACTGCAGAGTAACTGGGCTTTCAGGCAGGAATCGAAACTGCTTCTTAACACAAATTCAGTATTTTTTTATATTATCGTACATGATTATGTTAGCGAGACCAAAACACATGTTGCACCTAAATGTAATTTTTAAAAAAGAAAGCCATGGGAGGTCTTGGAATTGCCTATTACTGTTTAGGTCCTAATGTAAGACTGGGAATTTTACGTTTTCGTGTTAGAATACCAAAAACCGCAGTCGTTTTATTTGCGCACGTTACATTTTAAATGGTTGGTATAATTTCAAACTCGTACTGACATGTGCAGCGAGCGCGCTTTCCAGATGACCTCAAGGTCACAAATAAACGTAATTTCCGAAGTTTTGATATTTCTTTTATCTTTCCAATTTGATTGGATTTGTGACGCGCAGAATTGAATATAATGCATTCGAGAACTTTTAAGAATCGATACATTCGAAACCATGTTTTCGAGTTCAACATAACCTTTAAAAGTCGACGTAGGCCTAACTTGCGCGGTACGAGATTTCCAGAAACTGACTACGAACAGTATACCGGAGACCAAATTACAATAAAAGATTAAGAAATGAACGGATTTCGCATTCATTTTGGGTGCTTTCGTATCTAATGTGCTTTATTTTATTAGATGAGAGAATTAAAAACTACTTGTGGTCGATTGTCGTTTGGCTTGGCGTTATTAGATTTTTCGAAGAGTTTGGCTAGCTTAATCAAAGTCGCTGAACTGAAAGATGTTTTCACGGGAAACTGACGAATATTCCCCAATAAAACTGAATATAAAGTATCGAAATTTTGAACTCGCGTACCGGTAATTAATGCGGTTTCGTGGTCTAACATGCCCGCCTCTCATCCAGAGGCCCGGGTTCGATTGCGACCAGGTCAGACAATTTTACCTGGATATAAGTCTGGTTCCAGGTCCACTCAGCCTATGTGATTACCTTTAATTGTGGAGCTATCTAATGGTGAGATGGCGACCCCGATCTACAGAGCCAGGAATATCGGCCGAGAGGATTCGTCGCACTGACCATGCGCACCTCGTAATCTGGAGTCCTTCGGGTTGAGCAGCGGTCGCTTGGCAGGCAAAGTCCCACTGGGGCTGTAGTTTGGTTTGGTTTGATTTAGGAGTTTTGTAAGATTATAATTATACATATTTCATTTTTGTGATGTTTAGCCAAATTGTTGATGGTTTTCATTCATTCCCGGATTTTCCGTTTTCCCGTATTGTACGTTTTATTTTCATGGTCCCTCGAAAAACGGAGAATCGAGGTTTCACTGTATTAGTGAGAGCTGTAATTGAGTTTTTCTCAACATACAGGTTTCTTAATACAAAGGTCGATCGAATATAAACGAGATTATTTTTCCTGAAGATCAACAGTCCCGTGCTTCTGCTATGCTTAGGCGGGACCGTTAGGAGTGGGGAGAGGGTGCTGTTAGATGGTTCCCACCATTTCATCAGTAACGCTCACACTGAAAGAGCAACAGGTGCACCCCTCCACTGCACAACGCATAATTATAAAATTTCTTGCTTGTGAAGGTGTTACAGCGGCGGAAATTTGTCACAGATTGACTACACAGTTCAGTGATCAAACATTGTCATGGACGCGTGTGTTTGCCTGGCGTAAAAAGTACAAGGAAGGTGAGAACGTGTGGAAAATCAGCAACACGATTGCCGTCCTCAAACCAGCATTACAGACAAAAACATTTGTGCAGTTGAAGACATTATTGACGACGATCGAGATTATCAGAAATAGCAGAACAAATCGGAATCAGTTATGGGAGCTGTCAAGCAATCATCACAAACTATCTACAGTTTCTTAAAGTGTGTTCCAGATGGGTCCCTCGGCTTTTGACCGAAATCTGAAGTCGAGACATTTGGAGGTCTGTCAGAGGCTTACAGCAAGATTTGCGGAAGAAGGTGATGCATTTTTGAGTCGGATCGTCACCTGCGATGAAACATGGGTCCACCACTACACTCCCGAATACAAACAAGCCAGTAAGGAGTGGTGGGGCAAAGGTGAGGCAGCACCAGTGAAAGCCAAGACTCGACTGTCAGCTGGCAAGGTTCTTGCAACTGTTTTTTCGATCGGCGAGGTATTTTGCTGATTGATTTTTTGCATGACCGACGTACAATCAATGCTGCTTACTACTGCAAGCTGTTGAACAAGGCGAGGGTTGCATATCGCCGCAAAAGAAGAGACCGACCAATTCAACAGGTCATCCTCCTCCACGACAATGCGTGGCCCAATACTGCAGCCTTTTTTTTTTTTTTTTTTTTTTGCTAGGGGCTTTACGTCGCACCGACACAGATAGGTCTTATGGCGACGATGGGATAGGAAAGGCCTAGGAATTGGAAGGAAGCGGCCGTGGCCTTAATTAAGGTACAGCCCCAGCATTTGCCTGGTGTGAAAATGGGAAACCACGGAAAACCATCTTCAGGGCTGCCGATAGTGGGATTCGAACCTACTATCTCCCGGATGCAAGCTCACAGCCACGCGCCTCTACGCGCACGGCCAACTCGCCCGGTAATACTGCAGCTGTAACTGTCTCCAAGCTACACTGAACACACTGGACTACACTTGATCATCCTCCTTACAGCCCGGACTAATCACCCTGCAATTTCCATTTGTTTGGACCGCTTAAAGAAGCTCTAGGAGGGCAACAATTTGAAGACGATGAGAATATGGAAGACTTCGTGCACAACTCACTGGCGACACAACCCTGTTCTTTTTACGATAAGGGCATAAAAAAGCTGCCCATACGCTGGGACAAGTGCATTTCTAAAGCAGGAAACTAGGTGGAAAAATAAATTGTAATTGCCTTGTGTTTTTCAATAAATGAATTTAAATTAAAAACAAAATCCCGTTTATATTTGATCCCCCTTCGTAGCAACAGTCAAATTAATATCATCTTAAGTATTATACCTAGAAGCATGAACTCTTTTTTTTTTAAATGCTCATTATCTTATGCCAATTTTAGAACCACAAAAATCTCAAATATCAAAATTTTAACTTTGGTCTCTTTTAGCACAACGAATCATATATGTTGAAGAAAACGGTAACAATCAATTGCCAGGATTTGCACAGGTTATTGCTCTCTCGAAACTTGCCTGGCGACAGAACTGGAAACAAAGGTACAGGAAATGACTTTTAGTACTTTCCCACAGTTTCTTATTTCAACTTCAGACAAATCAGTGATGAAACTTTTCCTGACTCCATGGCTGCTTCCTTTCACAGTATCATCATCCTCCTTTCACCTTTTCCATCTCCTGCTGGGTAAGGGCATTTTCACCTTCCTCTCCCCTTTCACCAATCATCTTTCATCATTTTATCCCAGTCCAGGTTTCTTCCACTCCTGTTTATCGAATCTATCCGTCTTGTTCTAGAGCTCCCTCTTGCTTTCTTTCCCTCGAACTTCATCCCTATCTTCTGTTTTGGTATTCTTTCCTCTTCCATCCCTCAAACTTCATCTCTGATCTTCTATTTTGGTATTCTTCCCTGTTCAATCCTCTTTATGTGTCCATATCATTTTAGTTTACTCCCATCAATTCTCTCATTTAGGTTTGGTTGTTATGATATGACAATTTACATACCAGGTGTAATGCATACGTCTTCTCCGGTTTCACTAAGAGATGGCACCAGCGAAGAGTACGCAGCATACGAATTTGCCACATACGTCAGTTTGTTCGTCTGACATTAACCTACCAACACACACAAGCCGAGTCTGCCAAACACTACCGTCTGTGTTGTATCGTTCAGTGATCATGTCGACGTCTGTGCCTGCAAAAGAACATTTGCGGCACGCATTGCTTTTCTTATTTAATCAAAAGAAAAAGGCTGTGGGAAGTCATTGTTTGCTGGTAGAAATATATGGTGAACATGCTCCATTGATTAGAACATGCAAGACATTGTGTCAACAAATTGCTTCGGCAAGAAGACCATGCTTTGTGTCTGGTGGGACCAGAGCAGTATTGTGTACTATGAACTCTTGAAGCCCAGCGAAACCGTTAATGCACAACACTATCGCCAACAAATTATTAATTTAAATCACGCATTGATCGAAAGATGGCCAGAATGGGCCAGAAGACATGGCAAAGTGATTTTGTTACACAACAATGCGCAGTCACACAGCAAAACCAGTGACAGGCACCTTGAAATGGCTCGGATGGGACATCCTTCGGCACCCGATGTACTCTCCCGACCTGGCGCCATCTATCCCCTCTTCGCATCAACAGGGCACGTGCTCGCAGAGCAGCACATCAGCAATTTCAAGGAAGTTGAAAAATGGCTTGACAAATGATTTGCCGCAAAAGACAAGCAGTTTTTCTGGCATGGTATTCATAACTTATCTGAAAGATGGGCGAAGTGTGTACAAGCCGATGGCCAATATTTTGAATTTTAAAAAAATTAATTTTCCATCAAAAATACGTGTTTTCTTTACCACAAAAACCAGCAACAACTTATGCATACACCTGGTACTTTTAATCACTTATTTTTGAACGGCCACTACTTACTTTGTTAGATTTAAGAGTTCTGACGTTCAAAGCAAATAACAGTATAATAAGCTTGGATTTTTCAATAAATCTGTGCGGCGAGTAATTTGGCCACTGTCAATGCTCTAAATGTTAGCAAAAGTTCAATGCTTTTTGCAGCTAGCTAATGCCCACTCAGTCGGGTACAGTAACTATGCTGGGCATTATACGCTTACTTAAATGAGAATATATGAGTTATTTTTTTTGTAACATTTGCAATTTACTGTAATATACAATTTATGACTAAACTTACAACGAGGATCGAAGCCAGACTCAAATCAGCGCCCAACTGTGAGCTCCATTACAACAAAGCCTTTGTTCACCGAGCTATGTCGAGCAGTTTTCGGAGCGCAGGATTTTCAAAGAGCTAGATAGTATTTACAGTTTCGTCTCAAATTATGTTAACTTAGTCGAAGAAGCCTTTACCATTCTGACCTCCTTTCTCACATCTTCGTTTCTCAATCTGCCTTTCCTTGACTTTCCTATACTTCTTAGATATTTAGTTGAATTCTACTCTTCTCCCTGCTTGTCACTGCCCAGGTCTCAGCTGCATAAGTCAATATGGGTGCATAATATCTTTTGTACATTATCTCTTTACACTTTGTTGGTAATTCCTTATTCCAGACAAGGTTTCTTACACTCTGATAGAATGCATTGCCCTGTTGAACCTTATTGCTGATCTCCATGCCAGCTTTCTATTCTGCATTAATTCACACCCTAGGTATTTGAAACTATCAACAGTTTTAAAGCTTTGACCACCAACTTTCACAATGCCTTTCCCTTCTCTTTCTCCTCTTGATACTACCAAGGTCTTGCTTTTCTCTGCATTGATTTTCAATTTTCTTGTTCAGTGCATCGCCCAAGGTAGGCTGACTTTCTTTTCTTGATTGTACAAATCAACATTCGCTCCCTCCTCATGAATTTGAGTATGGTAGCATTGGAGACATGGTCAGTCCACAAGATTTAGATTCAAACCATCTACTATTATTATTTTTAACCGTTACTTTCTACAAACTTCAATAAAATCAGTTTCTTGTATAAATTAACAATTTTGTTTAAAATTCTTATGGTTAATATTCTTAAATGTTTTACATACCACAGACTTTAATTACAATAATGTTTGCAATTCAAGATTTTTATTTTTATTTGCTACTTTCCACTAACTTTAATAATAAAACTAATATTTTGTAATTAGTAATTTTGATTCAAAATGCCTATGACTATTATTCTAAATATTCAATTTAGAGGTAAACACATAATTATAATAATGAAAGTCAGGGCTGGTTTATTTCAATGCCTACCCTAACAGGACAGGAAGGGAAGGCACATTTTGAACCAACTGACACGATCCTTACGTCCCGAATTTGGCCTTGAAGAAATTCGTCACCGTAATGTTATGACGCCTTTAGGTGTCTGGACTACTACTACTACTACTACTACTACTACTACTACTACTACTACTACTACTACTACTACTACTACTACTACTACTGTTGCACACATCTCACAACATATGAGTGTGCAATGTCCTGCATTAGAGTGAAACCATCATTAATAAATGGAGCAAAAGGCACAACATGCTCCAGAAATTTTTTCTTCACATACTGATATGCTGTAATGTTCCTATGCTAAATGAAGACCAAATGTGTTATTGCAGTCATACTGATTACTACCCATGCCAAGTAAGAACCACCCTGAAAAGGCAGCCTGGGTGAAAATTTCTAAGGGGAATATCTTTCCCCCAGGCCTTCTACAGAACCTTTCTCTACCATCAGGTGATTGCAGGCCAAACGCAACTGATAAGTGAACAGCACCTGCTCCCATTGTTATACGGTCCAGCCGCGATGTTCCCTTGTGAAATGCAGCTGAGCTTCATTGTTGGCTCACAAAATAAAGCCAACAACCTCCCTCCTTTAAAAATATAGGATAAAGTGCTAAACTTTAATTAAACAGATTAGACATCATTTCTTGAGAATTTATTAGTTATAGTGTTTTTCATGCCAGTGTGTGCATTTGCTTCATACCTCACTAAGCAGCAATCAGTTTAAAACAGCACGACCACGGATTGTAAATAAAGACTAAACAGGCATGTATTCCTCAGGGACCCATCCTGGGACCTCTTCTGCTAACTCTATACATCAATGGTATCTCCCCTCACTTTAACAACTGTAGCTACCATACAAATGTAGATGATCCACAAATCTATTGCCACTCCAAAATAGTTGATACCGAGTTAGGAATTCCTCACACGAATTCAATTTTAAATTTAATTAGCTCCTATGCTAGTGAGAACTGTTTTTTTTTTTCTAGGGGCTTTACGTCGCACCGACACAGATAGGTCTTATGGCGACGATGGGATAGGAAAGGCCTAGGAGTTGGAAGGAAGCGGTCGTGGCCTTAATTAAGGTACAGCCCCAGCATTTGCCTGGTGTGAAAATGGGAAACCACGGAAAACCATTTTCAGGGCTGCCGATAGTGGGATTCGAACCTACTATCACCCGGATGCAAGCTCACAGCCGCGCACCTCTACGCGCACGGCCAATTCACCCGTGAACTGTTTGTTATCACCATTCCTAATGTATTGATTCATTCATGCCAACATTCACACAAGCCGGTTATATACTAAAGAAGTATATCTTGACAAGACAGCTTGAAGGAGAATAAAGAAATGCATTCCTAACATTAAGTGGAAGAGAATTCCATAACTGCAAGCAGACACTTAAAAGTAGTGTTTATTTAAAAAAGAAGCATCAAAATATACAAACCCTCTTCTAATCAAAGATTCCTCATCCACAGTTGATATTTTACTTCGATATGTTCTTTCCAGTTTTTCAACTTGCTCCTTTACCTCTTCAGGTTTGCAGTCACTGTTCAGAATAGTAGCAGTCATTCCAAGAACGCGAGGTTGCTCTCCAACAGGGCAGTCGTTGAAGAGTTGCATCACCTAAAAATATGTTCAAAGATCTGGTAAAATATTCATTATTTCATAACATTCTGAAGGGTATAGATCTATTCTAGAACTGTACACACAAACAAGAGTGCAGATAGTAAGCTAGTTGACTCTGATGCTTGAACCCTTTAGCTGCAGCATTTCTTAAAACGCAAGAGCCCATAAATGCATAATTAAATCAATAATTATAAAAAATAATCATCAGGGGTTCTTCATAAATTTTACGTAAGGTTTCCAAGATTAAAATCATTTGATTTAAATCAAAAGACATTTTCTGAACATTTTACAAATTTAAAAAATGCAACTGTACAATGTTATTTGGTTTTTCAACCCACTAACTACTTTAAAGGTTTTCAGAGATTCCGTGATGCTAGCATTTTATCCCACAGGACTTCTTTAACATGCCGGTAAATCTACCAACACGAGGCTGGGGTATTTGAGCTCCTTCAAAGAGCTCAGGATTGTGTCACGATTGAAGCTGCCAACTTGGGCTCAGAAGGCCAGAGCTCTACCATCTGAGCCACTCAGCCTGAAAATGCAATTGTGTAAGTCTTTTTGTATCTAAACCCCATCGAGTGCCACGGTTATGGATAGTGGAAGCCTTTACCTTGCACACCTCCAAAGGCCTTCATAGCCTGTACGGAGATGACTTTACTTTTATTTAAAATATAAGAAATGATCTATGTGAATATTATAAATAATTAACAGGGTCACAACTAATGAAAAAAATTTGCCACGGCCACCAAACTAAAAAAAAAAAAGCAATCCCAGATACCTACTACTTTAAACATCGCGAAACACGCTGAACGCCTATTTATTGTCCGGGAATGTCTTTACCCGATATGATACAGACTCGGAATTTTATTTAAGTTTATTTATGGAATGTAATTATAACATTGTTAACCCTGAACAAATATTTATAGAACTACATTCATCATTTCTAATAGCATTTAGGAATTTTAAAAAGTCTGATAGCTTCCCCAGTCTTCTTTTTGTTGTTTTGTTTTCTCCACTGCTGTATGCCCAGTATGTTGAGACATCTGGATTTGAACCGATACTCCTTGCGCCCTTTGCACTCACTTTTCTTTCAGTATTCCTAACAGTCCACTCTGATTTATTTCTCCACTTTCATAAGAAAAATAGGTCCCAAATAATGCTCTTACAGGGTGCCCACTAGTAACCTAGGTCTGTTTTTCCTGTATTTTCCCAGTGTTTTCTCAGGGATATTCCTGTTTAATCTGCATTCAATTTAGTGGAACTAGGTACATAAAGGTGACGCTTGAGTATGTTTATCATACTCTGGAATCATCATCCTGAAATATATTTTGCACAAACATTTACAATGGCATAAAGAACTTGAAATAACCTAAATGTATCTTAAGTCAAACAAGCTACCTCTCATCATGTAGTGCCAAACTGTGAAGTGGGTTATCAGAAATCCCATCTTTAGAGGCCACTACATGAAACACTACAACCAATGAAAATTAACTACACTGCTCTTAGTAAGCCATCAGTCAATCACACTTCACTAATGCCTGTGTTCATCAGGGACCTTATTCTTGAAATTGTCGTGAGTGAGCGTGACTTTCTAAACACTCTTGTAACAGAAAATATGGGTTAGTGTTCAGAAACTCACGAATAAGATCCCAGTTCCTGTAGCAAATGGAAGTGTCATTCAAATACATATGGTGGTCAACTAGTGTGCATAGAAACAAGCACCACCAACACAATCTTCCTTTGTAGTTTTTTTTGTGGTAACTTTGCTTTTGTGCAATAATTTCTCCTTAATAGTGAGGTGAAATCTGTAATGATTGTGGGCTATCTGTAATAGTTAGACCCTCTACGTTATGTGAATTACACGGGAAGCTTTTGAAACACTGGGCATTTTAAAAAGAACATAAAGAAGATAAGAGTTCTTGTCTTTTACATTTATCAAAGAAATTGGGAAACAAACCGTTTACCATCAGAATGAACATCTGCATGAATACATCCACAACATAAAAAAGGGAATAAAACAGATCCTAACAACTATAGGGGAATCTCCCTTCTGCTAGTAACCTACAAGATCCTGTCCAAGGTGCTTTTAAAAAGAGCAGAAGAAATACTCGACCCACAGCTAGGAGAGTATCAAGCAGGCTTTAGGAAGGGAAAGTCATGTGCCGAACAGATATTAAACTTAAAGAACATAATAGAAATGAGGAAAATCAGGAACTTGAAATATGTACTTACTTTTGTGGATTTTAAGAAAGCCTACAATTCAATTGACAGAAATGCACTAATTGATATTATAAAGGAATTAGGACTCAATAATAAAACTGTTCCGAGTTCTCTGTGGAACAGCAGAAGTGAAAGAAGGTGCGGGCTGGAATGGGTCTAAGTACAAAGCTGAAAGATTAATTAAAATTTAAATAAAGGTTATATTTTCAATAGACAACAAGATTTAACAAATTTTCACTAGGTGAAATAACAATGAAAATCAGGTACAATTATAAATTTACAAACGAAAGCACAAGTTAAGGGGTCTTTACAAATTCTGGCTTCGAGCCTCAGATACACAATCCTTGAGCTATTAGCCCAACATTAACAAGGTACACTCATATAAAGGGCAGAAAACCCCTTCATTCAAGGAGCACTTGCTCCCAACTTTTAACCTCAAGCCTCCCAGAGGCACTTTTCGAACACAAGAAAGAGCTGACCCGCTCTCAATTTTTCAAGCCTATTAAAAGGCATACCAGACTTTACACATAATTGCCATCGAGGCACAACTTACATCAAATGGAACGGGGGTATCTCGTACCCCAACCTACTGGGCCTCAGTGGAAAAGAACAGAGTAATTAAATGGCCCAAAATACCAAGGTGAATGGAGACGTTGCTTGCACTCCTACATGAATACTAGTTAAAACCTAAGGGGCACTATGCCGATTAAACAGGGGCTATTCCCACACTAGGGAGGTAACTCGTATAAGAAAATGTTAATACATTAAGAGTAGAAAATCGGTTAAGAAAACTTAGTCACCTCAACTCAAAAATGAAGGGGAGCTTGAGAGGGTAAAGCACTCTCTATCCCCGATTTACAGTCAAAGTAATAAGAAAATTTTACATAAGCCGGCACTAAGTTACATTTTTAGAAAGGTAGGTTACATTGAAAAAGTTTCGGACCTTCCCCGAGGGCTAAACTGCTGAGCTAGCAAGAATTAAAGATGTTAAAAGGCCATTACCTTGTAGAAGAGCCGCTGGCGGATGAAAGAGGTGCTTCCCGCCTCCTGCTATACTTCCATACACTAAGCTAGATGTTGTACGAGTGGCGCAGAGCCAGGAAAATCAGCAGTTTTTATACTCTCGGGGAAGATTCGAGACCTTTCACGAATGATTAAGACACACCCACAGTTGTTTATTGGGTAGCTTACAGTTACACCTCAACAATGGGGAAGAAAGATGCCATTGGCTAAAAATTAATGACAGAAATTTACGATTGGTTCATTTCAAAACTGGCGGAAAGAAAGATTAATATTGCCAACCCACAAATGAAAGAACACTTAGTAAAGAACAAACTTATGAATACAAAATATCTTCAAGAAAAGTTCCTTCACTTCGCACCAGGGTGCATGATCATAGTTTTTGGTAGAGACATCTGTGAGACAATGTCCACACTTCTTGATAATTAGTAAACAAAAACAATTCGAAATTAACTCAGTGACATCTTCTGATAAACGGTTGAATTAATTCAGTTTTAAAGTTCAGAGTTTCAGCTGTAGAGGAGTACTTTGAGGCAGAAAATTCAAATGTGCGGCATATAGGTGTACCAACCGGTACAAAAACAACTGAAATAATTAAAGCAACGTTAACAAACACAACATCCAAAGAAAAATTTAGGGGCGAACTCTCAAAACCTTTTGAAATAAGGACAGGTGTAAGAGAGGGAGATGGTTTGTCACCCCTGCTTTTCAACTGCGCATAAGAGGAGATAGTTCGAGAATGGAGGAAAGCCATCAATACTAAAGGTGTTCAACTAGGAAGAAATCCAAATAAAATCACTGTAGATTGTCTAGCTCTTGCAGATGACATGGCGTTAATTACTGACTCACTGGATAATGCTCAAGAACAAATCAGAGAATTACAAAAACAAGCAGCTAAAATAGGACTATAAATATCATTTGAAAAAACAAGTTCATGACAAACATCAGTGATGCCCCACAAAATATGACAATTCATGACAACACAACATGTAAATTTAAACAAATTGCTTTAAATACTTAGGAGAGTGGATAACGATTGACACAAAAGAAAGAAAAAAAACAGCTATAGAGTTTGCACAAAATGGAATGGATGATTCACACGACAAAAAAATGTATAACAAAAATCCTTATCCTGGAACTCAAAATTGAGACACTACCAAACAGTGGTCAGACCTGAAAATTTATATGCGGCAGAAACATTTAAACTAACAAGAACTGGAGATCTCGAAAAACTAGAGAAGGTTGAAAGAAGAATTCTGAGAAAAATACTGGGAGCTAAACGAAATAATAATGCAGAATACAGGTTAAGACCAAACAGAGAGCTATATTTGAAAATTGAAAAACTAACGTAATGAGGAAAAGAAGACTACAATTTTTTTTGACACGTTTACAGAATGGATGACAACAGACTAACCAAGTGCATCTTCAACCTTCTGAATAGTTACAAATCTAAACCCACATGGTTCATTGAAATTGAGAAAGACATGAAAAATGCTGGAATTAAAACAGATACAATCAAAAACAGAACACCTTTTAGAGAAGCAGTTCAAAAGGCAGCATTTCAGGAGCGGAAGAAACCAACAACTAGAAGAAAGTGGACTCAAGAAGAGAAGGAACGACACTCTCGAAGTATGAAGGAAATTTGGAAGCAAAGGAAATCGAACACAATGAAAAGTAACCAAAGTTGATTCATAGTACCCTCAAAATGGGTTATTCGAAAGAAGAAGAAATTAAGTTTTCGTTTAATGAGAACTTGTCTTTATAATTTATGTTATAATAAAATACAACTTAAGTTTTTGTTTAATGAGAACAAGGGAGTTACAAATTAATGGGGGAAGTTATAATCAACAAACATTTCATTTTGTTATTAAAGTGAAGACCAGATACGGTGCACGACTTCTGTAGTGCCATCTTTGAGCGGTTAGCACAAGAAGGTCTATCTTTTGCATTCACACTCTTTCACTACTGTGCACACCCACTATCTGTCTTCATCTGTCTCTCAAAGTACTACTCGCTGCATACGACTCGCATCTCAGTCATGCTGTTCCGGTCCAGTCTTAGGCTGAAAGCTTAATTTGGAAGTGGTGACAAGTCATTTCCCTGTGTTTTCCCTGTATATTCTGTGCATTTTTATTTCCCTGTTTTTCCAGAAAATGGGTACCCTGATTTAATATGTTGAAATGAATGAGTAATTTAGTCAATAAAAGTTAGTTTTTATTTACAATTTAAATTTTCAGAAACATTATAAAATTAGTGGTCAGGACATGTTTCAGTCTATTTTGACCATCTTCAGCTGCATTAGATTATAAAATAAGACAACATGTAAAATATCTGAGTGTTACATAGTGATTCGACGGAAATGCACTGCAATAAATTGACGAATATTTTAATCTAAGCCTACTGATTTCGCTAATACAAAGAATGGACAAAGAAGTAAAGAGAAGAATAACTCAGGCTGGGAGGCCTTTTTGGGGCCGAAATTCATAATGTTGGATAAATCATTAAACAGGAAACTCAGCCTAAAAGCACTGAACACATGCGATCCTGCTCGTACTGATTCACGCCTGTCAGACTTGGTATTTAACAGTCAAGCAAAAGAGAGCAATAGAAGAACGTCAAAGGAAAATTGAAAGAGTGTTCCAAACAAGAGACAACAAGAAATTACATCTTCAGAGAACGTTGCACAACAGGTCTCAAGAGCAAAGTGGAAATGGGCAGGACACGTAGCGAGCCTACATCAGGACAGGTGGGCACAGAGGACAAACGCATGGGATCCCACACAGGCAAGAGAAGCTGTGGCAGACCAAGAAGATGGGCAGAAGACTCAGGCAGCTACTAGGACCACACTGGACCAGGACAGCGCAATCCAGAAACGACTGGAAAGGGATGGAAAGACTGTGGTTCATGTGAAATGTGTAAAGTGAAAATGTGAAAAGTTAAAAAATAAAAGTTATGAAATAGATTTATAGACAGAAAACTTAAATGACTGAAGCGAATAATGTTGAAATAAATAAGAATTAAGACTAAAAATCTCACAAGGGAAAGTGAAATATTAAAAGTAGGTATAAGCTAAACCAGTGGCAAAATACTATTAAAAATGACAAATAACCATCCAAGTGACTAGCTCACCACGCAAGATCAATCGAACAGAGCTCCCCCTCTCAAGGGAGGCCTTTGTTCTTCACTGGACACTACTTCATTCATTCATTCATTCATTCATTCATTCATTCATTCATTCATTCATTCACTCACTCACTACGTGAATCTTACAGAATTTTAAGTTAACATGTATTTTAAATATCAATGAGTCACGAATGTTGTGCAATGATTAATAAAATTTAAAATGTCGTCCTTAAAATCCACAAAATCTTGTGGGAGATATAGTAAAAAGTTATCCTAAGTTGATGTACTTCATTTAATAATACTGTCCAACACTCGTGTTAAAACCTAGATTTGTGAAGTTCGAAACGTGTGGACAGCAGTTATATTGCCAACCAACAGAAAATGTTGACATTTTGTAGTAGAAATGTGGAAGAAGCATCTTAAAAAAAAGGTGTGAAATATCTAAAAGGAATAAAAACAAAATAAGTGTTAAGGAATGAAGAAAAATGAAGAACAAGGGCATACGTGAAAACTGAAAATTATTAACTCTCCACTAGCTCCGTTATTGTAGCACACAACTTGCCAGCCAGGCCAACACAAAGTCATTAACACATTCGATCTTGCACAAGTGCTGGTGCTTGATGTTTAAAATGCAACATTGTAACTTAAAAGTCTTTTTATTATATAAGAATGTAACATGTAACTATGTAACATTCAGATAATATTTTACATCTCATCTAATTGTATTTATTCTTTGATTGGACTTTTCTGATGAAGGGAATGTATTATATTCCTGAAACATGCACGAATAAATAATTTTCGAAGTGTATTGACAAGGTGGACCAAGGGAATACTATTTTAAATAGTTTTTTTTATAGCTATTGTATAATCCAATGCAGCTGAAGATGACCAAAGTAAGCCAAAACATACCCTGATCACTAATTATGTAATGTTTATGCAATTTCAAATTGCAAAAAAAACACAAAGTATACTGACTGGATGGACAGCTAAACTTCTTTATATTGCAAATTGTCAATACAGAACAACAATGAAATTTACTATGTATACTACGCCCTTTGTAACCGTATAATGTAGTTAGTGGGACGTAAAATCAGTAATAGTAGTAGTAGTAGTAGTAGTAGTAGTATCAAATTCTCCCAATATTGGAAGACGTTAAGCAAATAACTCATTCAATTAATGAATGTAGGTTTTCGTGGCTCATAGTATTAAGATAAAGAATTAAATATGCGAAATGGATTAAAGCAACTTATATATTTAACAAAGCCGAGCTTTCCACCAAATTACATTGGCCTTCATCAGGGCATGTGGAAGTTTTGCCTACGGCAGTGAGCAAAGAAATTCTTTGATGGAACGTGGAAGTCACGACCACATTATCCATGGCCCCCACTCTAACTAGACTCAGAAATAGTCGCGCTGTGCTTTGGTGGTTGGGAGGGAAGTTACTTATTCACCGTCCTCTGTTGACAGTTTCTTGAGTGCGTCATGCTGTGCAATGGTGGTTTCATGCACTTATTTCTGGAGTACATTTCTCCATGTATTTGATAACTTGAAGCCGTCTTTCCAGTTGATGTTATTTGGGCGCAACTCTATCTCTATGGCATCCCTTACAAGTCGAGCATAGGCGCAATGACCTTCGCCTGTTCAAAGAGGATTTCATGGTCTGTACTGTAGAAATGTCTGCTATGGCAGACTGGCTTATAGAATTTTCTGTGGAGGATGAAAGAGTGTCATTCTTCACTGACCTGTAAAAGACTTCTATGCTCAACTTGTAAGGGAAGCCATAGAGATAGAGCTGCGTTCAAAGAACATCAACAGCGAAGACAGCTTCAAGTTATCAAATACATGGAGACCTGTACTCCAGAAATTCATGCATAACATTACCATGGCAAAGCACAACACACTAAAGAAACTGTCAACAGAGGGCGGCGAATCAGTAACTTCCCTTCCAACCACCACTGCCGAGCGCGAGGACCCCCGAGTCCAGTTAGTGGGACGCCGTGGATAGTATGGTCACGACTTCCACATTCCTTCGAAGAATTTCTTTGCTCATTGTCAGAGGCAAATCTACATATGCCAAAGTGGGTCCTTTTTGTTGTTCCAATAGGCTTTCGTTCTTTCTGAGAAGGCTTGTTTACGTTCTTCTGACCATTTTGGTCTGTACTGCTTTTGTTGTAGTTGCTCTGATGTAGCTTCCAAATAGTTGTGTCTAAAGAGGTCTCTTACTAGAATGTCTATTGAACTTATGTTTGCGTTTTTTGAGGTCCTTTCAAAGTTCGTTAAGCCAGGGTGTCAAGTATTTAAGTGAGGTTACATAATCTATTATCCTTTTGTCAATCAATTAGCCCCATCGTCGTCATCATCACAGAAGTTTGATACATCTAAAATTCGAGATGGACCCACTGCCATGAATTTCTATAACATGACCACCGACGTGCTGGCAAGTGCTCCAGTCAACACAAAAAATGTTGAGCAAGAACGGGCTACCTAGCGGAAAGTAATCACAGAATCAGCTGAGAAAACCATTGGTTTTAAGAAAAATGTAAGACAATACTGGTCTGATGACAACAAAGAGATTTTGTGCATCATCAATGCTAAATGAGAAGCCCATTTATCCCTTCATCATCTTCAGACGCAAAAGAAACCTTTCTCCACTCTTCTCAATCGGAGTACAAATGCTGCTGAAGACTTGCTCGATGTGCCTCTACATCCCCAACAACCATGGATGGCTCTTCCACCAACATTCAAGGAATTCAATGCTGCTCTCAGTAAACTGAAAACTGGCAAGGCTCCTGGCCCAGATAACATTCTTCTGGAACTGATTCAAAGTGGAGGCCTAACTCTAAAGACCAGATTTCATACTCTTATCCTCTTAATATAGGAAACCTGCGAAGTACCTGGTGACCTTAAAAATGCCACTATCATTACTCTTTTCAAAAAAAGGTTATTGTAGTATTTGTGGCAACTATCACGGTGTGTCATTAATATCTATAGCAGGTAAAATTCTTGCTATTTGCTCATTCACCTGCAGATTATTTCCGAGAGGATCCTACTCGCGTCGCAGTATGGTTTTCAAACATCCACAGGCACAACCGATATGATCTTCTGTGCAAGGCAAGGCCAGGAAAAATGCAGAGAGCAACAGATTCCTTTATACCTAGTGTTCTACAATCCATAAAAGGCTTTCGACTCAGTCCCAAGACCAGCTATGTGGACAGTACTGAAACACTTCGGCTATCCACAGCATTTTGATCTAGTCAAGGGTCTTCATGATAACACGCCTGGGCAAATTGTTCATCAAAATAATATCTCATACATTTCCAATCACTCACAGATTGAAACAAGGATGTGTGATTGCTCCAACACTCTTCGCTCTTTACCTAGCTGCGATGCTATATGGAACATCTAGAGACAACCAAGGTAAAAAGTTCAAATATGGCTTTGATGGGGGACTATTCATTCTGGCTAGACCTCACTCCCAAATGCTTACTAAGATTTCCTCCGTTACGGAATTGCAGTATGCAGATGACGCTGCCGCACCTGCAGCTCTCACACCAGAGGAGCTGCAATAGTCAGTCAGTTGTTTCAAGAGTGCTTGCGATCATTTTGGTCTTTCCATTAATGTTCAGGAAACCAGAGTACTCTCACACCTGGATCGAACCTCCCACCTTTCAATATCACCAATGCGGATAGATACTCCACTGGAGCAGGTCAACCGCTTTTTATATCTAGGAAGTATCCTCTGAACAAATGCTAACTGCTCACAAGATGTTGATAGGAGAAATGGTGCGGCCCACTCACCATTTGGACGTTTATCTCGTCGTGCCTTCATGAATAAGTACATTACAATGTATACCAAGATCATGGTTTATCATGCTGTTGTCATATCAACACTGCTTTACACTTGTGAAGTTTGGACCTCTACCAACAGGATATCAAAAAGCTAGGGTGCTTCCATCTGTGAAAACTTAGATCCATCTTGAACATCAAATGGGAGGACCAGGTCACTAACCTTGCAGTTCTTGAGAAAGCACATGCTATAAGAACTGAGGCTACCATCATTGGCCACCGTCTCAGATAGCTAGAGCACGTCCATTGCATGAGTGAAACCAGGCCGATTAATCTTAACCTGGGAGCGTGCCATGGAGAAAACCTTAACATCTTGTTTATTCTATTTGTACGAGAGAGTGACTTTGACCAACTGTGCTTGTCTTATTGTTCTCAGGGATTCTGGTAACCAACTGTCAAAGTTAGTTTTTTTTCTATCTCTAACTCTGTCCCTGTGGCGATTGTTACCGTTAGGTATTGTCTTCGATGCGGAAGTATGATCCGCGCGCGACTCTTGCAGATACAATACATTGTTGCATTTAGAGGTGAGTGTGACTGTGTTATATTCAGTATATAATATATTTTATTCGTGCTGTTTTTCCTTTACTAACATAATGGATGTCAACGATGAGGAAAGGATTAATAAATTACTCATGAGTGTGGAAAAAGAATTTGATTGGAATGACTCACTTTTACGGGTGCAGATTTTGGCTTGTCTGCTTCATTTTGATGGAAGTGAACATGAATCTGATCAAGATACTGAACTGACTTGCTGTATATTCAGAAGAAATATGTGTAGCAGAAGATAAAGTTAGTGAAGTATAAGTAGACTCGGAACATGGAGAGAATATTCTACCACATAACACAGAAGCTACTCCACAATACACTGGCAAAGATGGCGCAACTGTTTGGAATATTCACTGGCCCTTAAAAACGTGGTCGTACAAGGAGACTAAATGTAGTAATTCATTTACCAGGCCCTAAAAGGTAGGCTAGAAACATTCACACCCCTTTACAGGCTTGGGAGTTATATTTTTCTAATAATGCATTGGATGACATAGTAACTTACACCAATGGCTTGAGAAGAAACAACAAATTTCAAAGGCACCGTGATGCGAGAGAGTCTAATCTTGAAGAAATTAAAGCCATGATTGGACTTTTGCAAATGGCTGGAGTTCATAAGGCAAAATACCTCGTCCTTTCTGATGGAACTGGATGGAACTGGAATCGAATTGTTTCGAACTACAATGTCTATGAAAAGATTCAAGCTGTTGATACGAGTTCTGAGGTTCGATGATATAAATATGAGGACTGACAGAATCATGATCGACAAGTTCACTTATCGTTCAAAAATAATAAATGTGTTCTTTAATTGTTAAACAATTTTAAATGAACCATTTTAATTAGAAATTTTTAACGGAATAAGTTTTAGTCTCTGACAAAATAGTTTATGGTTTAATCATTGACAGTGTTTCCGTTAACATGTTTGTATAATGTATCGTTTTTCACATTTTTATATACTGAATTTTAGTAACTGGCTAAACTTTTAGCTTCCATATTAATATAAGGTGCACTCATGAAGATTGTTTTTAGGCTGAAGATGCCCTAAATTGAGGGCAAAACATGTCCCATTTAACTGATAGTCTCTTTATGTAACCACTATAAGTGGAAATTAAAGTATTGAATAGGTGGATTAAAGAACACCTTTATTATTTTTGAACTGTAAATTTTCAAATTGGCCCAAAAATGAGATTTATAACATGTAATAAGTTCACTTATATCAGGGAATTATTTGAAGGCTTTGTCACTCTATGTAAAATAAGCTACAGTCCAAGGTAATATACAACCATAGATGAGATGGTTGAAGCATTCAGAGGAAGATGCAGCTTCAGGCGGTTCATTCCCAACAAACTGACCAAATACGGAATTTAAATTTTCTCTTTAGCAGATGCAAGAACATATTATGCAGTAAAGATGGAGGTATATGCTGAAAAGAAACACGAAGGACCATAGAAGGTGGACAATAGCCCTGCAGGTGTTGTTCAGAGGTTTATTTCCCTGATATCTCGAACTGGACAAAATGTCACCATGGACAATAGGTACACATTGATACCACTTGTTTCTAAACTTCTAAATGAGCACAAACTCACACATCGCTATTTCTACAGGCTTCCTCAAGACCAACAAACTCTAGCATATTTGGTTTCAGTAAGGACTGCACCCTACTGTCATACCAGACAAAGAAACACAAAGTCGTCTTGTTGGTATCGTTTATGCATGATGACGATTCAATTGAAAAGAGCTCTAGTGATACAAATAAGGCGGAAATTCTGACCTCCTACAATCTTACAACAGATGGAGTTGACATGGTAGATCACATGAAAAGTGATTATTCAGTGTTAAAAACTACTAACTGCTGGCCATTATGACTACGTTCTACATGCTCCAGAATAATGCAGGAATAAACAGTTTTGTGATATATCAAGCTAACCACAGTGCTTCTAGCCGTCGTGAATTCTTGGAAGACCACATCAATAGATTTGTGCAGGGAGTATATGGTTCATCGTTCCATATTGGAGTGCATTCCCAGACACAAAGATGCACCGAGAAATATTCTTTCTTTGGAGCCAGATGTACAAACACAGTAACACCAAGGAAGGGAAAAATCAGGTTGGTGTGCATTTGCGACCGATAAAAGAACCGTAAGTCTAAGAAGAAATGCACTGACTGATCTCGGTTTGTATGCCCAGAACACTCAACACAGTCAGGTATAGAATGCACCGCATGCGACAACAATGATGAAATGGCCTTAGAAGAATACTACTAAACCATGCGCTAAGCAAAATCAGTTTTATTGATTTTATATTACATAGTAATAAATTTTTATACAGTGTACAATTTTCAGATTTATGGAATGCAGAGGAACTGGAATCAAGCTGTTTTGAAATACGAGGTCTCTGAAAAGGCAAAAGATTCAGTTAAAAGAAATAAATTTTGAAAATGACTGACATAACTAAGAACGAAAAGTTGTATAACTTAGGAAATTGACTTGATATATTCTTATAATGACCCATCTTACGTAGTGTAGTATATAATGATAGAATATGAGATGTTTATAACAGCAAATATGGTGATCTTTCTTTGTTTAGATCATACACAAACAATGTGTACATTCTGAAGCCTGCTTCTCCTTTGGGAGAGGCAAGGCTGTGGAGTGGGGAGGAGGCGTGTCGCTTGTGGTCACGGTTTCAATGGCTTCCCCGAAGGAGAAGCAGGGTTCAGGATTCAGAACGTACACATCGTTATTTCACAAGACGGAAAGCTGCATCAGTTGCCGCTAGACAGAGCCCCTCCAAGGCCACAGCAGGTTGCAGTAATAACAAGATAAGATACCATTTTTTAAATAATAGGTTCCATTTTATTTCATCGCCGATTTTGGGGAAGCCCATTTCATAATAAGAGGAAGACAGCAATCAGCTTCAGGGATCCCTCATTAAACAAAATTCAAGAGACTCATTTTTCTATAAGACTCATTTTTATGAAACAAAAACAAACGACAACATTCACCTTGGATATAAGCAGCTGAAGAGAACAGTTTTGTAATAAAAATGGAACATCAGCAAGAAAAAAATATTTTTCAAAAACTTATAATGAACAACTAGGAAATATACACATCACAGTGAACTAAAGTGCTGGATACCAAACATTTTTTAACATCTGTTCAAATGAATAGAAATAGTTTTAAAATAGTTTAGAACGTAGTAGATCCATTTCCCTTCCCATTTCACTGCCACATTCAACTATCCTCATAGATTTTAATCATTTTAAATCTTTTGTAAATTCATATAGGTAGTTTTTTAAACGTAACAAGATACTTTTCTGAAGCCTTTCTCGTGGACAGTCGAGATTTCTTCTGAGGACGCAGAGCACAGTTCTTTGCGAAACGTTAAGAATTTCACCTTATTTTCTTGACACGGCATAAGCCCAAAAAGCTTATACACCATCATGTCTACTTTTATGATGTTTTTTGAGAAGATAAAATATGCTTTGTAATTTCACCTATGCAATGTAATATAGCTGAAGATGTTCCCAAGGAACGAAACATGTACTATAAATAAATAATTAATTTGCTTAAAGCAAATATAAGTATCAAAAAGGTGGATATTCACATTTACTGGTTTAATGTAAGTGAAAACCTGTTCCCAGCCCTGTTGACAGAGTCACGGCGGTATAACCGTTACATCCATTATGGAGGAAATGCTGTGATTTCAGCTAGTCCATTAGCTGAGAGGTGGCAGCCCCACCAATGGTCTTACTTCCTTCAGGCTAGCAACCCGTCGGAAGGACATTTGACTGCTTTCAAGTCTTGCAAAAAGTAAAATGCAAGACCGTAACGGGTCACATGGCCCAATACTTGGAAGGAAGATGATGATGATGATGTAAGTGGTATGTTCCTAGCTGAAAGTGGATAGATGGCATGGAATGACATTAGTAGACAAATAAGTCTGAGTGGTGTTTTTAAAAATAGGAAAGATCACAATATGAAGATAAAGCTGGAATTCAAGAGGACAAATAGGGCAAATATCTGTTTACAGGTAGGGGAGTTAGGAATTGGAATAACTTACCAAGTGGGAAGTTCAATAAATTTCCAATTTTTTTGCAATTGTTTAAAGTTATTATTATTATTACTTAAAGAGAGGATAGGAAAACAACAGACAGGGACTCTGCCACCTGAGCAATTGCCCTAAATGCAGATCAGTAGTGATTGATTGATCTTACCTGTGCCATACTATGATCACTCTGTGGCTTATGGGTTTGTCCCTTCTTACGATTGCTAACCCCATGATGGCATTCATCAAATATTAGCAAGTTGACATGTTTTAGTTTAATATAACGATGGTGTAACAAGTCCAAGAATATTTGGGTCGTCATCACAACCACCTAGAAAGACAAAGTAAGCAGTTAGAAGAGTGCACATATAGAATTTTTTTGAAAGTGTTTGCTTTAGTTTAGTTTTGCTTTAGATAAATACACTGACCAGCAAAATTAGTGGATCACTTGAATTTTCAAAGGAAAAAACATATTCAATTGAGAAACATTTGTTTTATTATTTCCAATGATTATTTTCATGAAAAAGTTATCTGTCTGTTATTGCTCCCTTAGTTGCTTAAATAATTTTTCATGAAAATCACCATTATCATCAATGCCCCACTCCAGTCGCCCAGGTGTGGTTAACAAGCCTCCTCCACTCCTTTCTGTCCTTCCACTTTTCCTGCTATATAATTCCACCAGATCCAATCCAGCTTCTGTAATACCCTTCCAAATCTGATCCATCCACCTTCTTCTCGGTCTTCCAACTGATCCCTTTCCCTTAACTTCTCTTTCCAATTCCCTTCTTGCTACCCATTCCTTTTACAAGCCCGAACCATCTCAATCTTGCTTTCTGTATGTTCTGTACTAACGGTTCTAGATTTAGCTCTTCTCTGATTTTAATATTTTGAATTCTATCTCTTCTTGTCCTTCTAACCGATGTTCTTAAAAATGTCATTTCTACTGCTTGGATCTTACTATTTTGTCTCTTATTAGTTACCAGTGTTTCTACTCCGTATGTTACAACTGGTATGAAATTCTGTTTATATAATGTTAATTTCGTTATCTTGGGTTCTTTGTCATCCCATAAAAGTTCTCGACTAGATGATAAGATGTTGAGTACTTTTACTCAGTCTGTTATTAATTTCAGGGTTAATTTCATTAGTTCCATTAATAATGCTACTCAGAAATGTAAACTGTTCTACATTCTCTAACCGTCTATGTTCACATGGCTTCTCTTTTCCACAGTGCACGACTACAGTTTGTTTGTTTTTCTTTTCTTTTTCTTTTTTTTTCTTTTTACTAATTAACAATCCAAACTACTCCAGAATTTCACTCCAAATGTCTAGTCTCATTTTTACTTCCTTTTCTCCCTTTCCCCAAATCACCACATCATCTGCAAATACCAAAGCATTCACTTCATCACTACTGATACTCTAGTTTACATGTTTTACGATTTCATCCAACAATATAATTAACAATAATAGCAACAGTGCATTTCCTTGCATGAGACCTTTGTATAAAATGTTTTAGTTACCACTCCCCACCTGTACAATGCTTTTACTCTCATGATACAACATTTTTATCTTGTAAATTAATGATTTTGGTACATTCCTTTTCAGTAGGCATTCCCATTCATATTTTCTTTTAACAGCACTATAAGCTTTTTCTAAATCCAAAAATATGAAGATGATTTCCTTGTTCCTTTCCAGATGTTTTTCAATTATTGTTCACACTGTAAATATCAAGTCTATTGTGGCTAAAGCCATGTTCTTCCTCTGACTGTGTTTCTATTATATCTCTCAGACTTTTGTCTATGACTTTCTCCATTATTTTTAGCCCACGTGATAATAGGGTTATACAGATGAACCTCGTTTATAGAGATTAAGTGGGACCGAACTGAACCGGATAATTGAAAATCTGGATAATCTGGAAAAACTAAAAAACAAATACAGTACATGTTACATAATATATTAACATAAGTTGTACAGTAATACCCTTTTTCAATTGTACAAAAATATAAGAACACTTTTCTTACCTTTACAACTGTTTTATGCACTAAAATAATGTGCAAGTTTTTTCTGTTTTACCTTTGTATAGAGCTTGCGCTCAGCATGATCACGAAGACGCTTTACTAACATCAGTTTCGCAGGTGTGGTTTCAGTCCCGGATTCTAAATAGGCCGTCAGTTTGTCCAGCTCCACTGTTGCCTCTCCATGAGCCATTGTTTCTTCTGATGGAGCGCCGGTTTTATTTTCGAATTCACCATCAGTAAATTAGTAGTGCGTTGCATTCAGAAGACACGGGTTCGAATCCCACCTCTGCCGTCCTGGGAAAGATTTTCCACGGTTTCCCATTCTCAATTCCAGGCGAATGCCAGGACGGTACCTTTGATAGACCGTGGCCGAATTACATCCAATTCCTGTCCTTAAGTATCCTTGGCGGAAAGGACATTCAAGACGAGTCAACCCCATAAAAGAAATACTGTACAAGTAAAAATAAATTTTCATTGTTTTCGATCCAGATAAACTGGAGATCCGGATTAATGAGGACCGGATAAACAAGGTTCTTGTGTACCTCTATAATTTTCACATTTCTTCCTATTTCCTTTTTTGAACAATGGTACAATGCTTCCTTGTTGCCAATCTTCAGGTATCCTTTCATCCTTCCACATGGCATTGAGGGCATGGTATAGCCACTGTAGTCCACTGCTTCCTGCTGCCTTAATCATATCAGCATTGAATTCGTCTTTTCATTGCTTTCACTGCCCTTTCAAGTTCCAACCATGTTATCGGGTTCTCTTTTTTTTTTTTTTTCCATTCATTATTTTCAAGACCCTTTTCATCACGGAGTATGGATCCATCTTCTATCTCTAATGCCTTGACTTTTTCTTGATTTATTCTTTTCAATTTTATCACTGCGCCGTTCCCGTGTCCAGGATGAATGGCGCACAAGAAAACTCCAGCTAGGGTCGGTGAGTATCTCAGGGTAGTCATCGCAGTATTTAAAAGTTTGTCAAAAAAAAAAAGACCCGACTCGTAACTAAATATTTCATTGACTAAGAAAAACAGTGATGGACATGTCCATCAAACGAGTTGTCGAGAGACCGGACACATTAAATTAGGCAATATCTAAATCAAAATTATATAATATACTAAGTAGCTATGAGATCCTCCGTGGCTCAGACGGCAGCGCATTGGCCTCTCACCGCTGGATACCGTGGTTCAAATCCCGGTCACTCCATGTGAGATTTGTGCTGGACAAAGCGGAGGCGGGAGAGGTTTTTCTCTGGGTACTCCCGTTTTCTCTGTCATCTTTCATTCCAGCAACACTCTCCATTAACATTTCATAGCATTTATTAGTCATTCATAAATCACTTTGGGAGTGGCGACCCCATTGCAATAATAGCCTATATATGGTTCATTCATTACATCCCTGACCTGGTCAAAGACTGGAAAACAGGTTGTAGCTTTTCATTTTCACTAAGTAGCTATGAAAGACATCTCAAAAATATCTTACTATTTTGTTGTCGTATGAAACTCCTCATTTTACCATAAGTCTGTGTTCAATTCTTAGGACAATTACTTTTCTGATCTATTCAACATTTCGTAGCATTGGCGGAAAGGATAAGATTAGTTTCGCATATCAATAGCAATTATATGCCATAATTCATCCAAAACAATAACATTTATTGATTATCCTTGCATTATTCATCAACTTAGCTTCCAACATATATATATATCATAAACAATCAAGTGAATTCTCAACTGAATCAAAATTTCAATGCATGACTTTGTATAACTTAACTATTGAGTGTAGAGAATACCATGATTAAAGGTACTGAGCGACTATAATCCACTTAAAATTATTAATATGAAGTAGGAATAACTATTCATGTTAATCAATGCCTGCCATAATCGATATTTCATAAAATATCTGAGTAGGAATATCATATTATAATACTCATTTAAATGAAAAATCATTCATATTAGGATTTATCTTTGATGATCAACTCCTATCTCACTATTAATGATGAGGATGATGCTTGTTGTTTAAAGCGGCATAACATCTAGGTCATCGGCCCCTAATGGTACGAAATGAGAAGAAATGTAATATCTCACTATTCACAACTAATGCCTCATGTTGTCATTAACACGTTGGGTGCCACGTGCCGCCATATGGCGTCACGGTGGTCTTCAAATTTGAGATGGCGTGACGCCATATGGCGGCACAGTTGAGTTTCAGGCGATGCACCATAATCAGCTGTGACATCTATGCACGTAAAATTGGTACTACGTGAAGGGCAAACTTCAGGGTCTATTCCAGCTATGTATTTTTACTCTGTGCCACCATGTGGCGCCACAGTATTCTTCCGAAGCCACTGACTGGCCAGTGGTCATTGTCACAGGTGAAAGCGTGCCAGGCATTGTTTATTCCTCGTTTACGTACGTATTATCACTCAGTTTATATAGTTGTGCAAAAATATAAAAAATGGAAGATATTGGTAATAATCTTACGAGGGAACACATACATGTGTTACACTCGGATTCGGTTGAAATTTGGTAGGAATATTCGTGGGAAGCAGTAGAATGCTAAGGTGAAAACTGCATGTACCCAGCGCAAGTTTAAACGCCAAATTTGAACAAATAAATAGTCATAAAATTAGAAGTGCCGCGGGAGTATCGGGATGTGGCGGAGAGGTAGGGAGGAGCGAAGCAGCGGACGTGAACCAACCGGGCTGCATCGAGGTGCGCTAACAGCCAGGTAGCGTATAGTTAGGGCGTTCCCCTTAACTTCCCGATCAGATGTGCAAAACGTAAATATGAAAATAGCACATGAAACAAGTGTACAAAGGACGATGTTTGAACAACGATGCCAATAAGGTTTGAAAAATTACAACGAGTAACAAGAACTCGGGTGTGCCGAGACGCATTTTTTCATTGTTTAGAGTTATCAGAAAACTGTTCACAACAATATGTAATGTAATATAAGTACTTGTTTTGCATTTTACTAGGTTTTCATAAATATTGCGTTAATTTGAATTAGCAAATAAATATCCCATATTTGAAATTCGTACTGCACATTCCAAGACAAAAAACACTGTGACACCATATGGCGTCACGCTATATTTTATCTTTCCTAAAAATTGATGTGACACCATATGGCGTCACACATGACCATGGTATGGTGAGATAAAATTTACTTAGTACATCATATAAATACATCCCAAGATTATATAAACAGACTACAACGCGTACAATTGCTTTGGCACCAGCGGAATGCAATTCAAAAACATGCCTGGCACCAGTGGAATAGTGTGCTACAATCGGCTCGGCACTCAACGTGTTAATCTTGACCATAGTGGCCGGTATTGGATCCACATTGACTTAATCACAACAAATATATAAGTAAATGATCCGCCTAGTCAATACTATATATTGATTTTTATTTATCTTTCACCTCCACATCAACATGTCTTGTATCTTTTTATCCATATCTAACCTCTTCTCACTCATTTATGACAATACAGCTTCTCAATTTTATATTGCGGCCCTTTCGACCCTTTATAATAAGGCAAGACACCAGCCAACATTATGAAACAATAATGAAGAAAGGGACCGCTAGATTGAGAAGATATTGAGAATGCTGCTGTTTCTAAAGCTTTAAATTTCATTGGTGTTTTTTTCCTTGTCACAGGCTTTTCGCCTGCACGTTATATCAGGCTTGGTTTCTCATAAATGTTTCCTCCCGCTCTCCTCCTGACCAATTTGATGTGATGGGTTTCTACAAGGATGATTTCGACAGTAATTTCAACCTGTTTTGTCATTGTTACTAAACCAATATTTTGTAAACTATGAGGTCCACAACCTCACCATGTGCTACTATTGTTCATTTCCATCTGCATCATTTGTTTTTTTCATTCCTTTGTTTCTTAGGTTAACACAGTTTTTAGTTTCAATTATTATTTTAAATTAACACCTGTTTCACTGAATTTTGTTGCAATGAGTTGTTTTTTGCTCCACACATTGATGTAAATATTGTATATTTGTGCTAATTTTGTTTCCGTCTAGGCTCTCTTTTGTTTGTTTTTTTCATTTGCTCCTTCATTATGTTTTTTAGCATTTTTTCAACTTATATTATGTAAATTATTCCAACCCCCCCTAATTTTTCACTGAAGATGGCTCAAGCGAGCCGAAACATGTTTGAATTTGTTTGCTCCGTCTAATGACGGAATATATGATGTATTGAATTAGGAGGATACTATAATTTTTCACCTGTGTAAAGTGAAAACCATCAATACGGAATGATTCTAATATCTTGTAATATAAACCTATATTTGTTAACATAATATCCTACATTTCATTTAAAATCCTATAGCATTCTACTCTCAAATACTTCACATATGTTATGGCATGATTCACTATGAGTCATTAATGTTGTAGACATTACACTATCATACTATTTAGTCACTTTCCTAACTAGAGATGGTCTTATTTTTATATGAAGACTGCCCATTTCTTTCATTATAATGACACACTATTAGGTCACTCGCGAGAAACTATCTTAATTTGATTTGTTTCGAAGACATATACGATTCTCATCTATTAATCAAATGTAAGAAATCACCCATGTACAGAAACTAGCGATTAAATTCATATCTCTACGAAACTTTTCCTTTGGCCACCAGGATTGTTATTTCGGCTAGCCTTCAGCAGCCTTGGTCAGCCTCGATGTTCCGCCGCCAGTCACTGGGATGTTCTCGAAAATGCAGCTCTGCCGAGTCCGTCATATCGGCTGGATTTTCCCCGAACAGTCAGCCCACATTTTTCTTACAGGTCCACGACATAGCAGTCTTGCGCAATTGGAAGATACAAATTCATAGAAGAAAATAACTGAAACATCTTGACATAAGCAAAGCCTTCTAACATAATAAAATGATATCGAGAATCGGTTTAAATAGACGTTTCTCTCTCTAATTTTATGCAGACCTTCAATATGTCCACTTTTGCTTTATTTCTTTATACTGAATGTAATTGCTACTTAAGTTAGTTTATATAAATGGCATTTTATAGTTGATTCATTCTTTTACGAGCCAAGGCCTATTCTACGCCTTCTTCTTAATGCTTGGCTAATTGAATCTTGCAGTATTTCATGCATTTAGCATGAATTTATTAATATTACTATCATAATAATACGTTGTTCTTGCGTATAATTGCAATATATCCTTTTCTTCTTCCGCTGCTATATCAGTTTCAATGCTTTAACAAGTCGTCCGCTTTTCAACGATGTGTATTCAATTGTAATATTTATATTAGTGTTTGCGTTAACAATTCGAACCGTAATTTGTCTTATGCACTGCCTCTACAATCGTGACCATTACTCTTTCGCACTATTCTGTATTTCCTTGATATTCTATCACTTTATGCGTAATGTTTAATTTCACTAGCGGTAATCGCGTGCAATTCGACTCAACGAAATTGCTCTTAGAACAATGGAAACGGCACATTACTCTGTATAACAGTTTCTGATTTCCTCGACTATCTTGCTCAATTTTGTTAGTAAACTCTCGCCAACATTTCTCCTTTTCTTCCTTGATACTCCTCTTTACTTGTAGTTTCAATCTTTGGTATTCCACACATAACCTTTCTATCTTATTCTCATTGCTCTGATATGTTTTTTGCTTTTCCTTATCCATTTCTTTCTTCACCTTGTTCCCTCCTATTTCTTTTTTTTTATTTTGTCTGTGCATCACGGTGTCTCCTTTCCCTTAACATTTGCTTTTGTTTTCTCGCATACCTCAATTGCTGCTTCCACAAATGTCTCTCTTAAATTGTCCCACTCTTCTCCTCCACCTCGTATTTCCGTGTTACGCAACTTCCTTTTTATCCAATCTTGAAATGCCATTCTTTTATCCTCCTCCTGCAATTCCCAAATCCTGATCTTTGGTTTCTTCTTCAGTACAATTTTAGGGCTTTTTACTTGTTTGAATTCCACAATTAATAATCTATGATCACCTTTCATACTTTCACTGGGGATTATCTTTGTATTCATGACGTATCTTCCCCATTATTGATCTGTTATTATAAAATCGACGTGTTTCATACTGTCCATCCCAACTACATCGGCTGATCTTATGGCTATTCCTCTTCATAAACCATGTGTTCTTTATTATTAGATTATTTCTGATACAAGAGTCCCAACAGTTTCTCTCCATCTTCATTTTTCATTAAAATAATCCAGGTAAATACTACAACAAATGTTTCACAATTTAACATGCTCTCTCTTTTTTTTCTCACATGGCATTGAATTTAAACGTAAACGTTTGACAATCCATAGAAAAGTTGAAGTTATAGAGTGTGTATGGGGAAAAACTACAGTACATACAGTATTCATGTGCTTGCACATATTATGAAAACAATAGCCTCACACAAGTGGAATTTTGCAACAAATAGATCACATAATTACGGCAGTGGCCAGAAAATAATGACGAGAGGAAGAATAAATCTGCAATAACTGAAGGTCTTGCTGTCAACGGTGTAACCTCCCTCCCAGATACAGGCAAACTGTTACATCCCTTCGATGACCGTAAATGGGAGTTTTCACAATATATAATGAAGTCTGAAAAATATCATTTCTGACCTATGTTTGATGCGATTTTATCATATGAAGAAGAAGAATTGAGATATTCATGATTATCACACTTTTCACAAACATTCCTGCTAACCCTCTGATTAAGAGTTGTTCGATAATTCATCAGCAGTGGGTAGCTACATTAATGTGATCCACAAAGAGTCATTCCTGCTGATATACCAGACTAGATGACTAATAAGAGATCTTGAAGCAATTATGTGAATTATTCACCTACTGTTTGAAGAACAAAATTATTATTCAACAATAATTACTGTACTAGGAACATACCTGATATTTATTTAAATGCTCAAGCCACACTTCTTTTGTCCAGAAATCCACATTCATGTCACCACTGAAGTGGCCTACACTGAGTGGTGTATGTCTACGGATGTACTGGGCCTGCTGCATTACAAGGGCTACTGTGTTCACCATAAAAAATGTCCTTTTACCACCATCCTCAACATCTCTGAAAAGATCAACAAATAAGTTACTTTGCAATCACTCTAATATATAATAGAACTATCAGTTATAAGTACTATTTACCTGATGGAATTCCTACATAAATAACTGATTCGACATTGTTTTGGCAAAGGGTGACATAGTTAAGTCTAGCTATTCGGCAGAGAAGAAATCTAATACGGTGGAATATCAGATGGAATGGGTGCATAATTTGAAGTACTCAAGATGTATTGTATATTCTCTTAGTATTCTAACGAGGAAAGCCTTCCATCTGTAAGTCTCCGATCTGATTGAGATTTGGTACAAGGACTTCCGCAGGAATGTTTTATTGAGTCATATCAAACTTGCAGTTGTATACTCAGTACCTGTTTCGGGGTGTCAAAGTTTGCTTATTTAAGCACCACATATACATGAGTGAGTGGCGGGAAGCAGGTACAGGTGGGCCGGCTGGCCAATTTCATGTGTCACGCTCTCTCTCTAACATACACATTAATTCCCCACTTCTACCTGCTACCCGCCGCTCACTCCTGTCCATGCGGTGCTTAAATGAACAAACTTTGACACCCCAAAACAGGTACTAAATTTATGACTAGGCATCTAATTTTGATATGGATGAATAAAGCGTTTCTATTGAAGTCGTCGTACCAAATCTCAATCAGATCGGAGACTTACAGTTGGAAGGGCTTCCTTGTAAGTGAAGCAATCAAGCTGCAGTAAAGATAATGCAGTGAGTTCACAGTTGCAATCTACAGTATGCTATAAGAAAGAATTTAGCTCACCAACTAAATTATCTTCACAATGGTCTGTTTTCTGGCCAACTAGCCAACTAAAGCTCGGTGGTTATGAATTTCATGAATTTCATGCTGCACACACTGCTGCGCAAGGTCCCATTTGTTCAGCTTTGAACTGAGAGTTCCACCCATTCAGATCACCACGCAGAGTGTCTACTTAGAACTCCAGAAGAATTCTGCTTAGACATTTTTTGGCAAAGGGTGACATAGTTAAGTCTAGCTATTCGGTAGAGAAGAAATCTAATACGGTGGAATATCAGATAGAATCAACCTTGCTGGCTTGGTTACCTAATACACCAAGTTATCAAAATTTCTGCTTAAGCTGATACAGTGTATAATCCACTCCTCACAGATTCTTCTAGAGAGTATCATCTACACATTTGTTACTGAAACATTTGTACATACTTGTATACTTTTATTATAAGTGTCACATTATACTGTGTTCAATCTTAGTACCATAACACTCAGTACTGTATTGCCAGGACCTACTGAATTGTATCTGAAACACCATGTGTCTAATATTTGACTCAAGTTGATCCACAACATAGAGCATCTTTTGTATCTTTATAACATATTTGTGTACATGTATTATACATAGCTCACCTATTGTCACTCTTAATATTTCACTTTCATAAAGGGCTAGGAAAACAACAGATAGGGAATCTGCTACCTGGGCAACTGCCCTAAATGCAGATCAGTAGTGATTGATTGATATGCAACATTTCAGCACCATAGCACTTTGCCTACTTCAACCACACATCATAGTGTTAATTATATATTTGTTTCATACTGTTCTTACTGCTTAGAAACATGTTTTAGGATTATGTATTGCCAGCACCTACTGAATTATATCTGAAACACCAAGTGTCTAAAAAATTTGACTCAAGTTGATTCACAACATAGAGCATCTCATTTGTACCTTCATAACATATTTGTGTACATGTATTATACATTGCTCACCTATTGTCACTCATAATATTTCACTTTCATATGCAACATTTTCAGCACCATAGCATTACGCCTAATTCAACCACACATCATAGTGTTAATTATATATTTGTTTCATATTGTTCTTACTGCTCAGGAACATGTTTTAGGATTTTGTCAAATATTGTGTATTGTTTAAATATGGCTGATGATGACCCCGAGTAAGGTTGAAACTAGTCCCATGTAATGTAAATACATGCAGTGTAAATGTAACTATGTACTGAATAGGTGGAAAACTTTTATGTTTATAATTTATATGTAAAGCTGGGTGGACTCCGGTTATCTTATTCATAAGTTAGAAGTAACGGACATGAAAGTAGCTAGATTGACTGCTGGTAATAACAGGTGTGAACAATGGCAGAAGGGTATTCAGTATTAGGAGACAAAGGATAATCTAAGATTAAACTCATGGATGAAGGTGTATGCATAAATCAGCTTTGGTAGGGGAGCCACCTGAAACAATGGAGGAGAAGTTACCTGGTAGAATAATGGACTTGCCCATGGAAAGTAAAAGAAACAAGAGGGAGACCAAGGCGATGATGGTTGGACCCAGTTTTAGCTGATTTAAACATAAGGGGTACGGAACTAAACAAGGCTACACAGCTAGCTGAAAAGGATTGCGGAGACTTACAGACTGAACGCTGAAAGGTACAACAGTCTATAAAATAGATCTATGTAAGTAAATTGGTAAGAATTATCAACAACATATCACCATGCCAACAACAGATGAGCTCAATCATCGAATTTTAATGGAACTATTACGTGTGTTGAACAATTTTATCTTCATTTCCACAGAACTAAAAAGCTATCGAGCTCCAGCATTATAAGAACATTCTTCGAATTTTATCATGCATTTTAACTTGACGTATTTGGTAACCCAAATCATAATTTAATGGGTGTTTGCGACATCTATTTTACTAATATTACAAGTATTTTCGGCTGATGACGACCAAAAAGAAGGACGAAACATGTCCCGATGTTGATTGCTAATTAAAGAAAAAACTTTTATTACTGTAAAGAGCCTGGACTGTACCTTTAAAAAGTATACTATCAATAATACCAAATTTGCAATGAAATTCATTTTATCCAATAATTCTGGGTATGCGAAAGGATACAAAAAAAGGTATACCAAGAGAAACAAACATTTCTCTTTCACCAAATGAGAGTAACAATGTTGGATAATACAGGCTTTTCAATTTAAAATAGACAGCATTTCACTGTCAGCTGATTCATCAGTTAGAATGGCATACCTCCCACTCCTGTTTCAAGCACAATGCATTGACAGTGTGCAAGGAGAGAGAGTATTATTAATATACCACAGCTTGATAGTAGGTGAAACCCACTGAGCACTAAAGCAAATGTTCCAAATTCTGTATTTGCCCTCCCAGTCACATTTTGCAACAGAAGCATAACCCACTTCACCATATTGCTTCTGCACACTAACCCCTTAGTTCTTACGTGTGTCCGTGTCATCTAGGTGGTAAATGAAAGCCGTGGCCTTTTCATTGTCTGGCATCTGATATCTGTTCCTTCCTTTCAATCTCTGCAACTACGAAACACCCGACGTTGGGAGGTGCCATATCGACCAAAGGAGAGTTTCTTCATGTGTGTTGTTCCGAGGTAGCTGTAATAAATCCGACACGTTTAGCACGAGCAGAGATATCCCACACAGAGGCAGCAAACTCTCCTGCAGAAAATCTGAGTGCTAAGATTGTTGTATGAGCATTCCTGGCTGTGCTCCCCACGCTGAGCAAGTCAGTTAGCGAATAATGTTATTTCTAGCAGTAACCTTCCCTTTCAGATCTTTGCAATGCTTCTTGAAGGATGGCGTGCAATTTGTCTAGACTCCTTAAGTTCTTTGAGCCTCACTCCTCCACATCACTTTCAGACATTGCCCACTTTCTCTGTTGCAAAGACGATAGGTGAAAACATGAGATTTTGACGGGTTTGGTTTAGACGATTTTCATCCCAACACACAAGGAGTTTACCTAAGGCCTCTGTTAACTTCTTCTGCACCTCTTCAAAACATCCCCCTTAGGGACGCACAGATGTGACCTTGCATTCAGGAGATAATGGATTCAAATCCCACTGCCAGCAGCCTCAAGATGGTTTTCCCTGGTTTCCCATTTTTCACACCAGGCAAATGCTGGTGCTGTACCTTAATTAAGGCCATGGCTGCTTCCTTCTCACTCATAGCCCTTTCCTGTCCCATCATACCCATAAGATCTATCTGTATTGGTGCAACGCAAAGTCAATTGTAAAGAAAAAAGTGACTGGATGTCATCGACATAGATGAATCACCTGGAGGGCAAAGTTGATTGTTGGTACAGATGTTGTAAAGTATGGGTGATAATACAGTGCCATGAGGTATTTTTTTTTTTAATCCATCCATCGACCTTTCTTTCCATGAGGAAACCGACTTCTGTCTTTCACTTACAGAGAATAACAATGTTAAAGAATCACCTGCCTCCTCTATGATATCACAACATAAACCAAGAGAAATAATGCACTCTTCAGCCACCTCTGACACAGGTTCACAAGAACGTATAGTAAATTCTTTCCATACACAAGTACAAAGAATGCAATAGTCCACCTTTTCAATACAATGAATATTCAGTTAAATAAATCACAGTATGGAGCCTCCATGGCTCAGGTGGCAGCGCACCGGCCTCTCACCGCTGGGTTCCATGGTTCAAATCCCGGTCACTCCATGTGAGATTTGTGCTGAACAAAGCGGAGAAGGCAGGACAGGTTTTTCTCCGGGTACTCCGGTTTTCCCTGTGATCTTTCATTCCAGCAAATCTCTCCAATATCATTTCATTTCATCTGTCAGCCATTAATCATTGCCCCAGAGAAGTGCGACAGGCTTCGGCAGCCACCACAATTCCTATCCTCGCCGCTAGATGGGGGCTTCATTCATTCCATTCCTGACCTGGTCAAATGACTGGAAACAGGTTGAGGATTTTCATTTCAACAATACGGCAGCACATCCAAAACCGCTGCTCCAACTTCGAACTAGATGATTCAAGTAGTACATCTGGCCGGACAATTACAAGTTCTGTATATTTTCTGATTATTCCCTAATTAGAAACAACTTATAAATCTCATTTGTATCCTGTACTGGCATCAACTCAACTAAGGTTTATGTTGAAGGAAGAATCCCACCTTTGAATACTTATTTGTTTTTTATGGCTAGTCTCTGTAATCACAAACATACTCCAGCTTAATATCTAGTTAAAGGACTAAAAAAGTACAGGTTTTGTTCCTCTGATTTGGAACATCTTCAGCTAAAAACATGTATAAAGATACAAAAACTGGCACATAGAAAATAAAAAATACTTATGATGGTGATGAGATAAAATATTCCTTCACATTGAGTTCACACACTCAACAAGTCAATGTTCAAATTTGTAATAAAATCTGTGTGTAAGGGATCCTAAAAATTGATCTTTCTTCAAAATGATGGAGAAGTTGCTATAGATTTTTAGTATGAACTCTAACTTGTGGATGATGACAGACTTAAATTTAAAACTAGAACAGCTGAGAATCCCACATTCCTAGAACAGCGGTAAGGGGTCATTTTGACCTATCATAAGAAATGCTTGGAAATGTTCAAATTAGAACTCTATAAGAGATGTATTTTCTTCTACTGTGTCTGCACAACTTTATTTTAAACACACGAGAGCTGACTTTAGTGCATGGACCTTTTATATTTCTGGTAGACACAGGCATAATCTCAAACAACTTCATAGTGTTTCTGTTTCTCTAAGGAGTTTTCACAAAATTAATCAATTGAACACCTTTTGTTAGTCAGTCGCCCACATTGCAACAATTATTTCAAAAATACTTTAAGAAAATAAATAACCTAAACACATTTTTCACACACAACTTCTACTTTTCGTGAACATTTTCAACACATGTTCAACACTTGTTGCTGTAGTTGTCCTTGCTCGTTCCGTCTTATTATTTCACTTGCCAGATGGAGGATGAACTTCTTCCGGTTTATCTTCCTACCTGTTACTTGCTTGTCAATGACCCAAGAAATGATAGCTGTTAAGTCTAGGATATTGTAAGACATGCCTTGGGCACTTCCTTCATGCACCCTTGGTATATTCATGAGGCATTTGGTTGACTACATCTACCCCGTGGTTCATTCGTGCAGTTGCAATTACAGTCTCTGGCTTTTTCTTTCATTCTGTGTTCATTGTTACTGGAGCGCACCGTGTGCTAAGAAGAAGGATGTTGTTCTTCCCTTGGTACACTGTCAAGGTGAACTGTGTTCCCAGTCTGTCGTAAGATGTTTTTTTAGTTTGAATACAAGACCTCCCAATCGACTCCATCTCGACCATCTTCACTGATGATAAAGCTAACAGAGATGGAGATATTTGAGGCGAGTTTGGAGGCGGATTAACACTTTTGACTTCTCCTGCTGATAGTTCATACCCTGTCCCATTACGATCGTCCTCACTAGCCTTGTTTACCTCTAGCAAAAAACTGTCATCTGAATCAGATAGTTTACTTTGAGATTCAACAATGGAATTTTCTAGCATGTGAGACACCTCTTCAGTAGAAAGACAATCGTTAACATATGTCTGTAAGAAGAACACTTTTGAAACAATAAGATGAATAACATAATCCTGCTAACTGGAACACTCATCTGGCAGTAAGAGCTCAATAGTACTAATAAACCAGGCCGAGTACATACTGTTGTCTGGCAATGTAAACTCCTGCGTTGTAGTAAGGAATTGTACAGGAGTCAAAATGACCCCTTCCACTGTCCAGGGTATGCCATATCAAAAAACTATGAAAATGTAAATATCTTGCTGGGTGCGATACATCAATATACACAGTACAAAAAAAACTATGAAAAGTCAAGATATTTGAAGAGAAACAATATAAGAGTGCGCACATAACTAAAGAAATATTGAAGTGGGTGTCATTTTGACCCTTTCCGCTGCTCTAGTGTTAAAATAGTCCGCCTCCGTAGCGTAACGGTTAGTGTTATTAGCTGCCGTCCTCTGGGGCCCGGGTTTGATTCCCGGTACTGCCAGAATTTAAGAATGGCAGGAAGGCTGGTGTGTGGTTCAAATGGTACATGCAGCTCACCTCCAATGGGGGTGTGCTTGAAAACAGCTGCACCACCTCGGGATGAGGACACAAGTTTACTTTTTTTAGTGTTAAAATACAATGACCAGGGGAAACTCCTTAACCCTTTCAGCTCTAGTGTTGCTTCAGAGCTACATGATATTCCAACATTTTTTTAGTACCAGAAAACAAAATTATTCCCTTCAACTCTGATGTTGCTTTGAATCCACATCCTATTAGTTCCTGAATCACCCACTAGATGACTCATGTCTGCTATTCCATGATAGTATGTGTACTCTTTGGATTCAGCTGCATCACAGAATGGCAGGAACCTGCACTGAATGTTTTTCAGTTTGTGTTATCGTGTGTTTAGTTTGAGTTTTGAAACTGCCATCTACTATAATTATTACAGGATATATTCCAGAATTCATATTCTACCTTTAAATTCAATGAAGAAATCAACAGTGTTAGTGTGCATTGGTTCAAAAATCGTGTTGCTCCTAAGCTACACTAGGGGTGAGTGGTTGTGCTTCCTCTAACCTAAAAGTATTATTCAAAGTTTCAGTGTTCAAATAAAACTCAGTAGATAATGAACTCAATACTTAAAACTGAAAGAGATATAGAGGACCTTCTTGACAAAGTATTGGATAGTAATATTTCTGACTTAGAAGATGATAACTTTTCAGATATAGAAGATCAAACATCTTTATTTACTAGTGGAAGGGATCTGGATACTGAAACTGAAAACGTGGTAAGCTTCTCAAGGCAATATTTGTCCCTGAAATAAGTATAGCCTATTATTCAAATGTATATTGTAGACTTAATATCTACATATGCAGCCATTGAGCCACAGGAAACGGATTACTGTTGATCGCCCATATATCGTGAAAGAGTACAATCAATTTATGGGTGGTGTTGACTTGGCAGATATGCTGCTTGAATTGTACAGAATTGATATCTGTTCTCTGAAATGGTACATGAGAATTGTGTTCTGATGCATTGGAGTTGTAGTCAATGCTTGGCTTCTATACTGAAGACACCAGAAGCAACATAAGAATTGTGAATATTCACTACTGAAGTTCCAAGCTCAAACAGCATCAGCTTTGACTAGGTCAGGGAAAACACAATGCAGGAAACGAGGTCACCCAATTGAGTCACGTAAGGAAATTAAAAAGAAGAGACATTTTGCCCCAAGACCTGTTGCAGATGTACGATATGATGAATGTGGGCACTGGCTACAAAATGAGGAAAAGAAAGGTCGCTGCCAATTTTATCCTACTGGATTCACTCAGTTGCTGTGTACTAAATGTAAAGTGCACCTGTGTTTGACATCTGCACGCAATTGCTTCTATAACTTCCACAGTAAGTTATGACATCCATGAAGACAGACTGCCACTATGAAGGGATCAGCGGTTCAAGTATTTGTGACTGTTTCACCACCTTCGGAAGTTACAATTTGCCATATGAGCCTGTTTTCATCTTACCTCTATCAAGAACTCTTTCTACTAATATAAATACTATTTCAAGGGTTGTTTTGTTTTGTGATATGACCAATTGTGCACCATCATTTCATCATCATTTGCACATTTTTCTTGTAAAACTGCAATGTAACAACAGTGAGTCACTACTTCTCAGCCACCCTGTAAATAACACCATTTATAGTTTTAAGTGTTAATAATATGTTTGATAAAATATACAAGCTGAAATAATAGGAATACATAAAGGTTACACATTATAACAAACCCAAGTCTGTTGAATTTTTATGTATAAAATATTGCCTCCTGACCCCAATGTTGCTTTAAAGCAACATGTTCTATTTTCTTAACCAATTTGACAAAAATAAATTTCACACATTTACATGTTCACAGAACAGTATTGAAACTGAATAACTCTTAAAATAATTATTTTTGTTCAAAAGTACCATTCGGGGCTCAAAGGGTTAAGAAAAACTGAAGTTGAAATTAAATCTTGATAGAAAGTTTTGAGGTGTTGAAGGGAGTCTGTAATAAAAGGAAAGAAAAAAATGTTTTAGAAAAAGAGAAAGAACCTTGTGAATATACGGTGGTGAAGTATCGGAAGAACAATCGAATGCTTACCTTCTGGCTGGTTCTGCTATGTTTACTTCCCTTACGTCGCCAGCTGACTCGGTGTGTATGTTGTATGGTTGACCTGGGAGAGGAGCACGAGGCGGAAGTGGGATAACGGAGGGGAAAGTAGGGAAAATGCCGTAATAATTTAACTAGACCAAGCAGGAATAGCCAGCCAACGGCCGTAGCCATGTTAAAACAGCGGATCCCGTGAGATCTCCGAAGTTAAGCAACATTGGGCATGGTGAAGATTTGGATGAGTTGCCACACGCTGTTGGTGGGGGGTAAGGGAATGGAGGAGCGGAAAGGAACTGGCCACCCTACCATATGTAAACTCCGGCTCAGGCACATCTCTGCGGAGGTTCGGACCTGCCTTCGGGCAGAATACACCCTTACCCCTTTAAGATGGAATATGTTTGTGATTACATAGACTAGCCATAAAAAGCAAATAAGTATTGTAAGGTGGGATTCTTCCTTCAACCTAAACCTCAGTTGTCCCTAATTAGTTGGTGACACCAATCAACAATTTCACAGAGGAAACTTAAAATGGAAGAAATGTACTCTACTACAGTGTACGATGAACAAGAGTTTAATGCTTGGTTGGGTGTTGGTATCATTGTTTCAACACTTTTCCATGTTTGACTAAAAAAAGTCAATTGACAATGGCCAATAAAGATCAACAAATGATGCAATTCCCAACAGCCTCTTGTCAAAGTCAGAGCTACTTAGGGGTGCTAACCCCTTTCTGGTACAACACTAGACTAGCACACAATTAGGGTAGATTTGCCATCTGTAGCCTTTTCTACACGATTTCAAGGGAGACAGAAACTTATCAAACATATCCCTTGATAAATTATCCTTAATTCCTTCCCATAAACAAGTATTTGCGCCAATTTATCCTCTTGAATTCCAAACTTATCTTCATTCCATGATCTTTCCTACCTTTAAAAACTCTACTCAAACTTATTCTTCTACTAATGTCATTCCATGGCATCTCTCCGCTGACAGCTTGAAACATTCCACTTAGTCTAGCAATTCAACCCCTTAGTTCCAAGTCCTTCAAACCCAAAATAACACTATTTTGTCAGAAATCACCCAGAACAAATTGTGCTGCTTTCCTTTGAATCGTTTCCATTTCTCATTTCAGATAATCCTCTGAGAGTTCCATACACTAGAAACAGAATGGAGGGGGATAAACTTTGGATGATGTTATGAGATTGGAAGAGGGAAGGATGCTGAAGCAGATGATGGGACACAGATGGGAGGAGGGAGGGCAAAAGAGAGGAGACCCAGACTAAGGTGGTTGAAAATGATCAAGAATAGTATAATTAGAAGATACTTGGAATGGAACACAGTTAAGGAGAAACAATAGTGGTTGGAAACAGGAAGATGGAAAGGTGTCATATACATCCCAACCCATCAGGAGCTGGATGAGGGAAATGGATGAAGATGATGAATAAGAGGAGCAAATAAAAACCTTAATTAAAATACAGAAAGGAATGTAAAATAGTTTTACCAACCAAAAACCAAATTCAACAAAAAGCTGTGTCTGTACTAACAGCGGAGTTACACACTTAAAAGTTAAATTATTATTTTGAATGTTTAATGAAATGAACAAAAAAAAAAGTCTGTAGTCCAGTTCAGTAGGCTAACCAGCTCATTGCACTAAGATAAAATACTAAAACGTACAGGTCTGTATAAACAGTACAGAAATGAATTAACTTGAAAAGGTCTGCAAAGTATTTTTGTTTCAAATTACTGTTCTTGATTTTGCAAATGCAATTTTCCACGCTTTTTGCCAGAACACATCCACAGGTGTTGCCATTTGATGTTGTTCGATGTATTTCGGTGCTACCTTGAATGCTTTCTTGGCTGCAGAGCAACTGATCTCTTTGCTACCTTCTGTATCTTTACTGACCATATAGTCTTGATCAGCCTGGACAACAGCAGTAATGTTTTGATTGGTTTTTATTTTCTGCCTGCTGTGTGTTTTATATTGCAGCAACAGTTATTGCAAAGATGGGATAGGAAAGGGCTAGGAATGGGGAGGAAGCAACTGTAGTCTTAATTAAAGATGTATCCACAAAGGTGCACACATGCGATGCTGTCAACTGCGTAGACTATTTTATTTACAAACTATATACATATAATGTACACACATCAACAAACCATTTTGAACAGCTGCATACTATGAAGAATAAGAGGACTGCAACACTTACATTTCAACCACTAATAACCCAACAAAATTCACATACTTGACTTCAAACACTCGGCTGACACGACTTCCACACAAGTGTCATTAAAACAACTCAACTCTGCTCTGCTCCCAAGACTGCCTCTATATATACATTGCCTGGCCAGGATTCTAGATAGGGTTGGGCAGACCGGAACATTCACTTGTTCCGCAACATTAGGAGCTTGAGGCGGAGTGTTTTGGTACAGAGTTCTGGGACACAGGACTGTAACTGCGTCCTAGAGAGAACTTCGAGAGGCAACAGGACATGCTCTGCTTCATCTGGAATGTGCCTGAACCGAACGTGTTGTGCCAAGGCCACACTAGATAGATTAGTTGGCCTTGGCTGTATCTGCCTGTCGATACCGGCTGTGTGCCACCCTATGTTGGAGTTATATCTTTAATTCCAAAGCGATAACCCATATTTTTCTTGGGCTTAAAAGTTTCCTTAAAGTTCAAATTAATTTTTAACGTCAATCCCCGAGAAAGTGTTGAGGGAAATTTTCGAGATATTGAAGAAAGTAAATGGAAGTTGAGAGGGCAGGAATTCGAAGTGCAGAGAGCATTGGGACGCAGGCGAAGCAGCTAAAGCAGTGCAGCGCAGAGCAGATTTTTGTAATCCACACAAATCATTGCACCATCGCAAGTTGACAGACAGGGCAGGACAGAGCAGAGCAGGCCGGTTCTGCACCTACTTCCGCCTACCACGCGCAGTCTTCGAAACACAGTTTCCTGCGCACGTGTCGCGCAGTTAGTTAAGAAATGGAGGAGAAAATTACCACAGCCATTCAGTCTCACCATGTTTTGTAGGTACTATGTGAATCATGTGGACTGCAATGCAGTATGTACAGTATGTATGTATGTATGTATGTATGTATGTATGTATGTATTGTATGTATGTATGTTCGTGAGAAAATGGCTGAACAGAATTTAATGAAAATCGGTATGTAAATTCGGGGAATAAGGCACTACAGTCTAGGCTATAAATCATTTTATTCACGCTGCGTAACAAGGTAGTTTAGAGAAAGGCCTAAAATGTAATCCACCGAGCAAGTGGCCGTGCGGTTAGGGTCACGCATCTGTGAGCTTGCATTAGGGAGATAGTGGGTTCGAACCCCACTGTCGGCAGCCCTGACGATGGTTTTCCGTGGTTTCCCATTTTCACACCAGGCAAATGCTGGGGCTGTACCTTAATTAAGGCCACGCCCGCTAATCTTCCCAATCTTCCAACCTTCTGTCGCCGAAAACCTTCGATATGTTAGTGCGACGTTAAACAAACAGCAAACAAAAGAATGTAATCCTCATATCTCTATGAAACAATCCGTGACCCAAGTTCTCGCAACATATAGAATTTAAGACAAAGATCTAATGCTGATTATGGAGAGCATCATCGCCGACTCCGTCGCCGTCATCCATCATCACATTTATGCGAAGAGATGAATACGGAAAATCATTTATCATGTCTTGTCAAATATAAATGCAAACGCGTTCAGAACAGATTGTCAATGTTGACTGATTTTAGTATCTTGTGTCTTGTGACAACTAGATGAAAATCTCAGTCAGGTGGTATTTGAAGGTGCTCAAATACGACAGCCCCGTGTCGGTAGATTTACTGGCATGTAAAAGAACTCCTGCGGAACTAAATTCCGGCACCTCGGCGTCTCCGAAGACCTTAAAATAGTAGTTAGTGGGACGTAAAGCAAATAACATTATTATTATTATTATTATTATTATTATTAGATGAAAATCTAGCAGTACATTTGTAAATACATATTTTTCCCTCTCCCCAACTGTGATCCTATTAATGAATTTACCATGCAAGTTGGTCGTGCAGTTAGGATCGCCTTGCTATGAGCTTGCATTCGGGAGATAGGGGGTTCGAACCCCACTCTCGGCAACCGTGAAGATAGTTTTCCGTGGTTTCCCATTTTCACACCAAGCTAATGCTGGGGGGCGGGGGGCTGTACCTTAATTAAGGCCACGGTCGCTTCCTTCCCATTCCTAGCCCTTTCCTATTCCATCGTTGCCATAAGACCTATCTGTGTCGGTGCGACGTAAAAAATATAAAAAATAATCATGAATTAAATTCTTTGCTTAGTCCATATGAACGCTGAACATCGGTAATATAGAAATATTGTTCAGTCTTGTAAACTGGCGAAGGTGGTTGTTTTTACTGCGATTGTCTTAAGCTGAATAACCGCGTTGCCATCAGCACAAGGGAAATTGTGAAGATGACTAACAAAATGAGAAAAAACGCGAATGCTTGAAGAAGAAGAAAAAAGAGCCTCTTTATACTGGATGCCCCAGTATCACAGAGTCTAAAGAAAAACATGTTATTTCTGAAAACAGACGAGATCCTGCGTGGCAATGTGCGCTCACGTCCACTTTGCAGTTTCGTAAGCTTCGCGCTGTTCTGCTCTGCTCTTCCTTGCTCTGCGGCCAACTGCTTCTCAATGTGAGCCCGGCCTAACAGCATGAAAGTACAGCAATGTATTCATCCAGTTATATTTTTAATTCCAAAGTGACGACCCATATTTTTCTTGGGCTTAAAAGTTACCTTAAAGTCCAAATTAATGTTTAACGTCAATCCCCGAGAAAGTGTTGAGGGAAATTTTAGAAATATTAATTACTCACTAATTACTCACAATACAGGCCAATACATTCAACTGGTGAAAATATTCTTGAATTGGTTACTTTTAAACACCTGCACTGCCATTGTAACCGTGTTATGTGTATTTTATACTGACCGGAAAAATCTTAACCTAAAAGCAGCCTTTAAACGTGATTATTGGGCGTGAATTTCAGTGTTCCGACTGTTCGTTCACGTTCCCTGCAGCTTTATGCTGGACCATGGCCATAACTACACCCAGGCACACACCACACAGCACGTTCCCTACAGGCACATTCCCAGTTCCTATCGAAGTTCTCTCTACACTGCGCAGTTACAGTCCCGCGTCCCGTGCGCCCGCTGCACAGTTCAGCTAGTAGGCGAAGGGCAGTGCATAGTGGCGCTTCTGATGGGACAGCGAGTCAGTGTCTCCGGCTCGCTTGAGAATGTTTCGGAACAATTGACACTCGGTGTTCTGGAACAGCGGAACATAACTGTGCACCGGCACATTGTGCCGAAACAGGGACATAGTGCCCAACCCTAATTCTAGGAGAATATGATACAACATGTTTTCTCGTAAATTCAAGAGTCTCCAACAGCATATTTACAATGTAAGGAAGTTTCTACACAATTCTAGTCGCACACTGCATAGTTCTGGACTTATTATGTTTGTTACACAATGTTACATTGGATTATACATCATATATACATGTAATAATAAATTATATACTATTAATTAAGTGTTCTTACATTAATTAAAACTCATATTTATATATATAGCAGATGTTTCATGACATAACCTCACAAATAATACGATTATGATTATACCAATAAAGTTCATACACAACTACGATAATAATAATAGTAATAGATGTTGGAGAATACTGTTTCCAAGTTATATTAGTCTATTACGTTTGCGTCAAAGTACAGCCCCAGCATTTGCCATGGAAAACCATCTTTAGGGCTGCTACAGTGGGGTTTGAGCCCACTATCGCCTGAGTGCAAGCTCAGAGCTACGAGACCAAAACCCCGTAGCCAACTTGCTCGGTGTCTATTATTATTAAGATCTTCGCTGGTGATCTCAACGATATCTCCTTAAGTAAGTCCTTCTTTCCTGGCAGTGGGCCAGTCATCAATCGCTCACTGTTCAATATATTGTTGTGACAGAAAAACAATGTGTGGTAATGACTCAATTTCTAGTCATGATCAGCATTCTTCCCATCAAGTTAGAACTCTGACTGAAAAATGACATCTGGGCACTTGAATGAGGCCTCAAGCCCTCTTCTGTTACTCCAGAAGTACTGAAGGCAGAAATACCAGTTAAAAAATACTTGAAAATCTGTGTTGAGCTACCAGGAGAGGAAGGCAACCACTCTACATTCACAGACAGATCCATGACTGAGGGAGATTTGGGAGCATCATTGTCTTCAGAGGTACATCAGGAAATTTTTCACTATCAATTAAATTAAACCTGCAATATCACTGTTTCAAGGACAGTTATAAAGATTCAGGTCGCTGTTAACTGGACAATCCTCAACCTACAAATAACCAATAAATACACGATCTACACCTATTCACAAACACTACTAAAAGCTTGCTCATCCAATGAATCCACCATTACACCCAATAAGATTAGAAAGGATCTCCAGACTGTACTTGCTTCCAACAAGATCACAATTCAATGGATCCAAGAATACACAGGACGTAATGGAAATGAATGAATCAAATTTCTAGTACAAGTCTATTCAACATGACAGAATGTCCCACTATCCCTATGTAAGCACAAACTAAGATTTCTACAAATAACTCTGGAACAGATTGTACATTTCCTTTCCAAAAGGCTCATCTACAAAACTATCCTTCCACATGTCTACTCCCAACAACACACCAACACAGTCCCCTTATTCATCCTAATACAATTCCTACCCGACCATGAGAAATTCGTTCATTACCTTCAAAGAATTACCTACAGTCTATGAACATGTGAGGAAGGAACTCAAGATAACACTTCCATCTTCTTTAACCGATGCAGACAGCTAGTCATAACAAGGACAACATACCTCCAGCAGTCAAGTATTCACATGCAAAGAGTTTTCCGATCCCAGGACAATCGAGTTCATGAATTAAATATTCCAGACCCTAAGTCAATGAGAAATAACCAGACTAACTCAACAACTGCAATTACGTCTTTTGTATTGAACCACATTGTTTCATGGTGACAGAGCTATAATTTAATTTATCAGGAACGACGTACCGGGAGTCGAAGCTGGAAAGTTGCACAAGGAAGCTTGGAGCTCAAAGGGGGTAAAGCAAGCTAGTTTGGGTATGGTAAGATGTATGAGAGAGCAAAGAAGCCAGGAAAAAGGACAGAACGACCCAAATGCTGTCTGGGGATTCATAGATATCACACTTATAAGAAGAAACGCAGGATGAAACAGGACTGGCAGGGTATGAAAAACATGGTGACAATTACCCAATGAGCAAATTTCTGCAAAGATAAAATGACAGGAAATTGTGAAGTAATTTACTGAGAGTCTCGAGCTGATCCACTGTACTAAGTGCCATTGCCTTTCTTAATAGGATATGCACGGGAACCAAGCTTTAGTTTTCACAAAGAAGAAGTTCTGTATCTTGGTTGTTCCCCAAGCGTGGCATCTCTTTTGAGAATGTATAAAATATGTTTAGGATTAATGCATGTGTTTTGTGTGTTATTAGCTTTAAATCAATTGTGTCATGATTATGAGGGTATTAAGTTAAAATTAGGTTTGTTCTATAATCATGTAAAGTAGTTATTCTTATATGAGATTGATTTAATGAAGCTTGAGGAGCTAGGATCATTGAAAACTGAAGGACGGAGGTGCCTTATCGAATGGCGAGACCTACTTTGAGTGCTAGGTGACCTAAGAAATAGAAACCCCATGTTATGTTGATGTGCACGAGTCGTTTTAGATATGCAGTGCAAGCAGTGGATATTAAATCCCAAAGTTGCATTAGGAAAGGTTTTCGAAATAATACCGGCAAGCTAACAACACATGGCTATGCAAGTGGCATGAATCAGGGTCCGTTGCATGGAGAAAAGAGACTCAATGAGTATATTCCAGATAGGTAGAGGTGAGGCCAAGCATGTAGGCCGATCCGATGTGAATTACGAGTCTGAGGAAAATTATTCCAGACCACAACAATATATTATGTGTTATTGAGAGGAAAAAAGGATCCACAACGTTCCCTGGCAGAGGGACGATAGCCAGCCCAGCTGAGTACAGCCTTGTACTGTCAGGCAGGAAGAAGAGCCATTAGTCATGTGACGATAAGCAGATGTGAAAGAGGCCTTGCCATGTAGCTATGTGTATCTGCAGAGAGATGAATGTTATTGTTTGAAACAGCGAGAGGAAGACGGCCTTGCCATTTCCCCAGTATATGTAAGGATAATGAACGTCGCCGCAGATGACCTGAGATACGATTACATCACCAATCCCTCAAGACCAGTGTGTATTTTGTGTGTTTATTTCAGTTCCAGCAGAATATTTGTTATCCGTTTACTGATGATGTCTCTTGTGTCTTAATGTTCGTGTTTGTCATTTTATTGTAAATTGCTAAGAGGAGACCTCGTATGATTTTTCAGTTCAGTCCTCGTCTTTAATTATGTGATCAGGCTCATATTAGCTTCAGTGGTTTTTTGGGGGTATCAGAAAATCCTAACCAAGCATTATTGTGGATTATGTGTCCCAAATGATGTGGGAATAATTTTAATCTCAATTTTCTTTTATATGCAAAGATTTCTGTTGCTTATCTCATGTATCAGGACATTTAAGTATGACACAGTTAGTCAAGTCTATTCAAGCTTATCTAAACGTTCAGTGTAGCGTTCATGTAATTGACACACGGATTCCGAGATTTTGCGATTTAAACTTGTTCAGACGGGCAAGGTCCCACTGTTACTTGATGGTAAACAACTACAAACTGCATTTGAAATTTTGTTGTTTTATTTAAGGGATTTTTTTTTTAAATCCAAATTTTATGTTTTAGATGATTAAACTATTCAAAACCAATTGATTTCACTTGAATTCTCATTCACTCATACAAGTGCAATTCCTGTCCTACTTACATCTTGAAGTAATCTTAGCTGTTCTTGGAGACCAAATTGTGGACATTCCGTGGGCGATGCCATTAAACTAGCCAGGGCAAAGGAAGACAGGAAGATGGTATATTTTGGCTTATTACATGGCATCATTCTTTGTTTTGACTGATTTATTTGTTTGCCGACCCAGTAAGATACAGTATGTACCCTGGATACTAAATATCCTGCAATGTATCCAAAAGGTGAAACAAAGGTTGGAAATATACTTTAAAGTTGTTTAAACATAGTAGGTGGGTGCATATCCCACTGAGTCTGAAACAAGAGAGTCTACTGAAACAGGTATTCAAATATGACCTTTATGAAAAGTAACTGTGACAGAGACAAATGAATGTAAGGGAGAAAGCATGGTTGATCAATAGAAATCAAAACAAAAATGAACACTTACCCACCAAGATCACCTGACATGTGCTTTATGAGCATCACAGCAATGTAGGTTTTCCCAGATCCAGTAGGTAGGTAGAGAATTGTGTTGTTTTCTATGCATTTCTCCAGGAGTAATGACTGGTAATCTCGAGGAGTCAGCTCCTCCTCTATATTTTCCTCCTTACCCTAAACAAAGAAAGATATAAACCTCAAAAATAAAAAATACTATCAAACATATTAAGTCAGCAACTAAAAATTAAACACTTTTCTTTTTAAACAGAACTAGGTATTTACAATTTCCATAGTTTCATCAACAAAGCTAATGCAGGATTTGCCTTTAAGAAACAGAATAACCTGGGTTGAAAGTGATCATGAATACTGAAACTCAGCCTCATTTTAAATAGCCTGTCCCTTTTGCTATTGGTTTTACAATGTAACTCAGGTCTTATCGCGGCGATGAGACTAGACAGGTTAGGACCAAGAAGCAAGAGACCAAGGTCTTAAGGTACAACCGCAGCATTCACCTGGTGTGAAAATGCGGAAAGTGACACAGCTATCCTCAGGGCTACCAACAGTGGGGTTCAAAAATCCAATCTACCAAATGCAAGCTAACAGCTACACAGCCAACTCACTTGATCGCTGCTACAGACCATTTCAGAAATTGTAACATTTATATTTTAATACAGAGGGATCAAAAAACAAACTAGATACACATTTCCATAGCAGTTATTTTAACACAAGTGAATTAAATTATGGCAGCAAAGTGTAACACAGTTGAATGTGCCCTTATGGACACCTTCATTCAGTGGACACCTCTCTATTCAGACATTTTTCTACAGAACCAATTTTATTTTACATACTGTAAGCCCCGTGTTAATTTTTTTTTACTGTCTTTACGTTGCACCGACACAGATCGGTCTTATGGCGACGATGTGATAGGCCTGGGAGTGGGAAGGAAGCGGCCGTGGCCTTAGTTAAGGTACAGCCCCAGCATTTGCCTGGTGTGAAAATGGGAAATCACAGAAAACCATCTTCAGGGCTGCCGACAGTGGAGTTCGAACACACTATCTCCCGGATGAAAGCTCACAGCTGCGCTCCCCTAACCGCATGGCCAACTCGCCCGGTAAATGTCTCGTTTAAGCAGACACTGCCATTAGTCTCGTCCAATTGTCTTAGGTGGACACTTTATTTTACACAAGATATGTCATCCTTTTAAAAACCATTCTGCAGACATACGGGAATTCCTTTTGAATGTTTGTATTATTTTGAATTTAAGGGAAAGAGAGGAAGGAATGTGAATACGAATGCCGTAGCAGCCATTAAGTTAATTCTTCTGTACATGATTTTCTTCCAAACCTTTCATAATGGTCGTCTTGTGTTCTAATTAGTGTATACTCTGAGAATTCTAGTTGCCCAGAATTACCGCCAGTGACAGTGGAGAACCTATATAGATATAAAATACGCAATATTGTGGCGGTATTAGCGGAATCAGAAAAGGATCTGCAAGTCATGTTGGAAAATATTGATAAGAGTGGGCAAAGAATTCGGAATGAAGATCAACATTGGGATGACTAAGGTGATGAGAACAGAAAAGGAGGAGATTGCTTTTGATATAAAACTAGAGGGAAAGAAATTGGAACAAGTAAAGTCATTCAGATATTTGGAAAGTTCCTTAACATGGAATGGAAGCTGTATGGAAGAAATAAGAAGCCGATATCTATGGGAAAAGAAGCTTTCGGAAAGGTGAGAGGGCTTTTGATATCTAAGGCAACCCCTACTGATTTAAGAAAGAGGTTCGCAAAGCATTTTGTGTGGAGTGTAGTGTCATATGGAGCTGAAACATGAACATTAAGATAGAAGGAACAAAGTATTTGGAAAGTTTTGAAATATGGGTGGGGAGAAGAACTGAAAAAGTGAAGTGGACAGATAAAGTGAGAAATTATGAAGTGCTAAGAAAAGTAGGAGAGAAGAGACACCTGATGAAAATTATAAGGAACACGAAAATATCCTGGTTGGGTCACATACTACGTAGAAACTGTCTTCAACAGAGGTGATGGAGGGGAAAATAGAAGAAGAGGAAGAAGAAGGTATGGAATGTTAACAGATGTCAAAAAAAGGAGAAGCTATGAACAAGTGAAGCAAGATGCTCCAGACAGAGAATCATGGATGATGTCCAGTTGATACCTGTCCGAAGACAGATCCACAGAAGAAGATTCTGAGAATTCTAGTTTCCCAGGATTACTGATAGTGACTACTTACTCACAATTTACCAAGGGATTTCCCAACCCAGCTTGAGTCATTCTATTCATAACTCATATTGTCGCTGATTTGGTCGAGGTCAGGTAGTTCAGTTAAATTTGACAGGGAAGACTTCCATGCGCAAATTGAGAGAGAAATAATGTGAGAAACAAGGGACGAGGATATTTAAATATTGAGAAAAGAAGAAATGCAATTACAGAAAGTGTAAAAGGACTTTCCAAGATTAAGCTCACTAAAAAATTCAAACAGAACTTATGAACGTTTTCATTACAGTATATGGACCCGTATTGACATTAACTCAATTGTTATAGAGACAATTTTCCACCTTTCAATTAATTTTTTACTGATGTTCCCATGTCTCAAAAAAACATAATACATATGACTACACGAATTAGGACATGTTTCATCTCTTGTTACAGACATACTCAGCTATAATAATAACAACAGGGTATATCTGAAAGAAAAAAAAAGAAAAAAACAGAACAAATTTAAAGATAATCTAGAAACACTTTTAAAAGTTTTTAAAACCATGTGTGGTACTATTACTACTACAAGCTAACGATTTCTCTAAGAGACTAAACATGTCATATTGTGTGTGTTCTAGACAGAGGAAAGCAACAATAAAACATTTACTGAAAAGTGGAAAATTCTCTCAAATAGGCCTCCAATTGAAAAATTCAAATGCAGGAAAACTCAAATACAATAGTGAATACAATGTTAAGTGAGTGGGAAGAAAATAGAAACTGAGGAGTGAAAAGAAACCAGGAGTCAGGTTTTTTTCAGAAGTGAACGCTGCAGCATAGGAGTGGTCAAATGTTCTTGATTATAGAAATGGTCCACAGTTTTTGTTTTAAATTGCAGTCTTGCTTCTGAGCAGCAGTCTCATCCCATCTTCTACAAAGCATAGTATCAGTCGGCTAGCTACTGCTTGCTGCTCAATGTAATGCGAAACCCTTGGTTTGGGTCATCAATAGTACAGTCTCTACAGCCACTCCTTTGTCGCCACCAGTCACCACCGTCTTCAGTGGGTACACTCATCATTTCAATGACAAATATTGGTCAAGGTTAGGAGTAATGTTCAGGTACATCCACTATTGTTTGCAATAATGGTCAGCCTGCCAGTGATTTTTATTTTTTGTAACAGCTGTCCTTGGGTGGGTTTATTTTTTTTTAATTTTTTTTTGACAGCAAGTCAACACGAGACATGGTGTGAAATCCATTCATAGAGGGATGACAAGGAAACAGTCCACTCTTCATTTCATATCTGATCACATGGGCAGAGAAATAAACAGTCCATAAAAAATTACAAAACATCTTGTAATCAAAAGCACTTTATATGAATGATGGCCTAAAAACAACTGAAAAATAATAATAAACCACGTGAAAGGTTAAAAACTGTTACGGTATATAAAGTCCAGAGAGCAAAGGCGTAGAACTGACCACAGAAATACACAGAATTCAGACAGAGAAAAGAATGACTGGTAAGAAAATCCAATTACAAACCATTATTCTCGTCATTATTCCGTATTGAAAAATAGCTAATCACAAAGTTTATACAAGGAGTAATTTTAATACCACCTATTCAATACAATCCAAATCGAAATAGTATTGAACTGTCCCAGTCTCATCATTGTCTAGAATGCTAGTTGCTTTACGTCGCACCAACACAGATAGGTTTTATGGCGACGATGGGACAGGGAAGGGCTAGGAGTGGGAAGGAAGCGGCCGTGGCCTTAATTAAAGTACAGCCCCAGCATTTGCCTGGTGTGAAAATGGGAAACCACAGAAAACCATTTTCAGGGCTGCCGATAGTGGGGTTCGAACCTACTATCTCCCGGATACTGGATATTGGCCGCACTTAAGCGACTGCAGCTATCGAGTAATACCAATATAAATGGTCCGTTATTGGACATTATAAATTTTCCAGCTAACTCATTCTTGGTTGCCAGCGTTTCGCCCTCGTGTGCTAGGGTGGGCTTATCAGTTGGTACCTAGCACACCTACCAATACGCTGGCTAGTGCATACCGTGGAGGCCACTGCGTAGGCTAACTGGAGTGACTGAGGTTAGTTAGCACCATTCCTTATGTAGACAGCCTGTTATGAATGGTGTGAAAGTGACACTCAGAGGGTCGGCTGATGTGTGCACTTCAGTGGGCTTGGCAGATAGATATGTAAAAACTCCTCCTAGTTCGGTGGGGAAAGCAACGGGAAGCTAGCTCATTTCTTCATTTCCCTAGTACACTGCTTTACCTCCACTGATGGTGGAGCTGTTCGGCTGAGGACACAACATACATTTAAGCAAAGAATTGAACAAACACTTTCCCACGTGGAGGATCCCAGAAGCTCATTTTCCTTTCCCTTACCTGTACAATTTTGGTTCTCTTAAATTATGTAGTTGAACTTCCTTCTTGTTACAGAAATAACCAATGAGCATAGGTGTATGGTGCATTGTTGCTCAATCTGTGATATTTTACTATAAAAGTAAATATATCTCCAGGGGTGGGCAGGTCAGACCTTGCAATGGCAATGATCACATCTATCCCTCCTCCATGTAATATAAGGCAAGATTTCAAAGATTCAGCTTTCTAAATTTTGTGCTTCAGGCTTACACCTGTTGTGAACTTTTAATTCAAATTTAATGAGTATTCCTTCATTACCTGAACGTAACACATATAAACACAGTTAGCAACCTAGCTGCAAACACAAACACACACACACACATGCATACTACACCCTATTCCAACTGAAGTGCTAGTAGTGAATACGCGGGTTTGTAAAACTCCAGTGAGGGCTCCGTACAATTAATTACATTAGAGCAAAAGGCAAATTATGCAGATCGTACCTCATACTGCTTGTAGGAATGCTGTGTATTTAACATGAAACACCCTTAGAAACATGCAGTGAAACCTGTTTAAAGCGGTCACCAGTAGTTCTTCCGAAAAAATGGCTATTGGTACACATCATAGCTAAGTTAAGGTTACAATATTTTGGAATCAAGGAAGAGGTCTATTTCATTACATGATTAGTTTCAGTAGGACCAACACTATGTTAAAAGTAACAAAATCACCAACATGAAAAACATAACACAACAAATACTGAAGAAATTATGTTTAATTATCTATTTTCACAGTTTGCTTTTGTCACACCAACACAGATAGGTCTTACAGCAACAATGGGATAAGAAAGGCCTATGAATGGGAAGGAAATTGCTGTGGCCTTAATTAAGCATTTGCCAGGTGTGAAAATGGGAAACCATGGAAAACAACATTCAGGGCTGCTGACAGTGCGGCTCAATCGAACCCACTATCTCCCGGATGCAAGCCGACAGCTGTGCGACCCTAACCGCACGGCCAACTCACCCGGTCTAACTATCTATTTAATAAAAGCTTAGCAACTTATCCTATATTTTTTTAGATGCAGAAGGTTTGTTTTGTGAGCAAACAATTTGTGAGGCAATAATGTTTTCCCGCATTTGAGCACTTATTGTTGTATTTTGTATTGTACCCCTTTCATCAAGTGTTTGTACGATGTTTCCATCATCATAATCCGTTTTCTGGAGTAAACATGCCATTAAGTCCTGAAGATGCTGCAAAAGATGTTGCTTCGGTGGAAGATGGTTGCAGCATGCATTACGTTCCAGAAGTGTTAAGAAAGATCACAATATGAAGATAAAGTTGGAATTCAAGAAGACAAATTGGGGAAAATATTTGTTTATAGGAAGGGGAGTTAGGGATTGGAATAACTTACCAAGGGAGATGTTCAATAAATTTCCAATTTCTTTGCAATCATTTAAGAAAAGGCTAGGAAAACAACAGATAGGGAATCTGCCACCTGGGCGACTGCCCTAAATGCAGATCAGTAGTGATTGGGGAAAAAAAAAAATACATCTTCCACGATTTCCAGAACCATAACAAGGTACGGAAAATTGGAGGCTATTCAGGATCAACCCAGAGAAGACCAACACCAGCAAGAGATGATCACGTCTTACGGCTTCAAGATCTCGGCAACCATCACAAATTCATTTTTTTTTAAATATCTGTTCGAATGAATAGACAGTTTCAAAATAGGATAAAATAAGTAAGTCCATTTTCCTTCCCATTCCACTACCCCATTCAACCATCCACATTGATTTTAATGATTTTAAAAATTTTTAATTTAGATAGATTTTAATCATAACAAGGTACTTATTAAGTTATTTTTGAGAAGATAAATATACTTTGTAATTTCACCTAAGTGTTGTAATATAGCTGAAGATGTTCCAAATGGAACAAAACATGTACTGTAAAAGATTAATTGATTTGCTTAAAGCAAATATAAGCACCAAAAAGATGGAAATTTACTGTTATTGATTCAATGTAAATATGATTTGATACGGGAAATGAAGCTGATTTTTTGCAACAATCACACCACCACCGTTCAAACACGAATCGACTCCAGCAAGTTCGAGAGGTCAATGAAAGTGAGAGAACAGTCTGAAAATGACTAGAAGATTTGAATCTTCAATCCAGAAGACCCCCTAAAGGCCTAGAACTTACCAAACAGCACTGCACAGCCTGAATATGTTTTGAAAAGGAACTACGCGGACCTGGCGGTACCACAATATGAGGTTAGATGAATATTATTATTATTATTATTATTATTATTATTATTATTAACAAATACCTCGCAATTGGGAAATATCCCGGTGGCAATGATCACTTAGGCCCTACAGCAGTGTGATAATGAGCAAGTGCTGTTCACTGTAGAGTCACAATTTGGCCTGCAATCACCTGACAGTAGAAAAAGGTTCTGGAGAACACCTAGGAAAAAGTATTCCCCCTGTCAATTCTCATCCCAGATGCCTTTTCAGAGTGGGTCTCTGAAGATGTGGACAGGAATCAATATGACTGCAAGGACAAATTTGGTTTGTATTAATAGTCTTGACCATAATGGCCAGTATTGACTTAATCACCGCCTAGTCAATACTATGTATTAAAACTTTATTTACATTTCACACTTTAGAATATATAGTACGTTTTGAGAAATATGTTAATTCTCTTCTTCAACTATATAGGTTAATTTTCATATTACATTAACACTCCAGTGGTCGCGCGGATCACAACATGATCTAGCCGTTTAGTTTTTTTTCGCTCCTGTTCTTTGGTATAATGTTGACCTTGAGCATCTATGTACCTTCCTTGCGCCCCATCCCCTCTCTGATAACGCAGTAGTCTGCTAACCTTGACTGGTGGTTGTTGCGTTATTAAGCAATTTATTCTTGTGGATTACAACTGTGATCCATGCGACCGCTAGCTTGACTTCTTTTAGACTTTGTTTGTTTTCTTATTACGGTGTCTAATCTCAGTTCATGTGCATATATCTACTCCGTTTAACGAGTTTATATTAATTATTGGTATATAAGAACAAAATGGATGACTGTGAGAATATAAATCGATGGCTGAATGAACCAGACAGTGAGGTACCTCAAAAACGTTATGGAGGGAGTGAGACAAATCACAATGTCTGGTAATTTTTTTGGTATTTTTTATAAATATATGCATAATTATATAGTACAGAAAATAAAGTGTTTTTCACAATGCATAATTATATTCATTGAATAAATAGCATAGAATAGCCTTGTCACAAAGAAAGTACCGATCACATTGTGATCTGCACGACCACCGACGTAAATTTTCTTTGCGCGACCACCGGAGTGTTAAGACCTATGAAACCACGGGGGGCCCCCACTAAGAAAACTACAACAGTGACGTGTATAATATGACATATTAAAAATTTATAAATAATGGCATGGAAGGTGGTGTTTTTTTTGTTTTTTTCCCCTACAAGTTGCTTTACGTAGCATCGACATAGAGCGGTCTTATGGCGACAATGGGATAGGAAAGGCCTACGAGTGAGAAGAAAGCAGCCATGGCCTTAAATAAGGAACAGCCCCAGCATTTGCCTGGTGTGAAAATGGGAAACCACGGAACGCCATCTTCACGGCTGCCGACAGTGGGGTTCGAACCCACTATCTCCCGGATGCAAGCTCACAGCTGTGCGACCCTAACCACATGGCCAACTCGCCCAGTAGCGTGGAAGTAAAGTCCATCTTGTCATCTCTATATAAACACAACATTAGGGGAATGTCTGTGCGGATAAAATGTTGAGCACTGTTGCAATAAAACATCAAATTCGAAACATGTACTACTGTATATATTCTAAAGTGTGAAATATAAATAAATTTTGAATACAAAGTATTGACCAGGCAGATTATCATCTCTATTTACTGAGATTTGGTTTTCGTGGGACACGGGAGCCTTACAGGAAATTGGTATGTGGACAAAATCCTTCTGGAGCATGTGGTGCCTCTCACTCCATTTATTGGTGATGGTTTCACACTAATGCAGGACAATGCACACCCACATGTTGAGATGCGGAAACCAGTTCTTGGATGAAACAGAGATTGATACTATGGTTTGACCTGCTCAAAGTCTCAATTTCAATACTATTGACCACCTATGGAATAAGGGTTGTCAGCATTATCTAAGACACCCTCCAGTACCTACAGGAGGCCCTCCAGGAAGATGGCGAGATGAATCCTCAAGAAGATATTGCAGCATTATTCAGGAGCATGTCTGAAAAGTTGGATACCATGATTCATGCAAGAGAAGGTAACATACACTGCTGAGGATGAAAAAAATTCTGAAGTAAAGTGTGAAGTGTAGGAAACCAAAACAAAGGTCAATTAACTTCATCAGCTTCCTCAAAATTTGCTTGAGGTGTAAATCCATATGTGTTACTTCTGTATCTCACTTAATTTAATGAACTTGTTTATAAGAAATAGGTCTTTTTCACTGCCAGACACCTAAAAGTGTCATTTATCATAACAAAGCAGATTAGTGTCATAAAGTGACTGGAATTTAAATGAATATCATTTTTAGGAAATTGATGTGCTTTTTTGTGCCATAGGGGTTATCTGAAAGATCAGTCAGACTTCTGCGATTGTGGGGAGCAACAAACTACCCAACACCTGTATGACTGTCAGTCCTGCCCTGTTCGTTGTACACTTCAAGACTTGATTCAAGCCACGGAAGAGGGAATTTCTGTTGCCCATTTCTGGGCAGACATTGTGTGAAACATGTTTTGTGACATAAAATGTATTCTGTTTTATTTGTATATAATACCTTATATGTATTTTTAAGTTTCTCAACACTCTGACACGAAATAAATAAATATGTACCGTACAGTAACCTTGATTTACAACAGGCCAAAATCATCAGTGTGGTTCTGTTTCATAGTATTTCTACATCTCTTTCTGGTAGCTCACGATTCATTTTTTTTTCTTCTATTTGCTTTACGTCGCACCAACACAGATAGGTCTTATGGCGATGATGGGATAGGAAAGGCATAGGAGTGGGAAGGAAGCGGCCGTGGCCTTAATTAAGGTACAGCCCCAGCATTTGCCTGGTGTGAAAATTGGAAACCACGGAAAACCATCTTCAGGGCTGCCGACAGTGGGATTTGAACCCACTATCTCCCAGATGCAAGCTCACAGCTGTGCGACCCTAACCGCACGTCTAACTTGCCCAGTTCATAAAATTCTAGAGTATTCAGATGTGAGGCTGTATTCTTGACATACAATTAATCTCAAATGGGATGCAATGATTGTATATCACTTATTATTATTATTATTATTATTATTATTATTATTATTATTATTATTATTATTATTATTATTACAATCTGCTTTACATTGCATCGACACAAATAGGTCTTATAGCGACACTGGGATAGGAAAAGGCTAGGAGTGGGAAGGAAGTGACTGTAGCCTTAAAGATACAGTCCCAGCATTTGCCTGGTGTGAAAATGGGAAACCACAAAAAACCACCTCCAGGGCTGCCAACAGTAGAGTTACACCCACTACTCCTGAATGCAAGCTGATAGCTACGTGACCCAAACATGCAGCGACTTGCTCGGTATATTGCTAAACTGAACTCAATCACCACACTGCCTATAAGCATTATAACATCAGTATACTCTACTCAAACATTATTCCAATAAAAAACATTTTTAGACATATTGGCTTGTTCAATCACACCGCCCCATAATTACCGTGGGTAATACAAAACTTTGTTTACCGGTAGGCTATGGAGAAGAAAGGATGAGGAAACGCTGTATTTACTGTCGGCCAAACCCATAAAAGACAGAGTTCACTAATATTTGGAAGGCCAATTTCGAAAAGGTCTACTTTATTACTGTGCGACTGTCTCACGGATGAATAAAGTACGTAGAATGTTTACAACTGGCTGTTTCATTCAGGTCAATCTGTGAAGTGTGCCTGGCCACTGATTTCAGTTTGAGTTGACTGCTTAAAGGAGGAGATATCAACACAGGCTTTATAGAAAAATGAAATGGTTCCAGAGAAAATTAATCTCTCATTGATGTGACCACTACATGAAAGGCAGTGGCAGATTTTATTTTTATGCTACTGGTTTAACGTTGCACTAACACATCAAAGGTTTTCGGCAATGGGAGGCCGGGATAGGATTGGGAAGGTAGTGACCATGGTCGTAAATCAGGTACAGCCCCGGCATTTGCCTGGTATAAAAACAGGGAACCGCAGAAAACCATCTTCAGGGCTGCCGACGGTGGGATTCGAGCACACTATCTCCAGAATGCAAGCTCACAGCTACACGTCCCTAATAACGCAGCAAACTCGCTCGTTGCTGGCTGAAATTCATGGAACATGAGATCACTCCCAGATATGAACAGATTTCTTCTTTTTTTTTTTTTTGCTAGTTGCTTTACATCGCACCGACACAGATAGGTCTTATGGCGACGATGGGACAGGAAAATGGCTAGGAATGGGAAGGAAGCGGCCGTGGCCTTAATTAAGGTACAGCCCCAGCATTTGCCTGGTGTGAAAATGGGAAACCACGGAAAACCATTTTCAGGGCTGCCGATAGTGGGGTTCGAACCTACTATCTCCCGCATACTGGCCGCACTTAAGCGACTGCAGCTATCGAGCTCGGTTGAACAGATTTCATTAGCAACTTGAGAACAAGGAAAAAACTTGTACACAATATCTTTGTTGTTAGCGCAGTGGTCCAACATGAAACAATGCCATTGCTCCACAGGGGCACACATCCTTCAAGAGGCTCTAAGTCAAGCACTCCTGACGTGTTAGACCAACGGGTTTTGTCACTAGACAGGGTGAGTGCAGACAATAAAGAAAGAGTGCTTCAGTTACTGATACTGCTGTCAACACTACGCTGCAAGTATAGTCCACGCACCTTTTAGCGATATTACTCTGTACGGGGGTGAGGAGTAAGGAGGGAGCTCTGCCATTTCTGGTTATACTGCAGACTGAATGGAAATGAAATCTGAATTGAATCGATAATATGATTGATCGATATGAATGTTCTAAACATTTATTATCTTATGCCAACAACTGTGTCACACATACATTATTTAACATTATATAACATTTCTCGATGCTAATCTTGTTCCTAGCATGAATTCTATAGTTTGGTTTTGCTGTGTAAACATCAACAGTATTAGTACGTAACGTGTACACCAGATATCGCAGAGCGATGCATAAGCGATTCATAGTTTGTGTTTCAAAGGTTGCCGATACGAATCTTGAAGATAACCCAGGTCGACCGATTCAGCACTAGGGTGTTTATGTATCACTAAAAGGTGCGCCTACTACAACCAAGACAATGGCAACAAAAGACTATTGCGCCGTGCCAAGTAGTAGCGTGTTGCAGTGGAGCACCTAGCAAGAAAGCTTGCAGAGCGCATACATAAATTCTACCCACAGGTTTGTATCTGGCAAGGCAGGATGTCCAATGCTTGTGGCCACAAAGAAAATTGAAGACGTAGGTACAAGAACCAGAGCGCTCCAGTTTTCTCAATTTTTCAGGACAAAAACACTTTTAAATTACTTCATGTTTCTTAAAAATTATCAGATTTGGGTAAAATTTCCTTCCTATACCACAGACCGGTTTTAGATTTGCAACCTTTCTCCTATTTCCCTTTTTTATTGAGGAAAAAGGAATGGTGCTGTCTGGTTTCCTCTGCTAAGACTGGAAATCTGTGACTTGGCTTACCAATAAAATCCTGGTAGATTCTCAAAAACTCCCTATGAACAAATTAAAACAGTATGAACACAAAGAGTAACTTGTAATTTGTTTATATTAGAAGATACAGAGATAGACTAAAATAATCATAAAATTTTGTCCAGGTTTTAAAAGTACTCGACCAAAATCACTTAAAAACTGCAGTTATTATTTCAGTGTTCATTGGCTGACTGAGGTGGTGCTCAGAAATTAGAGCTCATTAGTATTAAAGGGTAACTAGTTTGGCAGAAAACACAACAGCTCCTGGAACTGTACGTTTCCTGCACCGTATGAGACACCAGTACATCGCCATTTCATATATAACCCTATAGCCATTGCTTGGAGCTATTTGGTTCTTGAACGAGTCGAGAGAGGATTTTTTCCTGTATAGCGATATGTGTAAAAAGTGAAAATGAGGGAAAAGTAGGGATATCTGGTTCTTGCACCCACGGCTTCAATTATTCCCCACCTCCTAACTGCCTGAGCATATCACCCACCCCCTCAATCCTTGTACAATTTCTATATCCAACACTTCATTTCCCGCTGGCAAGCTCTAACTCAGAGAGCAAAAATTTTGCGCAGTCTTGACATACAGAGAATACATAGGGCCTAACATACACAATTCCAAATGGCAAAAAAGGATCCCCCAATTTAACTTCTCCTCAAAATAACAACACCATATGGATAATTTAGACCTTAGCATTTCACTGAAAAACATACATTACTATGACCAACAACTGTGCCATCATAATGCACCATTTCCATAGTGGTCCTTCTTCACTCAAAACAAAATCAATGTTACACATAATTAGCTACTGGAACACCATTAAAAAAGGATGTTTCTTTAAAGGCACACCAGAGCTGAGTAACATTTGTCCTCTTAACACAATGTTTTATTCTTTAAATAAAATTAGGCCTATATTCTTCGCTTTGTAAATATTAATGCAGCATGCAATTACAAAGGTCTATATGTAAACTCCATGCCACTCACACAGTAGGCCTACGCAATCAATCACCAATGATCTGCATTTAGGGCAGTCACCCAAGTGGCAGATTCCCTATCTGTTGTTTACCTACTTTTTCATAAAGAATTGCAAAGAATGTGGAAATGTATTGAACATCACCCTTGGCATATTATTCCCATCTGTAACTCCTCTTCCTATAAACTAATATTTGCCCCAATTTGTCCTCTTGAATTCCAACTGCATCTTCATATTGTGATCTTTCCTACTTTTACAAACACCACACGAACTTATTCGTCTACTAATATTATTATTCCACGCTATCTCTCCACTGACAGCTAGGAACATACCACTTAGTCGAGCAGCTCGTCTCCTTTCTCCTAACTCTTCCCAGTTACACTACTAAAAAAATTTTTTAAAAAAGTATACGCCTACGTAAAAATCTGGAGACATCAATATAGACAGCAGATAATTCAGTTCAAATTCTTTCCCTCAACAGAAGCCAAGAATCAAATCGAGAATAAATAGAAACTGGACATAACCTACAAAAGTACTACGTTATTAACAAAGAAATGTCAGACTGCTGAACAGTCTGCCATCTACTAGTAAACATTTACTTGAACACCACCACCACACGCTTACAGACCAATGATGTAGGCTACCGAATTCCTATTAAGATTTCAACATTATCACCTAAAGTACCGGGTACCGGTACTCCTTTGATGATGCTTTATCGACGAGATGACTTGGCGACTGAATAAGCTAATATAGGGCAAGTACTGAATCATGAGAATTTCTTCTGTAAAGTAACGATCATGGGTTAATTTTCAATCACAATAATAAAAAAGTTGTTATATGACGTTTATTCATTAACCTATATCTAGCCTTTCTACTGAAGAAAAACTATCATACTCACATCTCCCATTTCACAACGTATACACAACACAGATGCTGACGAAGTGTTCTCTCTACGATGGGGCAAGGAGAACAGGGATATCAAGTCGACTCATATACACACAGACACACGCCCTGTCACAGCTGGTCATATGACAACAAAAACAAAACCAATTCCCAATCAGTGCGACCAACAGAACGCATTAAAATAATATTATTTCAGTGATGACAATACTGTTTAGCTGCAAATAGAAGAATTGAAGCAGCGAAATTCAACTTTCTACAGTCAACATTCTAAACTCCAGATATTTCTTGCAGGTACTTTTTCGATAATAGGCATTACATGTTCCATCAATACTGTCTCTACTTGTTAAGTTGTTCAACTACCTTTCGCAAAGGGAATTCACCTTCATTTCTACGTGTGAAGACGTCATTGGGTAGGTCTCTAATAAGTCACCTAAATGTAGATGCTGCCTTCTAGAAACTTTCCAGCAGTGTTGCCAGGTCTCCCGATATTCCCGGAGATCTTCCGATATTTTTGCAATACACCAGGAAATCCAAAGAAACAAAAAAAAAATCTCCCGAATTTTTTTCCAATCCAAATTTCAAGAAAACGAATAATAATGATTAATGGTAGATAATATATTTCTGCTGAAATACTGTACGACGTTTTATCGATTACATCACTCGTTCGGTACCGTACTTCCCCGCATTCCCTATAGACTTGCATTCCATAATCTCGCCCCTCTAGTTGAACTCGAAACACGCTTGATTGCATCATTCAAAGGGAAATCCCCGCCCCACGTTTAGATTCGGATCTGGTTGTTAAGTGAGTGAGTCACAGCCAGTTGTCGTTCAAACTACAGTGACTATCCCTAATTTGTATCTCTTTGATTACTTCCAGGCTATCTTTACAAAATAGACCTACAACTAGGTCAACTGTGCTGCCCCTATGTTCTGCTATATACGTTCTCTTCCCCACTCTCATCGCCGAATCACCATCCATTCAAAATATAAAGCTTCTCCTCCGCACATAATTCTAGTAGGTTTTCCCCCAATCTTTTGTCCCGGCTATTTCTTTTACCTCATAGTTATCTTCGCTGTAAACTGGCTTCCAGTCTCTTGTCCTTGAGTTTAAGATCTCCCATGAGGATAATGTCCGCCTGTTCATACGTAATGCCTACTTCTAATTCGTCAAATTTCTGCTATGGTACTCAATTCTTTAAAAAAATCGCTCTACGCAAATGGTGAGCTCATAGGTGGATTTCCGGTATACATAAAATCTATACATATTTCAATCCTTCAATTGACCCTATATAACATTATTATCCAAATGAATTCATTTAAATAAGATTCTAAGAGCTGTATCCTATCATAGCTTTATTTCAATTACCACCGAAATTCCACTCGAGTTCTTCCTCTATTGACCCTCCATGATCCTCTTTGAGTCGATACTAGGCTCTATGTCCATCTATCTTCTTCTGAAATAAGTCTCATGCTTCTAAAGTATCCTCAGTTGCACCATTTGGACCCGCTGACATCTGGCTCGTGACGTCCCTGTCCACACTGGTTCTTATCCCATCTGAAAGATCTTCAGACATAGACTGCTGAATCAGCTGTCAACACCGACACTGCACGTGACGGCACTCCCAGGAATTCTTCCTGTCATCACTTCTACACTATGTACTTCCGCCGATGACCCAAACTGCTTATCTTGCTCTCTGAACATACCGCCCAGCCCCGAAATGAACTTGACAAATTTAACAGCACATCCAGGTTTTCAAAAATTCAACCCATAAAATCAAGACTATTATGAAATTAAGAATACAGAAAGTAAAACAATTCCATTTAACCCAGTAGCGTAGATACTACTTTTCCTTGGGAAATAATAATAATAATAATAATAATAATAATAATAATAATAATAATAATAATAATAATAATAATAACAGAATCCGTGCTGCTCCGCAGCTTTCGTCATAAATAGGTCAGATAACTCTCTTGATATGCCTGTTGTTGTCATACTATATTGCCTACCCTTTTCAATGGTTTTGAAAATGAAAACCTACAACCTGTTTTCCAGTCAGTGACCGGGTCAGGGATGAATCTTTGCGGCGAGGGTTGGAAATGTGCCGGCTGCCGAAGCTTGTCGCACTCCTCTGGGCCAATGATTAATGACTGACAGATGAAATGAAATGATAGTGGAGAGCGTTGCTGGAATGAAAGATAACAAGGAAAACCGGAGTACCCGGAGAAAAACCTGCCCCGCCTCCCCTTTGACCAGCACAAACCTCACATGGAGTGACCGGGGTTTGAACCACGGAACCCAGCGGTGAGGGGCCGACGTCCTGCCGCCTGAGCCACGGAGGCTTCCCAATGGCTTTACGAACATAAGCGCCTTATGGTATGGTATACCGCATTTCTCAGTCAGAATTCATCCGTTCTGACGTCAACATGCCGTGTGTTTGATAAACATCTATCAATATATTCACTTTTTTATCGAGCAGTTCTTGGTGTAAATCTTGGTATTATGTCGTAGAAGACAATGGTATTTTTAATCGCAGTTCTTCTATCTAGAACGGTTGTCTTGTGAGCTCATAGGTTAGTCTCGAAGGAGCATTTTTTGCTAGGCAGAGAACATTTTTAGTTACATGGCCTTCACTCTTTCTAGTGTAGCTGGTTTATCCTTCGATAGGTGTTCCCAGGTAATGTCTAAGGCAAATGTCATGATGGGTCTGTTTGTACGTATACTTTTTCTCTTAACGCTCTGCCATCTGTTGAATATATTTGGAAGCTGAGAAAGGTTAAGGAATCAAAGAGAATCCATTATAATTATATTACTGAGATAATATTCTTCCGAGATCAAAGAAAGTGTATACTCTCTGGCTTGACAGGTAGTAATAAAACATAGCTGCATGCAATGACATTACTAAGGATGAAAATCATATATCAGAATGTTAATGAAAGTGTTAATCGCCTAGCAACTTGCTAGGTACAGAATGTATTGCGGTTTAGGGCAAGACCGCGCCTGCAATTTTTGGAGAGATCACTTAATTATTTGATTTTATGATTACTCAAGTTGGCTGAACTTAGAGCCCTATCAATATCTCATGATTTACCGGCAGGTAATTTCGGAGGGAATAAAACAAAAATGAAGCAAATCGGTCCATTAGAACGGACGGACTTCAACGAGGATCTTCAAAACGCAGAAGTATTCAGTCAGCAGTGTGTAAAAATTGTTGGTTACAAGGATAATGTCCAAATAGAGGAGGTGACTACCGGTAATACTAAAGAATTATTAAAATTTACCTATGACAACAATGACATTTACAGTAAGATACAAAAGTTGAAAACTAGAAAAGCAGCTGGAATTGATAAGGTTTCGGGGATACTAAAGACAATGGGTTGGGATATAACACCATATCTGAAGTACTTATTTGATTATTGTTTGCATGAAGGAGCTATACCAAATGAATGGAGAGTTGCTATAGTAGCCCCTGTGTATAAAGGAAAGGGTGATAGACATAAAGCTGAAAATTACAGGCCAGTCAGTTTGACATGCATTGTATGTAAGCTTTGGGAAAGCATTCTCTCTGATTATATTAGACATGTTTGCGAAATTAATACACTAACTGGTTTGATAGAAGGCAGTTTGGGTTTAGGAAAGGTTATTCCACTGAAGCTCAACTTGTAGGATTCCAGCAAGATATAGCAGATATCCTGGATTCAGGAGGTCAATTGGACTGTATCGCGATTGACCTATCTAAGGCATTTGATAGGGTAGATCATGGGAGACTACTGGCAAAAATGAGTGCAATTGGACTTGACAAAAGAATGACCGAATGGGTGGCTATATTTCTGTAAAATAGAGAATTTGAGTAGGTGAAATTTTATCTGTCACTGTAATAATTAAGAGGGGAATTCCTCAAGGCAGTGTTATTGGACCTTTATATCAATGGTATGTGTAAAGAAGTGGAATCAGAGATAAGGCTTTTTGCAGATGATGATATTCTGTACAGAGTAATAAATAAGTCACAAGATTGTGAGCAACTGCAAAATGACCTCGATAATGTTGTGAGATGGACAGTAGGCAATGGTATGATGATAAACGGGGTTAAAAGTTAGGTTGTGTGTTTCACAAATAGGAAAAGTCCTCTCAGTTTGTAATGTGCCTTACATACTCACTAGAAATCAGAAACAAAAATAGTTTACAGCATTTGCTGAAGAAAACTTCTACTGTATATTATTTTAATAATTGCCCTTTAAACTATACTTATTACTAGGGCTCGGATGTTTAGGAAAAGTCATATTTTTTCTTTGTCTGTATTTTCTTGCCGGGTTGGATTTTGGTGCAAATCAGGTTATTAATGTCACAATTAAGTGATTTTTGTTTGTCATATAAATGCATATTTTGGCTATTTTTGTCATAAGGTCATATTTTTAGTTATTTTCGTAGAAATGTCATATTTCGGCGGTTTGGCGACAGCTGTAGCTGTATAAAGTCATCTTCGACTTACCGAGTGCGAACTAGTGTTCACAAAACTGCTTCTCGTTATCACATCTGCAGTTAATACAAGTGGAATACTCTTTGTGTCGAGTGAAAGTCATAGACCTCGCTGCACCTTTTACCCACCCGCTGTACTCGGCAACCCAGTCTCCCAGGAATCGCTCACTTGTCTTTGTTCAGATATTTGAACCTCAGCCTCTTTCCACTTACTTCTAAACTTGTAGCATTTGTGAACTCACGCGTTTTTGTTTTGTTTTGTTTCAAATTAGTATATAAAACATTTTAACTTTAGGTGCAGATTGAAACACCCATTTTTCTACCATAATGTATTGAAAGACATCTGCTTAATTTGCTTCGTGGGCGATGGCCTAGATGTTAGGCCCCTTTAAACAACAAGCATCGTCAATCATTATCAATTCGCTTTGTGGCGCTCAATTAAAATTTTAACACATTTTAATAATATTAATGAAATCTGGGCTTAAACGTCCCAAAAATATTTAAAAGTAGATTGATTTCTATTTTTCTCGAAATGCAGAATGCAAACATGTCTTGACTTTTAAAATATTGTGTGATCTAATTATCTTAACGAACTTTATAGGTATGCATTCACAAATGTTTGATGAGTGAATCAAGGGCAATCGGCTGTTAAAAACTGCTATACAGTATATTCAGGAAATTGACGTGAAAGTAATAAATAATTTAGTTAACAAATATTCATCAAAGGCATTGCCGTTTCGATGTATAATTTATTTTAAATGGCCATATTTAGATTAATCATTTTCGGGTCATATTTCGTAATTTTTATGTCATATTTCGTCACTTTTGAGGTCATATTTGCTTGCTTATTTGGCTTATTTTTAGGTCTTAAACATCCGAGCCCTACTTATTACTTATGTTTACGAAAATATTATCGTAGGAAAGTCGAATTTTAAAGTATAAATCCTGAAACGAAAAAATGCAATAGAAATACACATCGTGTTCGGGCGCAATGTGCCTGACGAACACAATGATGGATAATATTGCTATTATTGTGAATATTAACTAAGTAAAATAAAAGATTCTGATGAACTGGACGATATGTGCTTGAAGGTCATGCGGAAGCAGGAAACTACTTAAAGGTGGAAGTAGCTAGGTCCCCGCGAATTACGAATATGAGATAAGAATTAACACGTGTGCCAATCAGATCGGTTGCGCCCGTCGGAAAGTTAACATCAGTATTACCGGGCGAGTTGGCCGTGCGGTTAGGAGTGTGCAGCTGTGAGCTCGCATCCGGGAGATAGTGGGTTTGAACCGCACTGTCGGCAGCCCTGAAGATGGTTTTCCGTGGTTTCCCATTTTCACACCAGGCAAATGCTGGGGCTGTGCCTTAATTAAGGCCACGGCCGCTTCCTTCCCATTCCTAGGCCATTCCTGTCCCATCGTCGCCATAAGACCTATCTGTGCAGGTGCGACGTAAAGCAAAAAAGCAAATAAAAAAACATCAGTATTGGTCACACCATGAGGAACCTTCTGCGCCAGTAGTGGACAATGAATACATGCAGTAGGATTTCGTTTTTACTTCACAATATGCCCCACTCTTTCAAATGGTACGGAATGCCCTCTCCTAAATATTTTATTCATTAACTGGCACTTCGCAGGTAACCAGCCGGACAAGTGATGCGAAATGTCCGGTGGTACGAAATGACCGTGGTACGAAATGTCCTAGGACCGAGATAACACCTTCAACTATTGCTTCCAGGTTCCTTCGGTTACTTTCTTTGCCCTGTCTTCATCTAATTTGTTAATAATGGATGCTGTCTCATTTTTCACCGCCTTGAGAAACCGCATTGAAATAGACTTTCAACCTATTAGGTCGTGTTATACGTACATAGTACATGTTGAAGAGATGTCAAGTACAGAACAAAAATGGCCAACCGGACACCAGTTGTCAGTAAAACCTCGCGAAATCGGGAGATTATGGGTTCGGATCCCACTGGTGTTGAAATTCTATTTCGATTATCTATATGGTATTTCGTTTCAGAATGTTGTCTACACATTTGTTTTTTCGCTTTCTTTCAATTTTCAAATTTACATTTCACTACGCCGCGCTGAGTGGCTCAGACGGTTGAGGCGCTGGCCTTCTGACACCAATTTGGCAGGTTCGATCTTGGCTCAATCCGGTGGTATTTGAAGGTGCTGAAATACGTCAGCCTCGTGTCGGTAGATTTACTGGCACATCAAAGAACTTCTGCGGAACTAAATTCCGGCACCTCGGCATCTCCGAAAGCCGTAAAAGTAGTTAGCCAATAACATTATTATTATTATTATTATTATTATTATTATTATTATTATTATTATTATTATTATTATTATTATTTCCTGTTTCACCAGAATTTGCAAAAACAACGCAAAATTTGCAATAAGCTCCAATGGCGTATGCTGGGATCAAGACGTGGGCTACCACTAGATTTAGGTTACCCCTTTTCGATAGTTGGTTTAGTGAACGTGAAGCCTTCAGCATTTTGAGCTGCAGCCAGTAGCCAACGGAGAAGCCTGTTGTGTTGTAAAGGCAGCTTCACGTGCTACTGCTCTGGTCTCTGAGTTTTCTGTCTTTAAATGTATCTAATAAGGGAAATTCGTAGTTTTTTGTGTGAACCCACAAATTTCTAATACTTGGATTTGTTCTTCCGCAGCTAATTTCTGGTTCACAAATGACGATATGTCACGCGTTGTAATTACAGATTGCTTGTCATCATTGTAGCTGAGTCCCTATTTTCGCGGTCTGCAGGTTTTACAACCACATCCCCTACACCTACACTTGTGCAAGGTTTCTTTATGTTACTTCGAGCCTATTTTTCACTACCATTGTCATTTGGACGCTTTGGCTTAAAAAATCCAGTCAACTTGCTTTGAGACATAATTACACAACTTAGGTTTGAGAGAAATACTTATTTACAGACACACAAGCACACAAATTATTCATAATATTACAAAAGAAACAGTTACGGTATTAACAATTACATGCACTCACTCATTAATATCAGTTGCATATATTTACACGATAGACGTCGTATATAACTAGAAAAGAAATAAATACACGAGCACACAGAACTGCACATGGCTAATGGAACTACGGAAGATAAGAAAGAATACATGCGCCAAGTCACAAAGAGCAGTTCCGCAAACACTGGATCAACAATCAGGTACGGGTGAGTTGGACAATGATCATTGTCACTGTCAAAGTTAAGGAGGCTACTTCTAATATAGTTGAGGAAAACTAGCTTAAAGATAAGCAGACCTACAGTAAACAAAGAAGGTAGGGGCACGACAACCCAGCAGGGGTGTTTAACTTCCAGCTAGCTCCTCCGTCCCATCTCATGCATTTAGGACAGTAAATGCTCCTCATATAAAAACTTGGTAAAAATAATAAAAATTAAATAAATGGATCTATTTACAACAATGAGTACAAGCGGAGACATATATACCCCGTATCTACGCCACTGATTTAACCTAAACGGCTGTGCAGTATTTAAATGCTTCTCTATGAATAAAGTTAACATACGAACTGAAAAAAAATTGAAAATTTAAATTTAGACGATATTTGTTCGATTTTTACTTGTTTTTAATCAATTTACCACTATCATTCCATTTTATTTCCACTCCACACCAAGTTATGCATGTAAGCTTTGGGAAAGCATTCTTTCTGATTATATTGGACATGTTTGCGAAAGTAATAACTGGTTTGATAGACGGCAGTTTGGGTTTAGGAAAGGTTATTCCACTGAAGCTCAACTTGTAGGATTCCAGCAAAATATAGCAGATATCCTGGATTCAGGAGGTCAAATGGACTGTATCGCGATTGACCTGTATAAGGCATTTGATAGGGTAGATAATGGGAGACTACTGGCAAAAATTAGTGCAATTGAACTAGACAAAACAGTGACTGAATGGGGTGGCTATATTTCTGTAAAATAGAGAATTTGAGTAGGCGAAGTTTTATCTGTCCCTGTAATCATTAAGAGGGGAATTCCTCAAGGCAGTATTATTGGACCTTTTATGTTTTCTATGTCAGTGATATGTGTAAAGAAGTGGAATCAGAGATAAGGCTGTTTGCAGATGATATTATTCTATACAAACTAATACATAAGTTACAAGATTTTGAGCAACTGAAAAATGACCTCGATAATGTTGTGAGATGGACAGTAGGTAATGGTATGATGAAAAATGGGGTTAAAAGTCAGGTTGTGAGTTTCACAAATAGGAAAAGTCCCCTCAGTTTTAATTACTCCGTTGATGGGGTGAAAGTTCCTTTTGGGGATCATTGTAAGTATCCAAGTGTTAATATAAGGAAAGATCTCCATTGGGGTAATCACACAAATATGATTGAAAATAAAGTGTACAGATCTTTGCACATGGTTATGAGGGTATTTAGGGGTTGTAGTAGCGATATAAAGGAGAGGGCATATAAGGCTCTGGCAAGACCCCAACTAGAGTATGGTTCCAGTGTATGGGACACTCGCTAGGATTACTTGATTCGAGAACTAGAAAAAATCCAAAGAATAGCAGCTCGATTTGTTCTGGGTGGTTTCCGACAAAAGAGTAGCGTTACAAAAATGTTGCAAAGTTTAGGCTGGGAAGACTTGGGATAAAGGAGACGAGCTGCTCGACTAAGTGGTATGTTCCGAGCTGTCAGTGGAGAGATGGTGTGGAATGACATCAGTGAAAATGAAATGAAATGACGTATGGCTTTTAGTGCCGGGAGTGTCCGAGGACAAGTTCGGCTCGCCAGATGCAGGTCTTTTGATTTGACACCCGTAGGTGACCTGCGCGTCGGGATGAGGATGAAATGATGATGAAGACGACACATACACCCAGTCCCCGTGCCAGGGAAATTAACCAATTAAGGTTAAAATTCCTGACCCTGCCGGGAATCGAACCCGGGACTCCTGTGGCCAAAGGCCAGCACGCTAACCATTTAGCCATGGAGCCGGACATGACATCAGTAGACGAATAGACATCAGTAGACGAATAAGTTTGAATGGTGTCTTTAAAAGTAGGAAAGATCACAATATGAAGATAAAGTTGGAATTCAAGAGGACAAACTGGGGCAAACATTCGTTTATAGGAAGGGGAGTAGGGATTGGAATAACTTACCAAGGGAGATGTTCAATAAATTTCCAATTTCTTTGCAATCGTTTGAGAAAAGGCTAGGAAAACAACAGATAATAAATCTGCCACCTGGGCGACTGCCCTAAATGCAGATCAGTAATGATTGATTGATTGATTGATTGATGACCATACCTTTCGCCGGTCGATGACAATATCAGCCCTTCTTGTGGATCCATTTGTGGAAAGAGATCCTACTCAGGAGCCTGCAATGCAGGCGGGCCCGAGTCTTTAAGGGGCCTCGCAGACTCCGAGCAAAAATATTTAAAATAATATATATCTAGCCTAATGTCACTCTGCACGGAAATGGTGCGTGCGGTTTTGTAGAATCACTCGAAATATGATAGTTCTTTACATTTTGTACGTATAGGTTTTGCCTCTTGGTTGCATCTAGCAGTAGTTTATTGTGTTGAGTGTTACACAGCACAGGTGTAAAAAAAAAAAAAAAATGTTTGCACGACATGTAACGTGCAGCTGTGTGGCATCAGACATGTTGCCACTTGTCGAACACTCTCTGGTGCCGCATGCCTCAAATTATGCTTGTAGAACAGTGTCGCCTGGGATCCGACAGTGTGTGGATCGGTGCTACGATTTCCGTGCGACAAGATGAAGTGGGCTATTGAAAACACCGCGAATTTAATCAGGGATTATTACAATGCTCGGGAATTGCGGAATGTAACACTGAATGATTATAAAAACAGTATCAAAGAAAGCATACGTTAAACCGGCCTCCAGAAAAATATGACTGCAGTGTACTCGAACTGAAGAAAATTGTTAAAAATGCGTTCAGCTTTCCAGCGAGAGCATAAAAGAATTCAGAAAATGAAAACTGGTGGTGCTTCTCCATTGAGAGGATTCGTGTATAATCTACTTACCTTTCTTCTTGAGATCGATGCTCCAAACGTCAGATGGCAATGAGGAACGTGAGGTGAATTGATTTCAAGCCCCTGTTTTCCTCTAACAAATGAAATAAGTTAACTGCTTATGAACTTTTGTAAATAAGATTGTGATTTATTCAATGCCTGCCGGGCTGAGTGGCTCAGACGGTTGAGGCGCTGGTCTTCTGAACCCAAATTGGCAGGTTCGATCCTGGCTCAGTCCGGTGTTATTTGAAGGTGCTCGAATACGTCGGCCTCGTGTCGGTGGCACGTAAAAGAATTCCTACGAAAACCATAAAAGTGGTTAGTGGGACGTAAAGCCATTATTGTTATTATTATTATGTATTATTATTCAATGCCTGGTTTTATCGTTATTAGTACATTAGAGATAACTATTAAAATAGAATTTAATAATAATAAATAATGTTATTTGCTTTACGTCCCACTAACTACTCTTTTACGGTTTTCGGAGACGCCGAGGTGCCGGAATTGAGTCCCGCAGGAGTTCTTTTACGTGCCAGTAAATCTACCGACACGAGGCTGGAGTATTTGAGCACCTTCAAATACCACCGGACTGAGCCAGGTTCGAACCTACCAAGTTGGGGTCAGAAGGCCAACGCCTTAACCGTCTGAGCTACTCAGCCCGGCAAAATAGAATTTAATGACATCATAGTACTAACTACTACAATAATAATAATAATAATAATAATAATAATAATAATAATAATAATAAACTTGGCAGGTTCTATTCTAACTCGGTCCGGTGGTATTTGAAGGTGCTCAAGTAGACCTACGTCATCCTCGTGTCGGTAGATTTACTGGCACGTAAAATAACGCCTGCTGCACTAAATTCCAGCACCTCGACGACTCAGAAAACCGTAAAAGTAGTAAAGGGACCTAACCCAAAAACATTATTGTACAATAATAATAATAATAATAATAATAATAATAATAATAATAATAATAATAATAATAATAATAATAATATATTCTACATATCAGTATATTATGGCATTTCCATGCCTATGGATTTCTCGTAAATACGTAGTTTAATAACATAACAACAAATGGTTCTCTTTTCTACACTGTTAACATACAACAATTAATCTTCTTTTTATTTGGATATCCTTCGCCGCTACGCTAATTACGCAAAATCTTCCAACACTGGTTCATCACAGTATTTTCCTCCTCCGTGGTGTAGGGGTAGCATGCCTGCCTCTTACCTGGAGGCCCCGAGTTCGATTCCCAGCCAGGTCAGGGACTTTTACCTGGACCTGAGGTCTGGTTTGAGGTCCACTCAGCCTACGTGATTAGAATTGAGGAGCTATCTGACGGTGATATAGCGGCTCCGGTCTAGAAAACCAAGAATAACGACCGAGAGGATTCGTCGTGCTGACCACACGACACCTCGCAATCTGCAGGCCTTCGGGCTGAGCAGCGGTTCCTTGGTAGGCCAAGGCACTTCAAGGGCTGTAGTGCCATGGTTTTCTTTGTCTACAGTACTTATTGTCATAGTTGCCACGAGTTATCTTTCATTCTCCTAGTATGACTGTATTAGAAATGTGAACTATAAGGGGGTAAAATAATGAGAATAGGGTTAGGACATTCTGCTTGAAACTAATACATTTTAGTTTTAAAAAATATAATTAAATTAGAGTGAACAAGAAGTTTTTAAAATCTTTCCGTACCTCTAGGCATACCGATTCTGCCATGGAACACGACTTTCATCTGACAAAGTACTCCATAAACTCATCACTAGAGCCCGGATTTCTATGCAATTGCGTGTTTTTAAATAAGCTAGTTACAATTCGCAAACTTTGCAAATATTCGTTTCATGACTTAATGATTCCAAATAACCGTTCCTTTTCCCTGCATGTTTGCACGTTTTTGCCTTTTTAGGAGAAAATTCATGCAAAATGCATATTTTGAAGATTTTGGATTTAATAGCGAATATTTGGAAGTTTATATTGCATAATATGCCTTTTCTTCTGACTATGGTGCATATATAATGTTAACTTGCGTGATAATGCCTTTTACGAATGGTGGTTTGCGGAATTTGGGACCGTTTTTTTCCATGCTTTACAGTATGTCTGTTATTGAGAGACGGAGAGAATGTATTCCTGGCATCCTATCTGACAACCAAAGGTAGTAGCATGCATACGATAGAGATCCCATAAACCAATTAAACAAGCACTTTCTTGTCTGTTGCTTGAGTATACATTGACGTAAGCCGGAAGGCCCCAAGTTGATCTCTGTAATTCTTAGGAATAAAGTGTCCCAGTTATAAAACGTTACAAAATAATGACAGCTCATTTTTTTCTATGTTAGACGAAAAAAACTTGTACCACACTTCTGTGAGGCCGCGTTACTGATGTGGCGGCTTACAAACCTTGGTTTTGCACTGGAGCTTCCGTTGTTATCCTGGAATTTCCTACCCGGAACTCTCCTCGTCACACGTCTTTGTTATCGCAGCTTCAATCTTTGGCAGTTTTTGAAGACATCATCATATGCAATCATCGCACGGAGAAGTAGTTGCGGCAGCTAGAGACGAGCTGAACAGTGATACGTTCAAACCCTGATTTTGAATTCGTCAAGCTTATACAACACGAATTGTGGTGAAAAATACAAAGACGTACAATTTGACTTCATTTTGTCCCAGATGTCTTCATTTAAGTATGCACCTGCCACTTCTTGTGACGTAGAAAGGTCATTACCGGGCGAGTTGGCCGTGCGCGTAGAGGCGCGCGGCTGTGAGCTTGCATCCGGGAGATCGTGGGTTCGAGCCCCACGATCGGCAGCCCTGAAGATGGTTTTCCGTGGTTTCCCATTTTCACACCAGGCAAATGCTGGGGCTGTACCTTAATTAAGGCCACGGCCGCTTCCTTCCAACTCCTAGGCCTTTCCTGTCCCATCGTGGCCATAAGACTTATCTGTGTCGGTGCGACGTAAAGCAACTAGCAAAAAGAAGAAAGGTCATTTTCTGTGCTTAAAATTGTGCTGACAGATAAAGTATCAGCTTAAATGAAGTCTAATTGGAGAAATTAAGATTTTGTACAATGTTTCAAAAGGGACTGAATTTTTGATAGTGCATATTTTCCAGTTTACTGTGCATGTTTAACCATTTGATAGTGCATGAATGCATGCATATTTTGAGATCTGATAGTGGATGAAAATCCGGGCTCTACTCATCACTAATGGCTTTCGCCTCTTGAGAATTCCGACGTGGTTTATTTGCCAAGGGCTCCATGCCTTATCACCTTGAATCACTTCGCGCCATGCACATTTCCGGGATGATTCGTGAGGTGCTAGTTTGAGAAATTCGAAATAAGAACATCAGGGAAGTATAGCTGTCACCAGCCGCTCGAAGTCGAGTAAGGAACTGTTGTCTTGGACTCTTGGTTGCCTTGATGGAATAACGTTTGGAGTTGGCGACAAATCTCCACAAGTGACACCCGGCAACACATGTAGCATACCGGTACCACATCTTTTCTGCCCCACTGACAACAAGCCGCGTGCTACAAAGAGCAACATTGCCAGCCGCATGCTACATGTCACCCTTTGCCGCAGGCAGTGGAATCGTACCTTCAGGTTGCACATGACAGCTGCGCACAATGTTGGTCACACTGCAATGGCGCACGAAGCGATGTTGTCGCCGCAACAGCAATTATTGCACGACATGTGAGTTTTTAAAAACATGGGAGAAATGCTTTAAATGTCATCGTGATGATACACAATACAATTGAAATCGGCCGACAAAAATAGAACTTTCAACACACCGATTAAGTTCAGGTACAATAAAATATTTCATCACACAAAATGATACGAGATAAATATACTGCGAAGTTCTTATTATCGCGATTTTAGAAAATACGGAAGAAATCTGCCGACAAGAATCTCACTTTAAATATACCAATAAATGTTAGAATAATATATACCGGTGCTAATACAAAAGGTTTCAAGTTAAATCTATAAAAGTTACGAAAATTCAGAAACCTTTTTTTCATACCTGATTCACAAAGGTAGCGGCTCGATACCCTCCAGATCACTGCCATCACTACCCTCACCTTCGTTGTCATTGTCATCGTCGTCTAGGCAGATCATCAACTCCTGACAGTCCCTGATGATGCCACGTATTGCCATTGCCGAGTTAATGAATGTTGCGACATGGCTAACTTTCTTCCTCCACAAAGCAATAATCTCCCGGAACAGTCCTTCCACTTCAGTAATTGTGAAGGACTTATTAGTGCGTACGTAATGTTTCACTTCACCCCATACCGTACCAACTCAATGAAGTTGAAGTGACAGTAGTACGGCGGTAATCCAATAACCTCGTGGCCTTGTTCCTTCGCTACTTCGTCGACTAATTTAGTCATACACATATGGGCTGGGATACTTTACTGTAGAGATGGCTGAAAAATAACGTAGCAGTTACTTTGTCCCAGTTACATGTCTATCACTGTTACAAATGTAACGAGGACGAGATATAACAGGTTATCGAGTAACGACAACAGAAAAACATACTAGTGAAAACAGTAACTGGGAAGTGGGGACCAGTCACTAGTAGCAGCTTACAGACATAGAATGTGACCTTCAGATAGTACGCATGTCTTCCAAGTGAGAGCGGTTTCGTAGGAGATTGCTTTAAAGTTCCTGCTGTCATCTGGTAGTGGTAACTAAAGTGTAAACTGTTATCACACATTCAGCTGTTCGTGCAAGGCTACCTACATTATAATATTATAAGTTTCACCCGTATAATTTTTCTTGTACCATAAATAAATTATTATGCTAACTTTCCATACTGAACTGATATTATAGAATGAACGTAGATAAAATGCATTTTGTAATACTATTTCACTTTGACATCATTATAATTGAATAAACCTGACCCCGCCGGGAATCGAGCCCGGGACCGCCAGGTGACAGGCGGGCGCGTTGTCCCCTTACACTGTGGAACACAATGAGCACAATTGTTTGAATATTCATAACAAGTACAATAAACATTTCAGATTGTCATGAATGAAACGAACGTGATAACGTCTCTTTACCCACTTAAGTTTTTATTAATTCATTTCACACAATCCATTATAACAAAATAACACATTATCCGTTCTTCATTTTACTTAAACGATCCTCTTGTACCGGTTTGTGCAAGGTTTGGCAGACAGATCATCATGTTTTCTTGTCTTCCATCCTTAACTGGGGCATTGTCAAACTCACTCCTCTAGATTTCAGAAAAAGATGCTATGTTGTCTTCTCATTTCATCCCCTGTCTGCCTCTTGATTACTTTATAGCAAATTGGAATGCGTGTTTTGCTGTTCAACAGTGTGTGTAGTGATGCGTGCGCGCATGTGTGAGTGAATGAATGGCAATTTGCAACACAGCTGTAAGGGGACAAGCTTGAAGCCGTGACCAGGCTGTGACCAGTAAAAGGTGAGTAACGTTGGACGTTAAACGGGGACAAGCTTGAAGCCGTGACTAGGCTGTGACCGCACAGAACACCAATGTGTGACCGGTAAAAGGTGAGTAACGGTGGACGTTATTTTTCACTGATACTTTTCACAATTACTTTATTGTAGCAGTGACAGATGTAGCAGTTACACAAAAATAACCGTTTGTCACACCTCTACTTTACTGCAGCTGTTCCACTAACAGTTCTTTACGGGCGCTCGAAGTAGGGGACTTATCCATTATTACGGAGTGGTAGGTGCATTGTCCATAACAATGACAGAAGGAACTTTGAGCTGTAATAATCGTACACGTGTTTTCGTATTGCATCAGCCTGGAAAGAATTAATTCCTGTTACAGGAGATAGCTTAATTCGTTTCTTTCCCGAAGTGCTGTGAAATAGTCCCTACTATCAGCCCCGTTTCCGCTACTGCTATGTTCCCCAGTCTTTTTTTTTTTTTTTTTTTTTTTTTTTTTTTTTTTTTTTTTTTTTTTTTTTTTTTTTAGGCGAACACCTGTCTGAATAACAGTACAATTTGAAAGCCCTAATGACTGACATATGCGTTCCACAACTTGATCCTCAGGAACAGAGAGATGGCTTTACAAGTGTACGAATTTCCTCTCCCTCAAGTAAAGCTCACGAGTTCTCGACACTAATTCTAATGCTTGACTACTAAGGGCCACTCCGCGGCGCAAAGGATTATCACTTCGCGGTTCATGACTATGTTGTCTTTTCCGTGACGTCGCGCTGCATTCGTTAAAATAAAATTTCGCAATTATCGCACAAAGAAAACAAAACTTTCATAAACGCGCGAATCACGCCTGACCATGTGCTAACGGCGACAGACAAAACGGCAACACTTCAATACGGTAGTCAAGCCAGTTATATGTGGCACCACTACAGTATACTACCCATATTGCCAACAACAATCAACTGAAAATAGATCGTATTTATTTTTCGGCTCGCTTAAACCTTATAATATTTGTGCAAGAAAATAAAAGATTATAAGCACTATACGGAATTCAATACGAATTAACATGAATAAAATGCGTAACTGTATCTAACATAAAAAGTAGTAGGTTGGTGATTCTGATTGGCGGGTGACGTTCATTTCATTTTTTGTGGTGGTACCAATATGAATTACAACTGTCAAGTGCAACCTTGTGCCGGCCCATTAAAACCACAGACATTAAAAAAAAGTTGACAATTTATTAAATCATTTAGGAAATACATTGACAAGAAAGAAGAACGTGGTAAATTCGCTTGATCTGGAGCTGAAGACCACCGATCAGCGATTACAGTTTTAATAAAGATAAGACCCAAGTCCGACGTTGAAAAGCAACACCAAGTTGCAAGGTTAACATTAAATATGCAAAAAGTTAGCTAATGAAGTTTTTTTAAAAAAACAGAAATTTGACGCAAAAGGCAATATTGAGTTGCAAAAGTTTGACATTAAATTTAAGCCGTATGTTGGCAAAGGCAGAAGTCGAATACAAAAGTCAACATTGGGTTGCAAAATATTAAAAGTAGTTAAAATGAATATGCACAGCCTCTATTAAACTAATATTTCATAGAACAAGAACAAGAAAACGGCAAAGTGCCATAATAAGTGATTGTAGTACAATCCTTTAAAAGTCATTTAAACCATCAAGTTTTAATTAAATAACTGCCACTAGAATCCTTCTTTTTGCTTTCAATTAAAAGACTTCTGAAACATAAGAGTAGGTATCAAATCAATTTTTTCTTCTAGTCGTCCACAGAACAGACCTTCACAGACCTTCCCATCTTGATGAATTTTACATTCAAGACTGAAGATTTCCAAAGGTCCACGGTAGCGAAGAGCCGATGCGGAGAGATATCATTGACTATTGTAGAGCGTAGAACATGGGTGTCAAGCGTCGCCCACCGTAAGCGCAGTGCCTGTGCACTAGGATGCAAGTCGCTTCCCTTCAGTCTGCTTATAAAGTGAGTTTTTCTCGTGGGTCGGCCGGCAGGTGCGCCCAGCTTATCTGCTTCCAGTTGACTCATCACTCCCCGCTCCGCGGCATAGCAACAAGGTCAACACTTCACTCACTTTATCCGTGCGTGACAGAGATAACAATTAAAAATAAGAATTAAGGCAATTTGTAACTAAGAATTAAGAAATGAGCTCGTACCTTATGACATGAGATGTTGGAAATGTTCTCTTCCTGCATCCACACATTTCTGGCATCGTCTAAGGTGAGTTCTAAGAAACCCCGGTTTCTTGTCCAAGTTGTTGTAGGGATTTTGTAGACGAATGTTCTAATTTTTCTGCGATTTCGTTTACTTTCTCTTGATTAAATCATACTTTTCTTTACCCTTCGCTTATCGAGTAAAGAACCCGTTCCTCTCAATTTATTTGCGAGTTTCCACACGGTCTCTCTATGTGGAGAGCGTACACCTGGAAACTGCGTTACAACTCGCCTAACGACTTCCCTGCAAGACTTTGTTTTCACATAACTATCGTACATAAATACCCTTTCCTCTACAGTGTACAAATTTGGAGGCTTCTTCTTCTTGAGGCGCCTTCTCCCAGCGGAGGTTGCAGGTCCACATAGCCAGCTCCGAACGTGATGTAGCATGGAAGGCATCTTCTGAAGTGCAGTTGTGCCATCTTCGGATGTCCTTCAATTCGAACTTTGTTGTCGTACACTTTGATCTTTCCAAAACTGTCGGGCTTTCTAGTCATAGCAGCGTTCAAAGCATTCCCCGCCGGTGATCCGAATGGGGGAATAGAAACTCCGGATAATAATTTTACGTTAAACAGAGCCATGCCATATGAACTAAAAGGGATATCCTTCAGGATCTTTAGTGCAGTGTTTTCCCGTTGCCTTCCACATCCTAATGCCGTTGACCAGTTGTAGGTTCTACCGCCTTTTGGGGCCATTTCCTGTCCCAGGGACAACGGAGTGCCCAAACCTCTCCCCGCTCATCCACCCTCAAGGAGACTGTTGGCACTTGGTAGAGGGGATCTTCTTATACCGGAAGATACTCGGTCCCTTCATTCTTTAGCCGCCTGCATATAACAAAATTGTCATAAACAGTCGTTGCCCCCTTTCTACCGCAGGGAGATGAATGTCAGAATTTCACCATCATTGAAACTGAGACCATAATAGCTTTTCTCAGTTTCTCTGGATCTTCAGAGAGGATGCGGAGGCATTATGAGAATTATACCCCGAAGTAACTCTTCACAACTCGAGAACAGTTGAAGTGACAGATCAACACTTTATACACGTTCTAAAGCACGGACCTTAACTGGGAAGTGCGGGCCTTCCCGTGCTGTCGCTGCGCCGTGGAACGGGAAGTGATGAGACATATCAGCTGGGGGCACCTACCGACCAACCGACAAGACAAACTCACTGTACTTCCCCACGTTGCTGACTCAGGGCTATGCATGCTTGCCGTTGATAGGCTCCATTTACCTGTCTTGGTCTACACGTATTTAAAAAAAAATCAATTTTGGCTTTTGGTCTTAACGACCATTGTATGTTGTATGTTTATGATTATTAATTATGAATTGACATTTTTTGTATGTTTCTGATTATTAATGGTGAATCGACCTTGATGAATTGAACTTAGGCCTATACATTTAAGACGAACACAAACACCCAGCCCCGAGCCGGAGAAATTAACCAGACGAAGTTAAAATCCCCGACCCGGCCGGGAATCGAATCCGGGACCCCAGTGACCAAAGGCCAGCACGCTGATCATTTAGCCATGGAGCCACACGTAATGGTTGAAACATTCAGCTGCATAGGCTGTGGCATGAGAATTGACACCGTAATTTGTTAGTGTGTATTTGTGTACTTCTGTATCAACATGGTTGCTTGAAGAGATGCTACTTTTATCATAGCCTATTTTCTTTTGCTTAAAGTTATAACAGCATCACGTTTTGCTACAGAAGCGATATGGTAGCGGCATAGTATTTGGCATTATTCTGCTTCATAATTGTTCATAGCAGAGTTGAGCATGAGCCCCTAAAATATAAATGCCTTTTATTTTGTACTTCATTGCTCATGGTAACTTTTAAAGTAATTATTTATTTTCCTGGAATACAGTGACGTTGTTCGGCACATTTTATACAAACGTCGTGTTGAACACATTTAATTTGGTACGTCTTTATATGAAAGAACAGGGTATTTGTAAATACTGTACGGAGTATTGTAGTTATGGAAGTGTAATGTATAACCCTCCAGGCTTGCACTATCCCATAACTAAAGGGTGAATTTCAGCATATGTGCATGTTTTGTTTGTTTCAACATATAATATGCCCATGAGAAGTAAAGGCGATTTATACCATTTAAAACTCAATGCATATAAAAGCATATACACGGAATGCGCGCATATTCTTAACATACGTGCATATAAATATTCATAATTGCAGTTATTATTATTTTGTACAAAACATATACAGAGCGTATCCGTGATGATGTCACAATCTTTCAGGGATGATGGAGGACGGCAAATGGATCAGTGAGATAAGGAACCGTACTCCGGAAACGATCGAGTCAAAAGTTAAGCAAAATTCTACTCATTTAAGTCCGTTTACCTGCACAAGTTTCACAAGCTTGTCTCCCCTATTGTACTCTTACCACATGTAATGTACAGTACAGTCGGACTGATTTTTGCTTTAACTTTTGACTACCGGCTGCTGTGGTGTAGTGGATACGGCGTTGGTCTATTAAATTAATCCCCAGTTAATGGGTTCAAACCCGACTGAGGTCGGTGGTTTTTCAGGTTGTTTAAAGGTGACAACCCCATGTCATTGACTTCCGGCACGTTAAAGAACTACTGCGGTACGAAATGCTGACACCCCGGCGTCTGTTAAGAACGGATGGACGTTAAAAACTTGGATTATTAATAAATTTTGACTCCAACGTTTTCGGACTACGGTTCCGTATCTCAAATTGATCCATTTGCCATCCTCTATCATTCTTGACAGTTTGTAACATCATCACGGATACACTCTGCATAATGATATTCAAATCGATACAACAATACAAAGAAATTAATATGTATTTACAATGTATTGTTCTTGACAGTCTACAGTATTAACAAGAGCTTGACAACAGGTAAATTTTTGTCGGTGGCGTTTTGGTATTCGGTTCGAATATATTATTTCAGTAGTACAGATCCCTTTTGCGGCGCTCACAAGTAACCGATCGTGACAAAATAGCATTCAAAAGAAAGCGAATAAACATTAGCAGTGACAAACTGCGCTCTCATTTCATAAATGTCGATAATTTCTTTTAAAAATGAGTTTTAAAAATTGTACGAAGTGTGCGATTTGCAAATACTATTGCTATAGAAAAATACGCGCCATCATTGCTGTCCACTTCACATTTTTGCCGCTGGGACGTCTGTTTTGTATCATTATAATATGCTGTAATTATCAGTTAAGAAAAGAATGATACTAAAACCAAAAATTACTTCCGGAGCATTCGTCAGTGTAATGAAATGAAATGAAATGTCGTATGGCTTTTAGTGCCAGGATATCCCAGGACGGGTTCGGCTCGCCAGGTGCAGGTCTTTCTATTTGACTCCCATAGGCGACCTGCGCGTATCGATGAGGATGAAATGATGATGAAAACACATACACCCAGCCCCCGTGCCGTTGGAATTAACCAATTAAGGTTAAAATTCCCGACCCGGCCGGGAATCGAACCCGGAACCCTCTGAACCGAAGGCCAGTACGCTGACCGTTCAGCCAACGAGTCAGACGTCAGTGTAATGATACACTTGCATTTGCTTTCGTTCAAGTGGATACCATAAAAGTTAAAAAATCAACGATTATATTAAATAGTAAGTAAGACTGTCTAATGTTGTACTGATTGTGTATTCCTTAGTTCACCAGGGGCTACTCCACCACATACTTTATGAACATGCGAGATTTCTCGCACGGGTCCTATAGTCATAAGAAAATATTTTACGATACCTGAAGTAGTAGACAGGAAATATCCTTCGTCGATGCTTGGCAGGGACCAACTTGCTCGCCCGAAAATAAGTATTCTTACTTATACAGAAGAATTAAAACTGAGACAGCCAGAAACTAAATAATGCCACAGTTTTGTTTGTTCTTATCGTTTTGCCACTATATGGACCTAACCAATCCAGACCGAGGGTCTTGTCCAGACCAATAGTTTGTAGCTCTAACCTACCTTTCATCTTTGCCGTTCATCTTTCGTGTTAACCAGTGCCTGTAGATAATGTGCACGTTGGCAAGCCTATTCAGTGCATTGTGAGCCCATCGGAGCCCCGGCTATGTTGGATTTATAACCTATACTTTCATTCCTTCGTTGTATGAACACCAGCAACCACTAGAAATCACGCCAAAAGAAAAAGCAGATACAAGTATTCTACGTCAGCAGTGGATATTTGGAAAACCAACTTTATACATAAAGGAAAAACAAATATTTTGCAGAGTATGCAATAGTGCATATCAGTGGCGGCGCGTGGGTAAAACGTCTAGGGGTTCGGTTCACTGGTGTGGAAAAGAACGTGTTCAGATTATTATTGTTACTTGATGTTTACATAGCTGTAAGCTAGTGACATTGCTTGATTAGAAACGCGACTTTGCTACAGCTCGAAGAAGTTACCAAACAATGAAGAATGAAAGACAGAGAATATGAGGTGCAATTACTTTAAGCTGATCCAATTTACCCTCATTTTGAAGACGTTGCTTACGTAGGAATAACTTCTTCAAGAACGTGTTAGGTGGACTACTGTTATTTATGTTCTGACGTTTTTTGTTGTTTACTTTTCATAAAACACGTATTACTAATGAAAAGTTTCATTTAATTACATAAACGTAGGCTACGTACGCCTATTGATGCTATACAATCCGTGGTTAGCAAAATATTCTGGCCCATTGCGGTTAATTACATTAGAATGGCAAAATCGCCAAATTAAAATTCCTTTGAAACCTAGCACGTACGGCAAATTTTAACCGCGCGCTCTGACAATGCTTCGGCTAATTTCGGAACTGCTCGTGTCTATCGCTGGTCCAGTTGCCAGCGATTCCTGGGCTATGTTTTCCTTGCTTCTCATAACCCCTCGCCTTGCGCACCCTCCTTACGTCTCGCGGCTCCGCGCCTTCAGTCCTGAAATTGAACCTATTCGCTGGTTCCTGAGAGCAACCGAGTGTTGATGTCAAAAATACCGCTACGCGCGTGGATATACAGAGCAAATTTAAGGAATAGGCTCTGATAAACCATTTTACCTAGACTTATCTATTTCTAGGGGGTTCACTGAACCACTGAACATATAGAACGCGCCGCCACTGGTGCATATATTCCTGTTTTTAGAGCATGGATGCATGAATATTTTGCCGAATCCGTCCGCCCTCTACTCATGACGATTGGGCTAGCGCTCACAACAGCTGTTTCTCGTGCACGCAGTGATCATTCGGCTCGTGACCTCAACAGGCGTGGTTTATAATTTTAATTAGTGGTTAGTGTGATTAGGTGCCACCCCCAGAGGCTCGGTTTGATTCCCGGCACTGCCACGAAATTTGAAAAGTAGTACGAGAGCTGGCAGGTGGGTCCACTCAGCCTCGGGAGGTCAACTGAGTATAGGTTGGTTCGATTTCCTCCTCAGCCAACCTCGAACTGGTTTTCCGTGCTTTCCCACTTCTCCAGGCAAATGCCGGAACGTTACCTAACTTAAGACCGTGGCCGTTTCCTTCCCTCTTCCTTGCCTGTCCTTTCCAATCTTCCCATCCCACCACAAGGTCCCTGTTCAGCATAGCAGGTGAGGCCGCCTGGGCGAGGTACTGATCCTCCTTCCCAGTTGTATCCCCGACCCAAAGTCTCACGTTCCAGGACACTGCCCTTGAGGCGATAGAGGTAGGATCCCTCGCTGAGCCCGAGGGAAAAACCGACCCTGGAGGGTAAACAGATTAAAAAAGAAAGAAAGAAAGAAAGAACTACTATAACAAAGTATAATAATAATAATAATAATAATAATAATAATAATAATAATAATAATAATAATAATAATAATAATAATAATAATAATAATAATAGTGTCCGCTTCTGTGGTGTAGTGGTTAGCGTGATTAGCTGCCACCCCCGGAGGCCCGGGTTCGATTCCCAGCTCTGCCACGAAATTTGAAAAGTGGTACGAGGGCTGGAACGGGGTCCACTCAGCCTCGGGAGGTCAACTGAGTAGAGGTGGGTTCGATTCCCACCTCAGCCATCCTGGAAGTGGTTTTCCGTGGTTTCCCACTTTTCCTCCAGGCGAATGCCGGGATGGTACCTCTCTTAAGGCCACGGCCGCTTCCTTCTCTCTTCCTTGCCTATCCCTTCCAATCTTCCCATCCCTCCACAAGGCCGCTGTTCAGCATAGCAGGTGAGGCCGCCTGGGCGAGGTACTGGTCATACTCCCCAGTTGTATCCCCCGACCAAGAGTCTGAAGCTCCAGGACACTGCCCTTGAGGCGGTATAGGTGGGATCCCTCGCTAAGTCCGAGGGAAAAACCGAACCTGGAGGGTAAACAGATGATGATAATAATAATAATAATAATAATAATAATATACATTATATATTATATATTTTATATATTATTATTATTATTATTATTATTATTATTATTATTATTATTATTATTATTATTATTATTATTATTATTATTTTCACACCAGGCAAATGCTGAGGCTGTACCTTAATTAAGGCCACGGCCGCTTCCTTCCCATCCTAGGCCTTTCCTATCCCATCGTCGCCATAAGACCTATCTGTGTCGGTGCGACGTAAAGCAAATAGCAAACAACAAAAAATAGTACAAATACCCAGTCTCCGAGCCAAGGGAATTAACGATTTAAGGTTACAATCTCCGACCCGGCCGGGCATCGAATCTGGGACTCTCTAAAGCGAAGAGCACTACGCTGACCATTCAGCCAAAGAGCCGGGCAAACTCGTCCCGAGCTGGTGCAGCTCTTTTCACGCACACCCCCAGTGGAGGTGAGCTGCATGCAGGCCTACCATTTTAACCACATACCAGGCTTCCTGCCATTCTTAAATCTCTGGCAGTACCGGAAATCGAACCCGGACTCCCGAGGAAGGCATCTAAGAGTGCGCTACGGAGACGTACATAACAAAGTGAATCTATAGAGCAGAAAGCTGTTGTTTTCCAAAAGAAAGGAAATGTGACACAACGAAGCCTACTGTTTACCAGCTGAAGTTAACTCATCGCTGTTAAAAACAAGCCACCCAGTCCTCCTCTGTCAGTTTATCCAGTGTCTCCTCCATTAAACTTTCAGCGTCAGACAGTTTGAATGTTTTGTTTCTCTTACCCACTGCACTTTTAACGTGAACCCACATCAGAACTATGGGGGTGTACTGATTGTGGTAAAGAGGTAGACGCAGTACAACACGACCCCTTTTCTCAGCAAGCATGTCAATAATATCATAGAGATGGTCGATAAATCACAGCCTGCTACTTTGTCACCGACGTTTTTCTGTCACCGATATATCAGATACGCTGTGACAAAATATAATTTAAGTTGTGTACTTGGATCACGTTCACAGGGCTATGTTATCTGCTGAGCTGAAGGTCTGTATCCATTCTTCATTTACCAGTTACCTACGGCGATGTTAAATGTGTTAAAACATACAATTTATCATGGTGTATATATGAGCACAGTAGAGAGAATACATATCTAGCAACTCTGTATGTCACCGAGCTCGATAGCTGCAGTCGCTTAAATGCGGCCAGTATCCAGTATTCGGGAGATAGTGGGTTCGAATCCCACTGTCGGCAGCCCTGAAGATGGTTTTCCGTGGTTTCCATTTTTCACACCAGGCAAATGTTGGGGCTGTGCCTTAATTAAGACCACGGCCGCTCCCTTCCCAGTCCTAGCCCTTTCCAGTCCCATCGTCGCCATAAGACCTATCTGTGTCGATGCGACGTAAAAAAAAATTTTAAAAATGTATGTCAACAGCTAGCTCATGTTTCATACGTAGCGCGAACCAAACAGGTCACTCCTCAGCTGGGCACGTTTCGAGAAGAACTTGTCTGATTTTCAAAATAATCACGACCGGGCGAGTTGGCCGTGCGCGTAGAGGCGAGCGGCTGTGAGCTTGCATCCGGGAGATAGTAGGTTCGAATCCCACTATCGGCAGCCCTGAAGATGGTTTTCCGTGGTTTCCCATTTTCACACCAGGCAAATGCTGGGGCTGTACCTTAATTAAGGCCACGGCCGCTTCCTTCCAACTCCTAGGCCTTTCCTATCCCATCGTCGCCATAAGACCTATTTGTGTCGGTGCGACGTAAAGCCCCTAGCAAAAAAAAAAAATAATAATAATCACGGTGCTGAATTCAAATATTTATTTATAGATTTAAGGCTATGTGTACAAAATAGTGTGGTACCGGAGTTAGTACCAAGATCTCAGAAAATATTAACGCCATGAACCAGTAAGTTTACTGTAAATCCGATTATTAGCCCTTTGGTACCAATACTGAAAGTGAAAACAAAATGTCAACATCTTTAACCGTTCACGAGTTATTTGAAGTGGACAACTTTGCCGAATAAACGAATAAATGGGAGGAATCTTTGTATTAAGTTCATAAATCTATTATTTTTAGTCATTTTACTTTTAAATAATAATGTTATTTGCTTTACGTCGCCCTAACTATTTTTATGGTTTTTTGGAGACACCGAGGTGCCGGAATTTTGTCCAACATGAGTTATTTTACGTGCCAGTAAATGTACCGACACGAGGCCGACAAATTTAAGTACCTTCAAATACCATCAGACTGAGCCAGGATCAAACCTGCCAAGTTGGGGTCAGAAGGCCAGCGCCTCAACCGTCTGAGCCACTCAACCAGGCATTTCTTATTTTTAAACCTACATTCAGTACTGTAAATAACTGGTTTCCCGGGGATACGGCACGGGGAATCACATTACGTTTGTTAATTTATTGCGCATCATGTTAACAACTTTTCCCTTATGCGTTATTAAAACTTCAAATTATAAATGTGAATATTATTTTCCCCACTTATAATGTTCCGAATCTTCCGAGAAATACTACTCGACATTGTCATCTATCAACTAGAAGTATTCCCATACTGGCCGCCCGCCACCAAAGAGTTACCGCGACGATAGTCATATGCTCGTGCTTCCTGTGACTGAATCACAAATAAAAGTCACTGATATTTTTGTCACAGATACGATGATCACAGATATTCTGAAATATAATTTAAGCTTATCTCTAATCATAGGCTACAGTTTTTTTTTGTTGTTGTTTTTTTTTACATGGCTAGACTGATTTCACAAAACCCAATTGTTCAACTCATGTAAGGTTATTTATTATCATAGAATGTGTTTTCGTTCTGAGATTTCTTTCGAGCTGTGCGGAATTATCCATAACAATAATTGCATCTTTGCTGCTCCCTTTCATCAAGTATGTTCAGAAACTATTTATAAAATCTTTAAAAGCCGTAACATTCGTATCTGTGTGATAATTGCTGCTGGTTGATTTTTACTAATTTACATTCTTGGAGAAAACATGAGTGTGATTGGAACCTATGTGGCAAAGGTTTTAAAATCGAATAAACTAAAGAACATCTCTCTTCATAATATGAAGAAAATTCGAACGGGGCTGTGTCGGCGTTATGGTCGCAAATTTCGACGTAAGATACAGGGTCTCTCTTATAAACTCAGACCGAGCACACGGTGTTTGTTCTCTGTGCTACGGCAGCTGCCCCAGCCGAACTTACGTCGCGCGCGGCCGCCCTACTTTAAGCGTGTATGCAGTCTTATATGAAGTCTTACCTTATAAAAGATGATGAAAGTGTCGTCCTTCCTGTGATATACAGGCATTGTATCTGGTAACCACATTCTAGCTGGTACGCGTGAGTTCCTGCCATTGTAATCTTTCTGATTTCATTCGTAATGTTTTCTTTCAATTCCTCCAATCTGTGAGGATCTGTTCGATACACTTTTTCTTTCAGTTTACCCCACATGTAAAGATCACACACTGTTAGATCTGGAGAACGAGGGGGAAACAGACTAGCACTGATCGCTCTGTCTGCAAACACTTCCGAGATTGTAAGAAGGGAATCTTCGCTGTATGAACACGGGCTGAATATTGTTGAAACCACCCACGCGATTTCTTCTTCCGTTAAATAATGGAAAAACGGCGTCAAAACGTCATCTTGGCAGTTCTCCGCATTTACTGTCGTCTCGAAAGAAATAGGCCCAATTATTCGTCTTGCACTAACAGCACACCAAACACCAATCTTCCTATCATAATGAGGGACTCCATAAACGCCATTCGGATTTTCTGCACACCAATAGCGAGAGTTATGACTGTTAACACGAACATTATGATGAAACCAAAACTTTTACATACGAAAATACGGTGCTGTATTGATAACTGTCTCACCATGTTTAGAGCCCTGCACGGATGCGGCGGATATCCGCATTTTTGGCGGATGCAAACTGTGTGGCAGTGCGGATAATTTTGCTGGTCATTTATAAATAATTAAGTTTATTAATTTTCACTGCGGTATAGTCTTATTTTTGCTTGTAGTTAGGTGACCCTTGACAGTGGTATGAGAGAATGGTGATATATAAAGAGCTTTGAGACCATAACGCCGTAAATCTGACCTAAGCTTGCCCGCAGTTAATGAAAGGAAAGAACAAGAACGTCGGTAGTTGTCGCAAGAGAAAATGCCTTATAAACCTGTGACAGTGGAGGGTCTGGTGTCAGGTATCAGGTCTATTTTATTATGATAACAGATCTATCCATTTCAATACCTTGGGTGTAATATATTGTAGTTAAATATTTACAATATCCGCGGACAACCATTTGCGGATGCGGATAATATTTTGTATATCCGCGCAGTGTTCTAACCACGAGCCTGTTCCACGAACGAACTTTGCGACTTTTCAATTTTGCACTTTGCACTTTTCAGTTCTTGCAAGGTGCAATGTCTTTCTGTTCCACCATGATCTAGGTTGTACTTTTCAATTTCTTCGCAAAGTGAAAAGTCTTTGCGAATGAGTGTGCCGATTAAATTTATTCCATGGGCAAACTGTATAGGCCTAATACTCTATGATTTTAATGCTTTATTTTTCGCGGCAAATTTGACGATATGATTGTGGTACACGTTAGTTTTAAGGTTCTTATCGCGGGAAAGAAAGGTTATTACAAGAAGCTGGTCGTGATGAAAGTTGTCAAGGAGAAACGGGACATCCTTTTTGGCAACTTTAAAAATAAGCTCTCAAATGATGACACGCATCAATATTAATCAATATTAACAAGAGTACCGCCAACACATCCACACACAGAGGGAAATTCATCCTTCATTAGAAATCCCGTCGCTATATTAAGTGGATTATCAGGTCAACGTACTATGTTAGGAATATTACATTTACTATAACATCTACGACTTTAGTAACAGTTCTGCAAATAATTGACTCTGATGTCCCATGCATTGCTGCTACACCGTGCAGCTGGGCCCCATTTACTAACCAATGTAAGCATTTGTTCTTTTTTCCTTTTGTTGCATGTTTCAATAAATTGCTGATCATTTCAAGAATATAGTCAGCCTGTGTTGGGGTAATACGAAATCACTCGCGAAATACCGTCGAAGTGAGGTTATGAAAATTAATCCTGTCTTTACACGTTCTCTTGTTGGATTTTTCATCACTGGCGTCACTTGATGCTAACAAAAGCTCTCGTCGTAACGTGTTTATATCACTAAACCAAATTCTACGCCGAGAAACTCGTGTACATACTTGTTAATTAACAAATGAAAAGGGAATCATCTCTTTGCAAGATTTCTGAAAACTTTTCACTTATTTTCTTTGCACTTTGCATTTCTGTACCAATGGAGGAACATAACAGGCTTGAAAAGTGAAAAGATAATTTTCTCACTTTTCAATTTGCAAGCTAAATATGAAAAGTGATGGTGGATCTGAACTGAATAGTGCAAAGTGCAAAGTGAATAGTAGCAAAGTTCGTTCGTGGAACAGGCCCCATGTTAACAGCTGAGATTTGGACTGGCGACTCATGCTTGCCCTGGTCGAACACGTGCAGGCTTCCTGCTAAGTCAAGATCTATGCGCGCGCCTCCCATACTACAGCTATCGTAGCCCACAGTACAAACACCGTACGTTCGGTCTGGGTATATAAGGGTACGAACATACCGAAGATGCATCGCAGCTCGCGGTCGCGGTTTACATCGCGGTCGATACCTCGATGTCACCTCCTGGTAACACAAACACACAGTTTTAAATGGAACAGTTCGAGTCAAAGATGCTCGCTTCCATTCACCATCGCGATTTACCAGGAGGTAAATTCCATTTGGAATTGCTAGGCGGACATTAATTCCGTTGTGGAGTTTTATCTCCCGTATGCAGTTATCAGACTGTGACTCATAAATAGGCTTCTGATAAGTTCACCTGCATACACCCCAGCGTCAGTGGGTAGGGTCTGACACATCCCACTCTGAAGAGTCTAGTGTTAGACCTAAGACGAAACGCTGGTTAATAGAGCAAACGCCTGAAAAGCCATACATCTAATTTTTGATCTGATTTTGATATGCTCTATTGGTGGAAAAATATCTAATTCCCTCCATGGGAACTTAGAATTTCCATTAAGAAAGTTTGTGTTCTCATCGCTATAGAACGGGAGGCATCGATATAGCTTGCTCCTGATTGGCTTGTCCGGATTGAGATCACGTGATATATCCCCCCGTTCTACTGTGCCCTTGATCCAGGTGTTCACAGAGCCCGTGTGTGTATTCGTGTGGTAGTTATTGTACTTCACAGCATCAATTTTTGATTCCACATTGTTGTATATGTATTGGAACGTCTCAAGGGACATTCTCATGTATGAGGTATGTATGTGGTGTTTCAGTTCTTCAGATAAGTTGCGATATTCCCCCAGCGCCTGCCTTCTTTGATTCATAGGATGAACATTCCACTGGCGGGCTGACTGATTTGAAAGTAGCCACCATCGTGTGCTTATGCACAACGAGTCACTATCTCTACTGTCGCTTGAATACATACTCTATACTTGTAAAAGCTCAGCAGTAGATGATAAATTATCTTGAACACGGAAATCTAAACATTACGTCCACTCACCGTAAACAGATCTCAGAACACTGACAGGTAAACCTTCCCGGTATGTTCACCCTCCATCGACCGCGACCGCGATCGCGAGCTGCGATGCATCTTCGGTATGTTTGTACCCTAAGAGAGAGCCAGTACGTAACGCGTGGTAGGAATTGTCGAATTAAATTATCTACCCATACAAAAAAGAAAACAACAATCAGAAGCACGGCTTGTGCGTACACTTCGGTAATGGGCTATGGGAAGAAGTATGAAAGATTTAACATTTTCAGTGGCAATTTTCTGTCAAGCTCTGGGATGGACAATTCCAGACATTTACAAAGCCATCTACCAGGTCTCACAGGACGAGTATCTAGAAGTGATTATTAATATTATTGCCCGCTTGGTGGCCATCATCGTTAAGTCTGTATGGTCTGACGCAGTGGTTGGCCGATTCGGGTCTCGTTAGTCGAAGAAAATTTCACCGTCAGAATGTTGGCCGGCAGGGTAGGAGAGGTTGTGGAATACAATTCCTGATCATTAGATTGCGTGCCAAAGGCCTAGATTCAATTCCAAGCCAAGGTCCGCGCAACTGGTGCCCCAATGGTGGAAAAATGATTTGGAACTCATGGTTTTGAATTAAGCAATAAAAGGTCAACAATAGAATTTGAAACCCAAACTGACTGTATGTATGTCTCATTTCCCTACGGGGTCGGATATGAAGCAGGGGTGGTGCGTGGTATTGTTGCAGGGTTGCACAATTCCCAATCATTTTGCACTTCATTTGTCGTCTTTTCTTCTAATGTTTTAGTTTAATAAATCTAACATATATTTGAAAACATGTTAAAATCAACCATCTTCGGTCGTTCGCTGTAGTAATGCTTCGTAACGGACCAATAAACTCTGCTGGCTTAGAATCAAACTCAGGGGGTTGACTTTCCTACGGCACTCGCTAGCAGACAGCGCGACGCAATGTACCTCAGCGGGTACAAGCCTTAAAGGCCTCTACACACGACCCAATCTGCTGGGCCCGATCTGCAGGCTAGTTGGCGCGGTAAATCGGGTGCTGCTCTACACACAACCCAATCTGCTGGGCCCGATCTGCAGGCAGTTGGCGTGGTAAAAATCGGGTGCTGCTCTGCACACGGCACAATATGCAGGGCCCGATCTGCAGTAGGGTGGCTCGCTCTGGCCTGGAAACGCGTGATCATGGCTCCTTCATTTTCTAAATTTCAAAAAATAGGAATTGCATTGACTTTGTTATCATTGAAGTCGATACAAAAGAGAACATATTGGGTTAAAAGCTGGTTATTACAGAGAAAGAAATTGTCATACAAATATTATGGAAGAACTAGAATCATTCGATTTTAGAAATTTTCTGCGAATGGATATCGACACTTTCAAAGATCTGCTCTACCTGGTGGCGCCTTTAATAAAGAAACAAGACACTATAATGGCGGAAAGTGTGAGTGTTCAAGAGCGATTAATCGTTACTAAGATTTTTAGCTACTTGAGCGAGTTACAGAGATTTGCAATTTAGTACAGCCGTGTCACCACAGCGTTTGCCCGGCACCATGGCTAAATGGTTAGCGTGCTGGCCTTTCGTCACAAGGGTTCGATTCGCGGCAGGGACTGGAATTTTAACCATCATTGGTTAATTTCCCTGGCACGGGGGCTGGGTGTATGTGTTGTGTTCATCATCATTTCATCCTCATCACCCACGGGAATCAAATCAAAAGACCTGCACCTGGCGAGCCGAACCCTTCCTGGGATCTCCCGGCACTAAAAGCTGTACGCCATTACATTTGATTTTACCACAGCTTTTGTCTAAAATCATTCCATAAACATTTTGCGCTATTTTCAATAGTCTGAAGGGATACATAAAAGTAAATGATTAAAATATATATTTCTTTAATGTAAGAGTATTTATTTCTGAAATTACGTATGAGTAGAAAATACGGGAAGAAACTAACCTAAAAGTATAAACTAAATTAATCTAAACTATATTATTGTATATAGTGAACTACTAATCTAACTGAATCTGCTCACTGCCCTCTGACACACGTGCTAAGTGGCGACGAGGCAACTGATAGCTTATCGGCCGACTTCCGGAGTGTAAGTTGGGAGATTGTGTGGTCGGCCCGACCGGTTACGTGCCAGATGCGACCGTGCCGGATGCGACCCGGCCATTATCGTGCCAATAGCGACCCAGCGGATATGCACCGTGCCGCATGCGACCCATCAATCACTTACAATTGATCTGCATTAAGGGCTGTCACCAAGTGGCAGATTGCTTATCAGTAGCTAACTTGGTCTTTTCTAAAATAAAAGTCTGACGCCGTTGTTAGCAGGTTCGAGTGCCGTTGGTCGAAAGAAAAATATGATAATGTTGCTGGCTTTACGTCCCAGTAATTACTTTTATGGTTTAAGGAGACGCCGAGGTGCCGGAGTTTAGTCCCGCAGGACTTATTTTACATGCCAGTAAATCCACCGACACAAAGCTGACGTATTTGAGCGCCTTCAAATACCACCAGACTGAGCCAGGATCGAACCTGCCAAGTTGGAGTCGGAAGACCAGCATCTCAACCGTCTGAGCCGTCGAGCCACTTAGCCCGTATGAAAAACAACTCACCATGAGAATGTAGGCCGGCAGGGTAGGAAAGTTGGTGTATACAATTTGTAATCACTAGATTGCGTACCAAAAGCCTGGATTCAAATCTAAACTTCTTCGCAGTGTTCAAATGAAGTGAGGGAATATGATGCTGTTGATGGTGATTCGGCCGTCGGATAGGGACGTAAAGCATTGAGCAGACCCCTTGGCATTATTCGAGAGGAATAGGGTACGTGCCGACACCGGCTTTCATCTTTCCCTACCTCATTATCATAATCTAACATCCAGACGCGCAGGCCTCCCATGTCCGTCAGGTAGAAAGACCCGCACCAGGCAAGCCGAACACGTCCTCGCACACTCCCGGCACTAATAGGACACGATAAGTAAGTAGGCCTAAGTCGTAAATAATTTCAGAGAATTAGGATCTTCTTTTTTTGCTAGTGGTATAACGTCGCACCGACACAGACAGGTTTTAAGGCGACGATGTCCGACTCGTTGGTTGAATGGTCAGCGTACTGGCCTTCGGTTCAGAGGGTCCCGGGTTCGATTCCCGGTCGGGTCGGGGATTTTAACCTTCATTGGTTAATTCCAATGGCCCAGGGGCTGGGTGTTTGTGCTGTCCCCAACATCCCTGCAACTCACACACCACACATTACACTATCCTCCACCACAATAACACGCAGTTCCCTACATATGGCAGATGCCGCCCACCCTCATCGGAGGGTCTGTCTTACAAGGGCTGCACTCCGCTAGAAATAGCCACACGAAATTATATATATTATAGGCGACGATGGGATAGGAAAGGGCTAAGAGTGGGAAGGAAGCGGCCTTGTCCTTGATTAAAGTACACATCGACTTTCACATTTGCCTGATGTGAAAATGGGAAACCACGGAAAACCATCTTCAGGGCTGCCGACAATGCGGCTCGAACCCACTATCTCTCGATTTCTGGATACTGGCCGCACTTAAGCGACTGCAGCTATCGAGCTCGGTAAGCTTCGTGTCAGTAGATTTACTGGCATGTAAAAGAATTCCGGCACCTCGGCGTCTCCGAAATCCGCAAAAAGTCGTTAGTGGGACGTAAAGCTAATAACATTATTGTTAATAGTAACTGTAGTTACAGTGTTTAATTAGCCTCTTATTTCCTGGGTTGTAAGGTGGTGATTATTGTTTTAAGAGGAAGTACAACTAGGCAACCATCCTCTATATAACACTAATCAGAGGGAAAAAATGGAAGGGATCCGACACTTCGAAAAATGAAGGTATCGGCCAAAGGAAGACAAGGGCCACGACGGGCGTGAAAATGAAAGACTCCCTAGCCCTCGCAAACCTAATAGCGTCGGGGTCGGAAAAGAACAAGAGTTGATCAAGGAAGATCTGATAGGATAGATGAAAGTGAGGAGCCTGGCACAAGTAAGTGGAAGCAATGCCAGGACTCAGCTAAGGGACCCGTGGTCGCCAACCCACGCTCCAAAGTTCGGAGCCCCTGGGGCCTCCTGGGTTGTAATTGCCAGATATATTACAGTTTTAGTAGGAATGTAGTTCATTACTTAACGATAATGGAGTTTCTTGTTATTTCTCTAAGCTATAAAAATGTGTGACACTGAAAATGTTGGTGCAACACCCAGCTTCAGATACCACCAGTCGCCACTGATATGAAGTGAGATAAATCATCGTAGTGAGTCTCTTCGACCAAATAGAGCCGGGAACGGAGCGAGTAGTACCGATGAGTACTCCGCTTGTAGCGGTAGAGTGCACAACCCATACCCTCCGCCAAACTACTCGCGGAAGACCACAGCACAGAGTAACGCACGACACATGTTTTAAGAGTACTGTACCTGTATTCAATCTGTGCTTATAAAATTTGCGACTATATTTCCTCTGCTTGCTGTGTTTTGTAGAAACTGTACAGTATGTTATGTGATAATTGTGGCATTACTTTGATATTTAATTCCATTTTAGATGGTATTTATGTTCTTAGAATATTTAAAGGAATTTAAAGACATTTTTACAGAAATTTGTACAAGTGCCACGAAAACCGCCTGATGCATGGCAATTCCTTGAAATTACTGATGATTAAGATCAGCAAAATGCAAATTTTTGCGGCCGCATTTTCGCGAAGGGTATATCAAATGTGTGGGATCATATCACAAGGGTGAAAGGAGCAGGTCGGCTTCTTCAGCAGAAAACAACATTGCTGTATTCAGCAAAACACTTATGTTGTGAGAAAAGGGCAGTGAATAGACGGGTGAAATAGCTTTACGTTGTCATACCAATAAGGTGTTTAAACGTGCCGCTATAGTACGTTCACTTGGTGCAACCGGGTGATGACGTCACAACTGCTCCGCTCCGCACTAAGGCTCTATAAGTCTTTAGAGAACCCTACTCCGCACCTCTCCGTCCCCGCCACTACGACCATATGCCCTTCCTGCGTCAACCTCCTCAAAGGAGTCAATGAAATTTAAAAAAAAAATACATGACAGTGGGAAGGCAGAGGCTGAAACCCAGTCGAATAACATAAAGGGGCCTGTTCAAGGCTTAACGTCGCCATCCGACAGACGAATCACCATCAACAGTGGCATATGCCCTCACTCCATATGAATACACTGGAGAGCTTTGGAATGCTTTTGGCATGCAATCAAGTGATTAGAAATTATATACCATGCCGACCAACATTCTGACGGTGAACATTAAGATGGTGATTTTTTTTTTTTTGAAGAACGGGACTCAAACTGGCTAACCACACGGTGTCAGACCATATAGACCTCACGCCTTAACCTTCATGGCCATCAGGCGAACTTCTCAGCCATATTTAAACTCCTATTACTTATCTGGTAAATAAATATTAAATTATGCAATCCTATTCCTTTCTTTACAATACTTCTGCAGTGTAACACTAATGTTTAAAAAAAATATTATTTCCTTTACGTCACACCGATAGATAGGCCTACATCGTATGGCAACGAGAGAATAAATACGGGCAAGGAGTAGGAACGAGCTAGCTCGCTGAGTAGGAAAGAAGCGGCCATCGCCTTAAACCAAGGTTCTTAAACACTACTAAATGGCCACATTGTTGACTGTGTAATTAAATTTAATTTGCCCACCGATAGTTTGAGCGTACCTGCCACACAAAAACATGCATAAAATAAAAACTAATGCAAATAATTCACTCAAATTTCGCATTCATGCCACTTACCCACTCTTTATTCCTTGAGCGACTGCTGGCTGTGGTGCAAATGTTTCATTTGACATTATTTCAAAAAGAACGGATCCCTGCTCTCTAAAAACATCGCAATTTTGGACGGTGGACGGACTATACATTTTTCGTAAGTATTAAGTAAGGATTATTGTCTTTTTTCTCTAATTTCCAATCGCTACGTTTTTGTGTGTGTGTGTGTGTGTGTGTGTGTGTCGGCCGGGCGCGTTTGAAAGAACCTGGTGCAGCACGTTCACTCGCACTTCGCACTTTCGTCAATATTCTGCTCACTTCAGTAAATTTCACTGTTGCTATCACTATTCTTAAACTCGGATTCATTTTCCAAAATGTCGTTATTGCCATAAACGTCATCTAAAACAATGTCTACAAGCGCTTTCAATCTCCCGTCGACATTACCGCGAAACCGGTTCTACTGCAATGAATACTGAATATCGATGAAAATAAACTGTTGTTCAATAATTGCATTGTCACACAGAAATACAGACAGCATTGTTTACCAACAGTGCATGCCTCTAGTTCTCTACAATGTGCATTGTTTTGTAAAGAGAATCTAATATAGATACGAAGACAAGCGAGGCACTGCGGCACTCAAGGTTCTTTCGACTTGCGGCACTGAGTTCGTCATTTGATCCATGCACCAAAACACCGCGCGCGACCACAGCTCGCCATATGACGCGAATGGGTTAATTAAGGTACAGCCCCAGCATTTGCCTGCTGGGAAATGGGAGACCACATAACATTTTTATGAAAAAAATGAAATAGCGTATGGCTTTTAGTGTCGGGAGTGTCCGAGGACAAGTTCGGCTTGTCACATGCAGGTCTCTTTTGATTTGACACCCGTAGGCGACCTGCGCGTCGTGATGAGGATGACATTATGATGAAGACGACACATACACCCAGCCCCCGTGCCAGGGGAATTAACCAATTAAGGTTAAAATTTCCGACCCTATCGGGAATCGAACCCGGGACCCCTATGACCAAAGGCCAGCACGCTAGCCATTTAGCCATGGAGCCGGACATAACTTTTTAATGAAAAAATGAAATATCGCATGGCTTTTAGTGCCGGGATATCCCAGGAAGGGTTCGGCTTGCCAGGTGCAGGTCTTTCTAATTGACAGCCGTAGGCGACCTGCGCGTCGTGATGAGGATGAAATGGTGATGAAGACAACACATACACCCAGCCCCCGGACCATTGGAATTAACCAATTAAGGTTAAAATCCCCGACCCGGCCGGGATTCGAACCCGGGACCCTCTGAACCGAAGGCCAGTACGCTGACCGTTCAGCCAACGAGTCGGACATAACTTTTTGATGTCATCCTTTGATAACTTCCAGCTCCCTGTACTCTTATTGCTGCTCCATAGTCAACCCCTTTCGCCGAATGTACCTCCCTATAGGGCCTATCTGTTCTAAACCATTCTTCTAACTTATACAGACCTCTGAGGTTCAAATGAAGGCCATCTGAGTGCAGATCCCTATCTTCTACCCACCCATTAAGATCTACAAATCTCACTCCCAGTTTCCCCATATACCACTGCATAGTCTCGTTCAAATCCCTGATCACCTTCAGTCAGTATCCCTCCTATAGATAGAACCTTGGGCAGAGCCCTGCACGGATGCGGATATCCGTGGATTTATTCGCCAGTGCGGGTAATTTTGCTGATAATCTAAATAATGATGTTTATTGATTTTCACTCAGATATACTCTTACTTTTGCTTGTAGTTAGGCGACCCTTGACATCGGTATGGGAGAATGGTGATATATAGAGCCTTGAGATCATATATAAAGCCGTAAATCTGACCTAAGTCTAACTGGCTTCTGCCCTCAATTAGTCAGTAGTTGTCGCAAAAGAAAATCCCTCATAAACCTGTGACTGTAGGGGTTCTGGTGCCAGGTGTCAGGCCTATTGTATTATGTTAACAGATCTATCCGTTTCAATATCTTGGGTGTAATATACTGCAGGTAAATATTTATAATATCTGCGGATAACCATATGCGGGTGCGGATAAAGGAAGTGCGGAGCGGATGTTATTTTGTATATCCGCGCAGGCTCTACCTATAGGCTACAGTATTCCACTAATTATCCTCGTTCCCTTTGTTTTATCACTGTTTATAGACGACAACGGGCATGTCAGTGGAATAAACAGTCATCATACGAGCCCCGCATAACCAATAGGACAAGATGAATTTTGGAGAAGACTCTGCGAATAGTTAAATACAAAACCAGAATGGAATGTGTGTTGATTGTTCAAGGGTTAGTGGATTTGTATCATGACTATTTTTTAAAATCTTAGAGCGAAAGGAATAGATGCAACGCCAAGGGATGGCCAAAAGGAAAAGTGATCCGTCATAGGTCTAAAACATTGCTGTAGTAAAGACGTTCGATAATGTTGATTGGTCCAAGGTATTTGAGATTCTGAAGGTAATCGGAATCAGATATCGAGAACGAAGAATTATCTACAATCTGTATAAAAATCAGTCTGCAGTGATAAGAATTAAGGGCTTTGAAAAAAGAAGCAGCAAACCAGAAAGGAGTGAGGCAAGAAGCAGTTTGTCCCCCCCTCTTCAATGAAATGAAATGAAATGTCGTATGGCTTCTAGTGCCGGGATATCCCAGGACGGGTTCGACTCGCCAGGCGCGTTTCGTTCTATTTGACACCTGTAGGTGACCTGCGCGTCATGATGAGGATGAAATGATGATGAAGACAACACACATACACCCAGCCCCCGTGCCATTGAAATGAACCAATTAAGGTTAAAATCCCCGTCCTGGCCGGGAATCGAACCCGGGACCCTCTGAACCGAAGGCCAGTACGCTGACCGTTCAGCCAACGAGTTCCTTTTCAATGTTTATATAGAACAGTCGGTAAAGGAAATCAAAAAGGAATTTGGAAAGGGAATTACAAAACAAGGAGAGGAAATCAAAACCCTGAGATTTGCTGATGATATTGTTATTTTATCTGAGACTGCAGAAGATCTGGAAAAATTACTGAATGGTATGGACAAATGGGCAGTCTTGGGGAAGGAGTAAAAGATGAAAATAATGAAGTCCAAAACAAAAGCAATGGAGTGCAGTCGAACGAAGTCACGTGAAGATTAGGAAATGAAGTCTTAAAGGAAGTAGATGAATATTGTTACTTGGATTGTAAAATAACTAACGATGGCAGAAGTAAGGACATAAATTGCGGACTATCACAGGCAAGGAAGATCTTTCTTAAGAAAATAAATTTGCTCACCTCAAACATAAATATATGAATTAGAAAGATGTTTTTGTCGACTTCCATATGGAGCGTGGCATTGTTTGGAAGTGGAACTAGCTCACAAAGAAAGACAATAGAAGATTTTGAAATGTGGTGTTACAGAAGGATGCTGAAGGTGAGGTGGATAGATCGAATCATCAAGAGATACTGAATCGAATTGGTGAGAGAAGATCAGTTTGGCTAAATTTGGAGAAAGAAAGAGGCAGAATGACAGGACACATCTTGAGACACCCAGGACTTGTTCGGTTGGTTTTTGAGGGAAGTGTAGGCGGTAAGAAGGGTAGGGGTCGACCAAGTCATGAATATGACAAACAGATTAGAGCAGATGTAGGATGCAGTAGTTACGTAGAAATTAAAATATCAGTACAGGATAGGGTGACATGGAGAGCTGTATCAAACCAGTCTATGAACTGATAACTCAAACAACACAACAACTGTACCTAACAGAGCACTACGGCTACAACTACTAAAACGTTTTCATTCCTCCCCTGAAGGGGGAGGCGGGCCTCTTATACGGTCACGCCGTCTCTCAGGCCAGGAGATTTGTCACGTTGAACGAGATGCACGGAGAAGGTGAGGGGGTTGGCGTCCTTGGCCTATACTAGAAACCAAAGAGGATAGAATTCGCCTTAGTGCAGGAGAATGGAAACCCACGGAAAACCACTCTCAGGGCAGCAGATGGTGGGGACCAGCCCTTCTCCGTCTCCCTATTAATACAGCCACAGCGTAGGCCGTAGAGCCACGGGAGAGCCGTGGCCACCCAAGGCCAACTAGATATGCAGGCCATAAGGCTCTCCCTCCACTTCCGGCGCTACGTCACACGAAGAGCCATCCGCTTTAAGGCTCTATAAGATGGGTATGCTTAGCCGCCATTTTGGTTCATACGTGCGCAATGGGCCATGTGATCAAACTGTAGTTTCTCCACAAACGCTCGCTTCATCACATTGAACGTATTGCTGTAGTCACCACGTCCATGACAGAATTGTGCAATATTTGTGCGGATATTTATTACATAATGGTGGGTTGTTCTGCACCTAATTGTAGTAATGTCTCTACTGCGCGATACAGGTTGTTAATATTCCCTTCTGAAAATTCTAGGAGAGCAATCTGGCTTCAAAACTGTAGACGTGACAGTTGGAAACCAACATCAGCTTCGAGGTTATGAAGTTATGAAATATGAATTTGTAACCGTGAGGTCTTCTATAGGGATTATAATCATTATATATTGCAAAATGGTGGAAATCTTGTAATGGAGAAAATTTCGAATGAAAATGTCCAGTATATGTTTTCCAACGTGCTGTACTTTTCTTTTTAAAATTAGACACTTCTTCAAAATTCGATTCTATGCTGTTGTGGACTTTAACAAGAAGGCACGGAAACGGGGTAAAATGTATGGGCCTGCTTGGGTAAAGAAGAGAAAAATGTAAACAAGGAATGGAATGTTATTGTTTTGTAAATACTGTAATAAAAGGAGATAGTAAGTTTGTAAAATATTACTTAAATTTCATATTTTAAAAAATGTGTTGCGTGAGCAAATTAACCAATGTTGCGACCCTTTGAAGTTTTACAAGGTAAGTCGTGCTGATGAATCATACTACTTCTCCTCAAACCAGAGGAATCTCTATAAAATATGTACTGTTAACTTCAAAGTAAAAAAATTACAATGTTCTCCACAGCTCGTGCGTGACTCCCCTTACAAGTCATTGGTAACTGATTTTATCAGTGCAATACTTCAGGTTGGAAGAGAAGATTCAGCTATAGAAGTAGTTACTCTATTCCTATTTTCTTCCTGAATGTAATTTGTAATAACATTTATTTCATGAATGTTCGGTTGAAGAAACTAAAATTCTCTGTTCATTACAACTGCAGTCCGCCTCTGTGGTGTAGTGGTTAGCGTGATTAGCTGCCACCCCCGGAGGCCCGGGTTCGATTCCCGGCTCTGCCTCGAAATTTGAAAAGTGGTATGAGGGCTGGAACGGGGTCCACTCAGCCTCGGGAGGTCAACTGAGTAGAGGTGGGTTCGATTCCCAACTCAGCCATCCTGGAAGTGGTTTTCCGTGGTTTCCCACTTCTCCTCCAGGCGAATGCCGGGATGGTACCTAACATAAGGCCACGGCCGCTTCCTTCCCTCTTCCTTGCCTATCCCTTCCAATCTTCCCATCCCTCCACAAGGCCCCTGTTCAGCATAGCAGGTGAGGCCGCCTGGGCGAGGTACTGGTCATTCTCCCCAGTTGTATCCCCGACCAAGAGTCTGCAGCTCCAGGACACTGCCCTTGAGGCGGTAGAGGTGGGATCCCTCGCTGTGTCCGAGGGAAAAGCCAACCCTGGAGGGTAAATGGATGATGATGATGATGATTACAACTGCATAACGCTGATGAGATTCATAACACTAACCAAAAATTAAGTTTATTTTTCACATAGAAGGTCTGGTTTTAAATACTGGTAAATGAGGAAAGGGACTAAATTTTAGAAGAAAGAAATAAGCTTAAAAAATCCCAGTTACTTGGGTGTGTTCGTCTTCGTACATCACATTTCAGCATGTTGTTCGAAGAATATTTTTCTTATTATTTCGTTAACATTGAAAATAACGCTAAATAAATTTCACGCAAGTATGAAATACCGACTGAGGTTATATGGTACCAAAATCTTCTATCACAATTTATATATCTTCGACACTGACCGTTTATCACGTCAAATTCCACGATTTAAGAATGACAGTAGCCTACATCAATACCACGGAATCCCTCATTTCATTTGACGGTACCGCGGCGCATAGCTTACGGACAACCTATTCTACTTATTATTATTAATAATAATAAACAGATTTATTAGTAAGCTATTTTTTCTAATATTTCTCCAGTGAGAATACATGCCTAGTTTGTTTGTTAAAAGGCAAATTATCAACGACCATGCTATTCGTACAATCACTGTCTCGAGTAAAAATTCCACAATAATGTACGAAATATAACCTACTAACGTTTACAGTATGTTGAGCAACCGTTTGAGTAATACTGATAATGAGTATTTTTACATTATGTTAGTTTAGCATTATTTTCTAGGTTGGAGAACAGTAGAAAAGAGGGATATGCAAGACTGGGGCGGTCAACTGTCTTACCAACGTAGTGCAGGAATGAACCATAATGGCGGGCGAGCATACCTAGTCTTTAGAGAGCCCTAATCCGCTTCATTTTTCGCCAGTGACTTGTAGGCTGATATGAACCTCGCAACAGTAAGGCTATCAATGGTGTTGAATGACTTAAACGTGTGTGAACATTGTGAATTATGCCCACGTCGTGTTGTGTACCTGGTTGTAGAAGCAACTATAGTTCAGAAGAGCCCAGTATTTCAGTGTTTAAATTTCCTACTGATTTGGTTCGGAAACAAAAGTGGATCCATCGAACAGAATGTGTCCCTTCAGCAAGCTAAGTTGTGTGCATAAAACACTTCGACGAACGTTTCGTAATTAGGGAGGATTCTGTTAAAAGACCTGATGGGTCTATTTTAACAGTAACATTTTGATCACACAGTTCAAATTATTTAGTGTACTTATAAGAGATAAATTTGAATCGAGGTTTTTACATGGTGATTCTCAAAGAAACATTCTGATTTTGCTTGTCAACAAAGTTCTGGAAAATGAAAACGTCATGTTTGAAACATGCAGTGATTGTAGAAGTAGTTTTAAAGATTACGTTGACAAATGTATATACATCTTTTGTAATATATTATTGAATAACTATAGAAAAGTTATCGCAGACAAACTCGTTGCTGTATGTATGTATGTATGTATGTTTAGTCATCAGCCCGAAGGCTGGCTGGATCCTCAACAGTTCCGCCATGAGCTGTCATAGATGGCCTAGGCATCACTGAAGAGGCGTACTAGGGAAATGAGGAGTGAGGTAGTTTCCCGTTGCTTTCCTCACCGAGCCAGAAGTTGCTATTACATATCAGTCTGCCAAGCCCACTGAAATGGATGCACCAACTGACCCTGTGAGCAACAGTTTCACACCATTCATAGCAGGGACTGGCTGCGTAAGGAATGGCATTACTATCATCGCTCATACCTCAGTCACTTTCATTTTGTCAAAGCCAAGGTTAAGACAGAGACAGATCAATGAAAGTAACAAAATTGCTCTAGCCCATAACAGAAGACTTAGTGCAGTGTAAACACTAGGTCCCGCCAGCAAAGGCATAACTCGTTGCTAAGAAGAAGAAATCCTCAAGTAAGGATAGCCATAAATCGGCGAAGAAAAGGAAAATTGATAAACTGAAACCTTAAGAATTGTTAGATAAGTTTTAAGTTGAAGCCTAATTTCTAAGAAAGGTTCCAGACTATTGTTGTGAATTGCATGAAACCGTGTTCCGTTACAAATGACAGATGCCAGCTTAATTTTACGTAAATAAATGTACATAAACTGTTCCGCTAGTTTTCCCCCGCATAAAACTGATGTAATGCACAAGCCTAAATAAAACCACAATTAAAGGCGTGTTCAGTTATATCGTTAAGGTTCAATAAATTAATAATATCATGGAAACAGTGAGAGCGGGCCGTATACTCCCATGCTGAACGGCAGCCACTGGCGTGACGTCACGGTCCGAGCCTTGTGGCCTGTCTATCTAGTGCGGCGTTGGGCCATCCCACGTCTGTCCGGTTGGTCGGTTGGGGTGCAGAGCTGTTGGGCCATGGACCAGCCGTGGCCACTTGTGGGCCGAGACCCACTCTGCATATACCGACTAGCAGAGTACTGGATGGAACTAACGAGTAGCTCCTGGCATTGCTGAGTGCAATAATATTTTGAACAGGTAAATACAATACCGTACGCGGGAAAACAAACAACACTGAAATTATCGCTCATCCACTGGCCACATGTCCCTACCAATTGTGTATTTATTTATTATATGTAATAGTTTGACATTTTGCGAATTCAGTGGTTTTATTTCTGTTTTTTGTTTTATATCGCATCGACACAGATAGGTCTTATGGCGATAACAGGACAAGGCCATGCTTCGTAAAAAGACATCTGTATCGTCTTATTACTAGACACCATTTGACGTTCCTTTTTCCATTGTGCGAATACTCTGCCCCTATCAGACGGCCTTTGTTCGAGCATATTAATGATTCTGTCATCCATGTTCTTTTGGCCTTGGGTGATGTTATGCCGTCTTTACTCGTAGCTTTCTTGGTCCGACCACCGGCATTTAATTCTGGTACACAGGACATTGAAGGTTCATCTCGTTCTTTTTCTGTACTGCAATTTGAGGCTTGCGGCACCTGATCGGAATGAGATACACCTTCCATATTGAACCCATGACCTTTGTGCCCTAGGAATATTATGCATTAAATTATCAATGGGATAAGAAGTTCGATTCTTGATAGCATGGAATTGACACGTGGCAAGGGAGTGATTACCTTCGGTCCCACGCTCTGGATACGTGATGTCAGTCGCACGTTTCAACGACGGAAGAATCTTAAGGTGGGAATACTTCTAGGGGCGGGATGGTAGGTCCCTGGCAAGCTTAAAGGAATTATCTCTCCTTTCTACTACTTAAGGTATCGTTGCACATCATTTTATATGATTTTTATCATCCCTAAGGACCTGGTGTTTACAGTGCACTACTATATCTTCTGGTATAGGCTAGAGCAATTTTGTTACTTTCATAGATCTGTCTCTGTCTTATCCTTGGCGTTGACAATATGAAAGAGACTGAGGTACGGGCAATGCCAATCCTTATGCAGCCAGTCCCTGCTATGAATGGTGTGAAAATGTTGCTCATAGGGTCGGTTGTTGTTGTATGCATTCAGTGGGCTTGGCAGACTGATATCTAATAGCAACTCTGGCTCGGTGAGGAAATCAGCGGGGAACTACCTCACTCCTCATTTCCCTAGTACGCCTCTTCAGTGATGCCTAGGCCATCTATGACAGCTGATGGCAGAGCTGTTGAGAATCCCACCAGCGGCATCGCTGACGGACTGAACATTTAAAAAAAAAGTTAAGAAAATACTACAGGCCTTATGGGCTTACTGCATTCCACTGTTGCCATAGTTCCTCACTCTCCACGGGTCGCACACTCCTTGTGAAGAACAGTGACAACATAAAATTATACCTGCATAGTGAAGCTGTTGCAACAGTATGTGTAGTATATATTATAATAGGCTATACAGTAAATGCCCGATTTTCTCCAGTTATTGCAGTTATAAAATTTCGTATCACCGTACAGTAGAACGTTTCTAAGTACAGTCGAACCTCGATATCTCGAATCACCTCGGGAGTTGAATTCTATTTCGAGTTATCGAGATTAAGGGTGGCCTGCACCAACCAAGAGTAAGTTCTACTTCCGTATTAAAGTACTCTCAAAGTCAGCATTCGGCGACTTCCATACGAAGTATTTTAGTCCTTTCAGATACTCCTGGACTAAAGTACTACAAGAGTAGAATGTTGAAGAGCACCTTCTTGTAGTATATTACCAAAGAAGTAAATAACGCACGAATATACACTGACTGACAGAGCAAATGCAACACCAAGAAGGAGTCGTCAGAACTTTATGCCAATTGCAGGGTAGACTGACGTCACTGAGGTATGCTCATGATGTGAAATGCGCCGCTGTGCTGCGCACGTAGCGAACGATAAATGGGACACGGCGTTGGCGAATGACCCACTTCGTACCGTGATTTCTCAGCCGACAGTCATTGTAGAACGTGTTGTCGTGTGCCACAGGACACGTGTATAGCTAAGAATGCCAGGCCGCCGTCAACAGAGGCATTTCCAGCAGACAGACGACTTTACGAGGGGTATGGTGATCGGGCTGAGAAGGGCAGGTTGGTCGCTTCGTCAAATCGCAGCCGATACCCATAGGGATGTGTCCACGGTGCAGCGCCTGTGGCGAAGATGGTTGGCGCAGGGACATGTGGCACGTGCGAGGGGTCCAGGCGCAGCCCGAGTGACGTCAGCACGCGAGGATCGGCGCATCCGTCGCCAAGCGGTGGCAGCCCCGCACGCCACGTCAACCGCCATTCTTCAGCATGTGCAAGACACCCTGGCTGTTCCAATATCGACCAGAACAATTTCCCGTCGATTGGTTGAAGGAGGCCTGCACTCCCGGCGTCCGCTCAGAAGACTACCATTGACTCCACAGCATAGACGTGCACGCCTGGCATGGTGCCGGGCTAGAGCGACTTGGATGAGGGAATGGCGGAACGTCGTGTTCTCCGATGAGTCACGCTTCTGTTCTGTCAGTGATAGTCACCGCAGACGAGTGTGGCGTCGGCGTGGAGAAAGGTCAAATCCGGCAGTAACTGTGGAGCGCCCTACCGCTAGACAACGCGGCATCATGGTTTGGGGCGCTATTGGGTATGATTCCACGTCACCTCTAGTGCGTATTCAAGGCACGTTAAATGCCCACCGCTACGTGCAGCATGTGCTGCGGCCGGTGGCACTCCCGTACCTTCAGGGGCTGCCCAATGCTCTGTTTCAGCAGGATAATGCCCGCCCACACACTGCTCGCATCTCCCAACAGGCTCTACGAGGTGTACAGATGCTTCCGTGGCCAGCGTACTCTCCGGATCTCTCACCAATCGAACACGTGTGGGATCTCATTGGACGCCGTTTGCAAACTCTGCCCCAGCCTCGTACGGACGACCAACTGTGGCAAATGGTTGACAGAGAATGGAGAACCATCCCTCAGGACACCATCCGCACTCTTATTGACACTGTACCTCGACGTGTTTCTGCGTGCATCGCCGCTCGCGGTGGTCCTACATCCTACTGAGTCGATGCCGTGCGCATTGTGTAACCTGCATATCGGTTTGAAATAAACATCAATTATTCGTCCGTGCCGTCTCTGTTTTTTCCCCAACTTTCATCCCTTTCGAACCACTCCTTCTTGGTGTTGCATTTGCTCTGTCAGTCAGTGTATTTACTCTCACGTCGTGCATGGAGTAAGCTAGGTCTAGACTTGTTTAATAATGATAATATCGTGTCGTATATGAGAGGAAAACGTTTCAAAGGTGTTTATGGATTACTTAGATTATATTGACGATCTCGACACAGAAAACGACCGGAAATATAATAGTGCGTACCATACGTGAAAGGCGAGAGCCGTATAATGTGCACAGCACACGGAGAGGGTTTCAGGAACGTTTTTGGTCTTAGGAAGGAATCCTTTACTTTCCTTCTAAATCTACTTGGAGATCACTTACAGGTGAATTCCTGTCTTAATTTTGTTGTATCTCTCAAATTACAGTCACTGTGTGCCCTATGAGTGTTTCGTACCGGAACATTTCAGCATAGTTGCCGGTGATCTAATTAACGTTTACCGCACGACTGCTGGCCGTAAATTTTCATCGCGTGGTTAAAGCACTAGTGAGGGTAAGAGGGAGGTACGCCTGCAAATGATGATGATTGTTCAGAAAATAAAAGGATATTCTTCACGTTGGCAGGTTTCCACACATCGTGGGTGCAACTGACTGTGACTGCACGCATATTCCCATTTTTTGCCCTCCCGGTGACAACGGTGAACTTTTCATTAATCGGAAGAGGTATTTCTTTTTCAATTTGCTTAACGTCGCACCGACACAGATAGATCTTATGACGACGATAGGGTAGGAAAGTCCTAGGAGTGGAAAGCGGCCGTGGCCATAAGGTACAGTCCCAGCATTTGCCTGGTGTGAAAATGGGAAAATTTCGCTGTGGATGTAGGCGATCTTTATGAAGAAACCACCATCAGTTTTAATTTTTCCCGCGTGTCCATGACTTCCGGCTTTTCTTTAGCCTTCGCTTGTAAGTCCTTCCACAGAATCTTAACTTGTTCTTCACTGCGTTTTCCGTCCCTCGAAGCATTGAATTCTTCTGTCACGGCTTTCCATGAATTTCTTTTCTTATCCAGTATCTTTATGTTGTGTTTCTTACACCCTATATCCTTCGCATAGACCGTCATTATATCTCTACTAACAAGCATTTATATTTTTCGCTTACGTTTTCCATTTAGATTTCTTTAAAAGAAGACACAAATTACACTACTCCGCGACTAACGAACGCTACTTCTATAGTAGTACCTAAAAGACTAAATTGTACTTCAACTCTCCGACGTCCGACTCGTTGGCTGAACGGTTAACGTACTGACCTTCGGTTCAGAGGGTCCCGGGTTCGATTCCCGGCCGGGTCAGGGATTTTAACCTTAATTGGTTAATTCCAATGGCACGGGGGCTGGGTGTATGTGTTGTCTTCATCATCATTTCATCCTCATCACGACGCGCATCACGGGCGTCAAAAGGTACGTACACACTTGCGAGCATCTTGCGAGCCGAGCGGCCGCTCATGAGCCGCTCGTGAAAACATTAAATGTCCGAGCGGCTCGCGAGCACTGCTTGAGCCATTTGCTCGCCGATTGCTCGCCATTTGGAAGCAGGATCAGCCTGTGAATTCCATGCAAAGATGTCTTCTGAGCATGAAACTCTGCTTGCTGTGATGGTAGCACGTCGGTATTGGCGCACTGAGCTGTACAAAAAGCGAACTGGGTCCGAATTAATGTTGGACATGAAGTTCCAGAGCGTTAGTTGTCAATATAAAAATTTCACCAGGATGTCACCTACTGATTTTGATAATTTACTGAACAGAATAGGTCACAAAATTTCAAGACAGGAAACGTACCTTCGATCCCCGATTCCTGCTCAAGACAGGTTCGTACTTATTTTCCTTTACTTTCTAACAAATTTTTAAATTAATTTTTTAGCTCATATAATTTTTAACCACGTTCACGTTTTTGTAATATTACCTATTTATAGTTATCTTTTTTTGACTTTTTCATTAAGGGATTTGTTCGATTCCTGAATTACATGTGTACTTAACATTTCAGGTTAGCAGTAACTTTACGCTTCCTTGCCACAGGAGATTCGTACACTAGCCTTCAGTACCTGTTTAGAATATCAAAGCAAGCCATCGGGAAAATAATTCCGGAGGTCTGTGCAGCACTTGTTGAGGAACTAGCAGAATATGTCAAGGTACGACAAATGAATTAGCTTGATTTGTTTCTGTGTTACATTATTTATTAGAATTGAATTTATAACGTACAAACTATATTGTTAAAATCATTCCAGTCAACATGAAATCAAACTGCACGAAAGTCAAAATGTAACTCCATTTAAACATAGTCATCAAAGTCATCTGAAGACATTGACAAGTTGGATTGTTGAGAGGGTGAAGGTACAGGATGCGTTTTTGGAAACTGGGTAGAGTTATCATATGGGGGCTCAGAGTAGGTTGGTGCATGAAGTGAAGGGGTAATTGCAGAAACTTCTTGTTGTGTCTGTGTTTAGTGGATGGTAGTCAGTTGCGTCAACTGAGGCTGAGAAGAGTATGCAGGAGCTGACTGATGGGACATTCCTGTAGCTGGACGTCCACCATATGATGAACTTGGCTGTTGGTAGCCCTGAAAAGCATTTTCAGGTGTCCACTCATAGAAGCCTCTATCTGCCTTCATCAAAATATCAAATACGGCCTGTTGAACTCTCTTTGTTTCAGGGGAATAGCATTTTACCTTCGCAGTCACGTACTTAAAAAAGGAAGTTACCTCGTCGTCCTCAGAGGGGAGTGCATTCAATTTTGTGGAAGCTGCTTGCAGTACTTGGAAAGCATTGGCCATCATTTCAATACCCTGATTACGCTCTTTTGTTTTCGCTCGCTTACGTGGTGTAGGGTTGGCAAAAACTTCTTCATTTTGAACTGCTGACTGGTTTTCCTCTTCACTTACTTCTGTTGGTACTTGCGTTTCCTCATTATCAACATCCACCGTCTCCTAAAAGATACACGAATACATGTTACTGAATAGTATTTTTTTACTTTTCTAACACTACGTGCCCGATGGTTATATTGTACTACTGCGCGTCGTGAGCCCGAGTGCCGCTGTTAGTAAGACTATTACCACGAACTTTCAAATGCTCGAATGCTATTCACGTTAACGAATTAGTTGTTACCTTAATGCGTTAAAGATTTCCTTTAGTACCAATACATGGTACTACTGTTCGATATCCCCCTGTGGGTGCGGGTATCCCCTGCCTGTCGTAAGAGGCGACTGAAAGGGGCCACAGGGGCTCTTAACATTGGAGTGTGGGTTGACGAGCACGGAGCCTCTACCTGAGTCTTGACACTGCTTACACGTATGCCAGGATCGTCACTTTCATCTACCCTATCAGACCTCACTTGGTCAACTCTTGTTCTTTTCCGACCTCGAAAGTATTACGTATGGAGGCATTTCCACGCCCTTCGTGGCCCTCGTCTTTCTTTGGACGATACCTTCATTTTTCTAAGTGTTGGATCCCTTCCATTTTTTCTCTCTGATTAGTGTTATAGAGGACGGTTGCCTAGTTGTATACTTCCTCCTAAAACAATAATCACCACCACTTACCGTTCGATAGTGATTGGTGATGCTACCTAAGGACAATTTTTCGTAGCCATATGTGCTCAGCTAGATCTTCCCCAATTGCTTCGGTCAGCCCACTTCGGTCAGATAAGCTCAGATTTATGTGCGCGTGTTCTAAGTATAGATTGTATGACTTCACAGATTTAGAATTAAACTCTCAAGTAGTCAATTAATATTGAATATTGAGATATGGATCCCGGACCTAGTACAAGCAAAGGAAATCCTACGCATGCATACAGCCCACTGATAAGTGAACAGATTTTTACTGAACTTGTAAACGATTCGGATTCTGATCTGTACAAAAGTGATTGTGAAGAATAAAATGAAGTGTTTGATTCCCCACACGGCGATGAGTCATCAGATTCATCACCCGCCTCCATGGCTAAATGGTTAGCGTGCTTGCCTTTGGTCCAGGGGGTCCCGGGACAGATTCCCGGTCGGGTCGGGGATTTTAACATTGATTGGTTAATTTTGATGGCTCGTGGCTGGGTGTGTGCCTTCCACACCATTAGAATTGTGAACAGGCCTGTTCTTTTTCTGGCACACCAGTACATAATGCTAATAACCTTGGTATTTCTGCAAAATCCTCAACTCTAACTTTAGTTTATTTTTGGACAATAATATATTGAATGTTATCAAGTCTATGCCCTATATCAAATGAATCTAAAGAAGCAAAAAGGCCTTTAAAACTGAAAACTCGTGACAGTGAATAAACTAAAGTTATTTTTGTGGTAGTGGTTCATTTGTGTTTGATTCGTAAACCTTTTCTCCGGAACTACTGAACCACAACATCAATTGTAAAAACTGAATACGCCAAGTCCATTGGAACGCAATTTTCTTCCTGAGGATTTAAGGGTAGAGATGCCATTTTAAACCATCCGGGCTCATAGTGTTAATTCTCTTATTTTTTGAACATGTTTCTATTTAACTATTCTTTTAAATCTATTTATTTTTTCAGCTTCCCAAGACTCCCACTGATTGGAAGAAAATAAACCCCGTTTGACACTGTTTGGAATATCCCTCACTGTGTTGGAGCCCTCGATGGCAAACATGTTGTATTGCAATCGCCAATAAATTCTGGCAGTGATTTCTTTAATTATAAATCATACTTCAGTATTGTACTACTAGCACTAGTAGATGGAAATTATAATTTCATGTTTGCGGACGTAGAATGCCAAGGCAGAATTTCGGATGGCGGAGTTGTTAGAAACAGTAAACTGTATAAAATGTTAACCGAAAACACGTTGGGACTGCCATTACCCGAAGAACTTCCGGGTCGTCAAATGAAGTTGCCGTACTTTTTCGTAGGTGATAGTGCATTTGCACTCAGCGAAAACGTTATGAAACCAAACCCGGGAGATCATGCCCCTGAAACTTCCAAGAGAATCTTCAACTATCGATTGAGCAGAGCTCGACGAGTAGTGGAAAATACCTTTGGTATATCAAGTTCTGTATATCGAGTTTTAAGAAAACCAATGCTTTTGGAGCCCCCCAAAGCCGAAATCGTTGTTATGTCTGTAGTAGTTTTGCATAATTACCTGAGGATTCATTCCCCTACCTTATACACACCACCCGATTCACTAGACCATGAAGCGAACGGAGAAATAATTGAAGGAACATGGAGACACAATGAAGAGATGACTTCCATGAGACGGCTACGAAATGTTCCTAGGAGATCTTCTGCTTACGCAAACAAAATTAGAGATGAAATAGCTGACTACTGCATGAAAGAAGGAGCTCTGCCATGGCAAAATACGTACGCTTAAACGAGATAAAGAAAAGGAAAAATACTCACTGTGTTTAGTGTCTGTCTTGGTTTATATCTTTCATTGAGGAACCCCAAAGATTCATACGCAAACCATCGGCTTTTGTAAATTTCCGTAGCTCCTTTAAAAGAAAAAGATAATTGTACAAAATATGATTGAATACGTTATTGTATAGGTACTACCTATTGAATTGCAACCTGTGTTCACTTTTGATATTTATTGATTATTATATCATTACTTGTTTACTACAGTTGTTATTTTAAACAGATAATAAATGAATACATCATGTACAAAAAGGAAGTTCAAGCTTCATTTTATTTAAACACGAGAACTTACCTTTTCCAGTAGTGCGACTGCTTTTCTCTTTGCTCCTTTCCCTCCAGAGTGATGCCAACAAAGAAATAATTTTCTTTTTACATTCATTCGCGGGTCGTCCAATTGTTGTGCCAATATCCCGCCATGCATCCTCTTTCACATTCTTTTTAAAGTGATCGCCATTTTTCGGGTCCCACAAAACAGAATGTGTCCGATAAGTGTCTATTAAAGTAAGCACATCTTCATCCGACCAGGCCGCCATGCTCGCGGGATGCTTACTGTAGCCGTCCACACTGAGCGCGAGCATCCCTTTGTGCTCGCCTAGAAAACCGACTCCAGTCGGCTCGCAGCGAGCGGCTCAAAACATGCTCGCTTTACGCTCGTTACCCCGTACACACTTGCGAGCATCGTAGTGGGATATCCCGGCACTAAAAGCCATACGACATTTCAACTCTCCGACGTTAAATAACTCCCGTACTAATTTACTTCTGTAGTATGGACTTCTTGTCCGCCTCTGTGGTGTAGTGGTTAGCGTGATTAGCTGCCACCCCCGGAGGTCCGGGTTCGATTCCCGGCTCTGCTACGAAATTTTTTGAAAAGTGGTACGAGGGCTGGAACGGGGTCCACTCAGCCTTGGGAGGTCAACTGAGTAGAGGTGGGTTCGATTCCCACCTCAGCCATCCTCGAAGTGGTTTTCCGTGGTTTCCCACTTCTCCTCCAGGCAAATGCCGGGATGGTACCTCACTTAAGGCCACGGCCGCTTCCTTCCCGCTTCCTTGCCTGTCCCATCCAATCTTCCCATCCCTCCACAAGGCCCCTGTTCAGCATAGCAGGTGAGGCCGCCTGGGCGAGGTACTGGTCATTCCCCCCAGTTGTATCCCCCGACCCAAAGTCTGAAGCTCCAGGACACTGCCCCTGAGGCGGTAGAGGTGGGATCCCTCGCTGAGTCCGAGGTAAAAGCCAACCCTGGAGGGTAAACAGATTAAGATTAAAGAAGAAGTATGGACTTCTTTAGTAAACGCTACTTCCGTAGTAATTTACTCCCATTTGGTGCACGCCACCCTTAGAGATATAGAGAATTCCCGCCTTTGAGGATTGCACGTAAGCGAATCACGTGTAACTATGGCTTGATTCTATTGTAAGTGTTATTTAACCAAATAAAAACAAACCCGAAGTACCATACTCGTATTTTGCTATTTTAATTACAACACTTCTTACAGTATAGCAAGTCGTTGAAGACAGAACATATACAGTAGAGGAACATGTTTTTTTCATTTTTCTTCCAAACATTTTTAACAACAGGTATTGCTATAAAAATACTATCATTTACATTTACATTCATTACATTGCATTACATTCATTTACATTCGACTGGCTCTAGGATCGAAGAATGGTCAGTGCCCTGTAACGCCTGGTCTCGTGACAACAGGTTTAAACAGCTCCAACTGCCTATGGTCATCACACCAGAGGTGGACAAGTAAGTAGGGTAGGCCTATCTATATAAATATACTGGTCTGATGCGAAGATATACTGTAGTATGTTAAGCAACATAACACACAAACCTTAAATGTCGTATTGCATAGATAATGCTGTACAAAATTCGAGTTACATAACATTTTCAGCGTCCATGGAGGAAACGTTTGCTTTGAGAAATGGAGAAATTCGTGTAATCGAAGTTCGAGTAATGGAGGTTCGACTGTGTACGAGTCCACTGACGGTATCTTTGGAAATAGAGTAAATGTTTGAACATGTATGTATGCGAACTAAATAATAATAAAATGATAATGACATGCGTGTCCGGAATGCGAAATGATTGTGTCTTGTCTTCCGGGCTGAGTGGCTCAGACGGTTGAGGCCCTGGCCTTCTGACCCCAACTTGGCAGGTTCGATCGTGGCTCAGTCCAGTGTATTTGAAGGTGCTCAAATACGTCAGCCTCGTGTCGGTCGATTCAATGGCACGTAAAAGAACTCCTGCAGGAAATAATCCCGGCACCTCGGCGTCTCCGAAAACCGAAAAAGTAGTTAGTGGGACGTAAAGCCAATAACTTTATTATTAGTTTCTTAAATCTAAGAAAGTTTCATTATCGTTGTTGCGTTAAGAGACCAAAGTGTTCAGTTTATTATAGATTCCAGAGACAATATTGTGAGGTTACAAAACAGGAAGCTCCGTTAACAGATTGACAACAGCGAGACATCTCCGCGATGTATTCTACAACTAACTGACAGTACATGCAAGGACTTCATGATCATCACAAAGTACGATAAATATTCTTCTGCAATATACAAAACAGAACGCCGAGTGTCTTATTCGTACGAGAACGCGAAAAAACACAAGCACAGATAGACAAATACAGTAAATTTTAAATATCATCTGTTTATAAAATAAGAGGTTTGTCTGTACATTGTTCAGAATTTAAAAAGAATGGTATTTCTGTATTGTATTGGTCATGTCCACAGGAACAAGGAAATGCACGTTTTAATTCTCCGTCTTCTCAGTCTGTATCTATGTATGCGCATCACGAGAAAATGGCTGAAGTCTCGAAAATCGGTATGTAAAGTCGGGGAATGAGGCACTACAAACTAGGCTATAAATAATTTTACTCACGCCGAGTGAAATGGTAGTTTAGGGGAAGGCATGAAATTGAATTCACAGATATTTATGTTATCAGTGGCCCTATCGATAAATACTACATAAGTTATATATAATTACATTTCCTATCATTTATGTCTGATAGAGTTTTACCGTACCGACAATGATAAGAGAGAAATTCATTAATTTCGATTTTTGTTGCTAAGTCTATATCAAGTCTAGGCCTATATCACGAGGAAATGGGTGAACAGAATGTGACGAACATCGGTAGCCTATGTTAAGACTTGGAATAAGGTGCTACAGTCTACGCTATAAATATTTTATTCACGCTGGATGAAAAGGATTTTATGGGGAAGATGCCTATATTTTTATAATACCTATGTTATTCCTCCCATTGAAAACTACTACATAACAAAAGTTATACAGAATACAAGTTCCGATCATTTATGTCTTAGACAGTTTTTACCGTACCGTGTAAGAGAGGGACGTGAGCCCTAACTTCGCCACATACAAAGACAAAATAAATAAATAAATAAATAAATAAATAAATAAATAAATAAATAAATAAATAAATAAATAAATAAATAAATAAATAATAGAATGCATGAACTGAAACTTTTGTTGCTTAGTTCATATCAACGCCGAGCAATGCTAAAATATGGAAATATTGATTAATCGTGTTAACTTGCGATGGTTCTTGTCATGATTGTCTAAAGGTGTAGAACTGCGTGGTCATCGGTCCATACCGACAAGGAAAAGTGTGAAGATAATTCTAACAAAATGGGAAAAAAACGTAATCGCTTATAGAGTAAGATAAGAGGGAGTCTTGAAAGAAGTACCGGGTAAAGACTCCCTTTACATGTGATGCCCTTATATCACAGAGTCGGTAGAAAACTATATATAAAATGTGAAGGCCTACAATATCGAAAGATCATAAAAGTGATCAACAATAACATTACATTTATCATTGTAGTGATGTGATTTCTCTCTTCTGCTGCCACTCATCTCCGATAGATGGAAATACTGCTGCGTCCCGAGTAAAACAGCATGCCTGAATATTGACGGAAAGCAGCTGGGGAGTTTAACTTTGCACATTGTTCCGTCAACGACGGGTACGACAGCTAGTTTAAAAATAAATCCATCTACTGTACTTACATTACCAGTTTCCTTGGTTTGAAGACGGAAGACCTCGAAATTCGTAAATCCTTTGGGGCTTTGTCTCCTACCCAGTTTACACTTTGTCCTGGATACGTTTCAAAAATGAAAAGATATTAAGCACCATCTGCCTTTCCTTTCTCCTGAGAACTTCACCACTTTTCCTCTTCACATATTCAGCCATAATTTAAAAATATTACTCGCTGATTGATAATACCAAATACAGTAGAGACAATACGCGACACTCAGCGAAATATCGAGGGACAGCTATTAGAGCTCTCTCTAGCGGATTGACCTGAGAACTACTGATTCTGTCATAAGAGCACGTGTATTTTTGTGTGAAGTTTTTGGTGTTATTTATGCGTTTTCAGTGAGTTGACATAATTAAATAGTAGCGTGTGTCATTCCTTGATATCTCCTCTCAACATGAGGCGAAAGGTATGTGCTGTGTTTGGCTGCAGTAATTACGAAGTAGAGAAAAATGCGCGCTCGTTCTTCAGGTTCCCTCGTGACAAGAACATGTAAGTAATATTGTGTTTGCATATATATTCTTCCAGTGACAGAGATTTTTATAGTACTTCATAATCTTCTGACCTGCTCGACCCATGTTTTAACGGGCTTAAAATATAATACGCATATTTTATTGTATAGTGCAGCAGTTAACCTTCAATACCGATGTGTTGTTGTCGGTGTGATCTGTGGGTTTTGAAATGTCACAGAAGCGATTTGGATAAAGTGTACAAGAAAGAAGGGACGTTACGCTTGTATAAGAATTATAAGATCTGTTCAGATCATTTCCAGGCCAGCGACTTTAAAAATCCTCGACTATACAGCCGAGGGTATGTTACATTTTTACTCCAATTGTACGTAAATATTCCTCAAAGCGTCACTATCGACAACATTTTCAAACTTTTCTTTCTTTTATCCCTCTTCTCAGATTACAGCCGGGATTTTATAGATTTTCTTTCTGTTAGTAGGCTTCATGTTAAGAGGAAAATTGACCAGCTATTAAATGTTAATTCATTGCATCATATGTGTAAGGAATGTGCCGATATTTTTATTGACAAATGTCTTAATGTGATGATACATTGTTTTTAAATGAGGAAAAAAGACAAATCCAACCGTAAGATTTCAGGCAGGTATGCTAAAGCTAAAAAAGTAATGCATAAATGAAAGATCAAGCCATTTCACAGCAGTCCATTTTACACCTTGTTTATATGTCTAATTTCAGTCTTTGAATAATAACCTTTTAAATAATTCTTCATTCATTTATCCAGAATTGCTTTAGCAACTTCGAAGTTAATATCTCAATACCACTTTCTTTCTAGACGTAATTTATTTATCCATTTCCGTATATACATTTCCATTGATATTTGAATTTAGCGCGATTTGTTCAGGTCACGTCACTAGGAGCGCCACCGTCGAATTGTCTCCCATTTTAGCAAGGCGAAATCCGTAAGTGTCATGTATTGTCTCTACTGTATTTGATAATACTACAATATTAAAGAGACAAAAACAACATACACACAACGGAAAGCGATGAAATGCATGGAATACTAAACACAACATTTTCATAACGAAACACTTCAATCTGATGAATATCTCCGTTACATAAGCAATCAATGTAATGAGTGTGACACACACAAATATACCGCACTGACTTCACCAATTATAATTCGCAATAGTTGAGTTATATCATACAGCTTATTATTTGGTTATGCCACGTGTTCACTACTGTACATACACCCGCCACCCCGCGCAATCGGCATTGTCAAAGATGGCCGGCTGTTCCGTATAGTGAGCCCGATATGTAATATTTAAAATGATAAACTCAAAGATATCAAAATGATTTACGTCTTCTTCAGAATCGTATGTCACAACCAATGCTTGTATTTTTAAGCAAAATAATACATTTGGATAGGACTTATTGTAATTTATTCTTACATACATTTGGAACTAAAGGGGAAAACACCAACAGAAGTAAAAACTCAGAAGACCTGTAATCCTTTCTTAACACTGGATGCTAGAGAAGTGGTTCTTTTTCTGGAACGGTTCCGTTGTGCTGTTTGGAAATAATACTGTGTTACGAATAACAGTTCCAAAATAACAGTCAAAGATTTAGGCAGTGGGGAATTAGAAAATATCAATGAACCTCATAAATGCTCATTCGAAAGTTGTTTTCTCACTGCTAGTTTCCTGCTTTAATTTTAATCTCTCTAGAAAACACTAAAACAAGGTTTTATCACAACAAATTGAGTATTAATGAAATCTGAAAGAAAAAAAAACACCTTTAAATTAATTTTCAGGTTTTTCCGTTGTTTAATGTTATTTTTAGGCATTTTATAAATTTTATTGAATCATAAATTAGTTTCGACAGATGGAAGAACCTAACAGTTATAGATTAACTAAGGTTTTTATCTGGCAAAAGAAGGCAGGTATTGGAAAATACGAAACATGTAAGCCTAGTTCAATAACATTTAGTATATTGACATAGCCATGTTTTAATATACCGGTGTGTATATAGTCTATTTCTAACACTCCTAATGAATAAAATGCAGTGGATAGCACAACACAAATAGCCAAAAATTACGGTAAAGGAATACTTTGACGATGCACGTGATTGAACGCAGCGAGAATTCATACGAACATAGATTAATCATCAGTGTCATGCATACTTACCGCAAATTCGCTGTCTGTCAAAATACTGACTAAGAAGCGCGCCCCTTACAGTATCATGTTTCGTGGGTTCCCTTCCCCTACCCTTGATACTCATCGGCTGTTCATTGCAGCTAATGACCAGTTTCAAAGAACATCGAAACCAGTGTAGAAAACTAGCAATCACGTTCGCCCGGAGTTGGAACAATCAGCCAATCAGCGGAACATACGTGGTTCTCAAACACCTAGACCAATCAAGACTGCTGGAGTCGATCTTGGACCAATCCAGCTAAGTGTAGGTGATATGGGACACTGTTTTTTACGGAACAGGACGTTGGTAGACCCAACTCGCTGGAGTGCAGGCGCCACGGAACACTGTTCTTTCGAACGGGATGTTAGTAGATCAATTTCGCTGGAGTGCAGGAGACACGGAACACTGTTCTTTCGGAATAGGATGTTGGTAGATCAATCTCGCTGGAGTGCAGACGAACGGAACACTGTTCTTTCGAACGGGATGTTGGTAGACCAATCTCGCTGGAGTGCAGACGAACAGAACACTGTTCTTTCGAACGAGATGTTGGTAGACCAATCTCGCTGGAGTGCAGACGAACGGAACACTGTTCTTTCGAACGAGATGTTGGTAGACCAATTTCGCTGGAGTGCTGACGAACGGAACACTCTTCTTTCGAACGGGATGTTGGTAGACCAATCTCGCTGGAGTGCAGACGAACGGAACACTGTTCTTTCGAACGAGATGTTGGTAGACCAATTTCGCTTGAGTGCTGACGAATGGAACACTCTTCTTTCGAACGGGATGTTGGTAGACCAATCTCGCTGGAGTGCAGACGAACGGAACACTGTTCTTTTGAACGGGATGTTGGTAGACCAATTTCGCTGGAGTGAAGCGTCGTGGGATGTCAGGACTCCTCCGCAGCTGTCTAACAGAACACTACAAGGGGCTATTAATGAAGAAGCCAAATCAGGGTAAAGTGATGTGAACCTCAACCAACAACGTACCTTCCAACCACTTCCTTCAACATGGAAGGTACATGAGTTTCGCCGATTAGAGCTTCATCCACCGAGCGCGCCTAGGAGTGCTCCCACTGAACGGTTGCCGAAGGTTTAACGCAGGGAATATTGACCGTCGTTGCCGAAGATTTGGACACGGAGAGGAAACAACGGCCCATGTCCTAAACCACTGCCACCCTCACCTCAAGGCCATCACGAGGCGTCACGACGCGATTCTTGAGAAACTTGTCAAGGCCGTTCTCATGATGTAGTGGTTAGTGTGATTAGCTGTCAACCCCGGAGGCCCGGGTTCGATTCCCGGCTTTGCCACGAAATATGAAAAGTGCTACAGGGCTGGAAAGGGGTCAACTCAGCCTTAGGAAGTCAACTGAGTAGAGGGGTATTCGATTCCAACCTTAGCCATCCTCGAAGTGGTTTCCCGTGCTTTTCCACTTCTCCTCCAGGCAAATGCCGGGATGGCACCTAATTTAAGGCCAGGGCCGCTTCCTTTTATCCTTTTCAATCTTCCCATCCCCACGCAAAGCTCCTGTTCAGTATAGGTGAGGCCACCTGGGCAGGGTACTGGTCCTCCTGCTCAGTTGTATGCCCCGACCCAAAGTCTCACGCTCCAGGACCTTATCCTTGAGGCGGTAGAGGTGAGTCCGAGGGAAATTTCCCGCCCTCAGAGGGCTCCATGACAGCCGTTGTTTATTACCAACAATAAAGAACCAACAATGGATAAAGAAATAAAAAAATAAAAATATATTCACTGTGACAAAAAAATTCATGACAGCAAACGATAAGTTTACAATTCAGTGTAATTTTATTATTAAAGTAAAATGAAGGTTCGTGCCCCCGTGCCAGCGAAATTAACCAATGAAGGTTAAAATTCCCGACTCTGCCGGGAATCGAACCCGGGACCCCTGCGACCAAAGGCCAGCACGCTAACCATTTAGCCATGGAGCCGGACATGCCATTGGATATATTCCACAGACACCCCCACCTTCAGAGAGCTCCATGACAGCCGTTATATTTTACCAACAATAAACCTATACAGTACTTCAATGTAACTTCAATATTAAAGCTTACTGAATGGTCAGCGTCAAGACCTCCGTTCCAGAGGGTCATAGGTTCGATTCTCGGCCGGGTCGCTTTTTAACTGCGTCTATAGTTAATTTACCTAACTCGTAGACTGGCTGTCTACGCTTGTCCCAAAGTACTCCTCGTTATACACTTCAGGGTGGGGAATGAAAACATAGTTACATAGATAGATAGTTATTTGTATTCATTCGAGAGCGCATGTGTCGAGAACTTCTCGATGTCTTGCAGGACACTCGTCTAATTAGCCTTTCAAGAAGACCAAGCACGTGATTCACTGAGAACGACAACATAGGGGGGAGTATGGTCTTGCTCATTTGTGTACTCGAATGAGAACATCAGCATACGGGTGGACAAACCATCCTCATGATCTTCAGGCAGAAACACATTTATGGTCAGTATCTAGCAAAGGGCCTCTTAGGCTTTTAGAGGACAGATTAATTGCGCATCCTGGAGCTAGCGTACTACTAGTCAGCTGAATATAGAAGGCATAAACAAATCCAAATGTTAATATCATTCCATAAAATTGATGTGGCTCTTGTACAGGACACACGTAGGCTACTGCAGATGATCAACCATAATAAAGGGGACAGGGTGTGACATCATTGGTATACTTACGATCTGATACACCAATGATAAAATTCCACTCTTCTGGTAGAATGTCAGTGACGATGTACAACCTATCACCATTAAAATAGTGGATATCACGATTACAGCCTCCAGCATCACAATGGCTAGCTCACGTCCTCCAGCTACATCCGCATCCTGCTGTTTATCTCCGCGATTTCAACCCTCTATTCTATCACATCCGCATCCTGCTGTTTATCTGGGCGATTTCAACCCTCTATTCTATCCTCTTTGATTTCAACAGCCACCATGAAGACAAATGAGACAAATGATGTCAATGGAGAATGCTGAACAAGTTGGGCTGAGAAACAAGCTATTGACTTTGTCTTTGACACTAAGAGCAGAGCCAGTGGTAGCTCACGTAAGATAAAAGAGGAGAAGTGCCAATGCCATCGCAAAACATGAATAGTGATTTTTAATTCATCTTGTTTCTTGTGGATTAGGTCAATGATCCTGTCTTTCAGGCTGTTGTTGTAGATCAGATGGAAGTTCCCTATACCTTTCCTTTCTTAATCCGTTTACCCTCGGTCTCAGCGAAGGATCCACCTCTACCGCCTCAAAGGCGGTGTCCTGGAGCGTGAGACTTTGGGTCGGGGGATGAAACTGGGGAGGAGGATCATTACCTCACACAGGCGGCCTCATCTGCTAGGGCGATGGGAAGATTGGAAGAGAGAGACACGGAAGAGGGAAGGAAGCGGCCGTGGCCTTAAGTACCATTCCGGCATTTACCTGTAGGAGAAGTGGGAAACCACAGAAAACCACTTTGAGGATAGCCGAGGTGGGAATCGAACCCCCGTCCTCTATTCAGTTGACCTCCCGAGGCTGAGTGGACCTTGTTCCAGCCCTCGTACCACTTTTCAAATTTCGTGGCAGCGCCGGGAATCGAACTATACCGTACTTTTAAAATGTAATTTACAGTCGAACCTCCATCACTCAAATTTCCAATATCTCGAAGTAACGTAACTTTAATTTCTCGGCCTTCTGTCCTATTCTTCAGGCGTACTTATTTCTCTGTTACTCGAAATTCAGTTACACGAATTTCTCAAAGCAAAAGTGTCGTCCCTAGAAGCAAAAACTCGAACTCAAATTTTGTACGATATTAACTGTGCAATACAGTATTTATGGTTTGTGTGTTATTGTTCCTAAATGCACTATACTTGAGGACAAAACATGACGGTCTCAGTTCCCGGAAGCGAGCTGGAAGCCAGCAGTCTATCACACCCTGCTGAGTTAACGAGTTCTAAGTGATACTTGTTTGATGTGGACATGTTGCCAAACCACCTTCTTCCATACTCCGTTCGATCTTTGCCCTTTCTCCGTGTCGAGTACAGTAGACGATTTGGCAACTCCCGTTAAAGTAGACGTACCGTAGTAAATCCTATAAGCCGCTAATAGACACCGGGCTGCCCGGTGGAGAGTAGTGGTGTGACGCGAGGTCGTTATGTTTTGTCCTAGGGTTGCCATAAGGGCCGGTCTCCACTGATTAACATTTAACACCAACATGTTAAATTTAACATGTTACAATTGACATGTATATTGTGATTATGTCTTCCAATTTACTTTGCATGTTAACTCAGAATGTTAACACTTAACATGTTGGCGTGTTTTCCGCTCCAAGTGGAAAACATGTCAAGTCAGTTCGTTGTTCATGAGATGTTGGCACAGCTTCGGCAACTTCCTTTCCGTTTCCATGCCAGCAGATAGCCAAACGATGCAAACGACGTGCTCCTCGTGAAGTAGGATTATAGTTACAACACTCCGCAACACTCATTCCCTTTGTTATAAGGTACAAATACAGTACTGGTACCGATACGAGCACGTGTGTCGTTCTCTCTGACTATACTAAAATTTATAGTCAGAAATGGAGTGGAGCAAGGAGATTATTCTGGACTTAATGATATAATAGAAAGGCCTTGTTTGTGGGATGTCTCATCAAAGGAATGCAGTGATAAAGCGAAGAAAGCCGACATTTTCCAGGAGCTCTAAATTATCTATAACTGTTCCCGCGAATGCATCGAGAAAAAACCTAGCGTCCCTCCGCTCCCAGTACAGTCCAGTATTCTAAAAAAATCAGAAATGTCGGTGGGGGGAGAGCGGACAAAGTTTATACTTCAAAGTGGTTTGCTTTTGAAGCAATGAGGAGAATGAGGGGAGGAAATGTGTCTAATAGAACTGCATTTCTAAATCATAACAAGAAGCAACAATGGCAATAACAAAGGCCATATCCCCTTTATCTGAGTCCATTGTCCTTGTCTGAAAATACCAGACACCACCTAAATGTATTAATGTATTATAAATGTATTACCACGAATTGATATGATGAACTACCTATATATAAACAAAGAAAGTCAAGTTTAACATGTTTATTAAGTCTAAGTGTGGGCACAATGTTAAATGAAACAGTATTCAACATTTAACATTTAACATGTTGATGGTGTCACCAGTTAACATGTTGTTAAATGTTAATCAGTGGAGACCGGCCTTAAGGTTCAGGATGAAATTCAGGACACCAACATCGATAAGTTCCAACCATAGGCGCCGACTTCATGGGAGCACTTGCCCCCATGCATATAGTGGTACGGGGACGCAATCGTGTTTTTGCTCCCGTAAGAATATTTGATATTTCCATCCTTGCCCCCTTGCTCAAGACCAAAATTCGGCGCCTATGTTTCCAGCGAGTGTATTTGGGTAATTCCATATGAACTGTCCCGTCCGTTACCAAAAGACACACTTGTTATATGATGTTAATGTTATAAATCAAACAGAGAAATCATAAGAAATCCCACTGTTGAACGCCATGTGTTTTCCTTCGTCAGAGGTCAGCACAATCAGACTGCTACAGCCCCAGTGGAAGGGGGACAGAGTCACACTCACGCGCCTCACCGGCGTCAGTGAGTTCCGAGACTTGGACGAGCGTGGGTAACAGTATTGTGTTTGTGCGCTACAACATGGACCACGGCGTCCTAATGTATATTTTGTACAGTGTAAATAGTTTTGTGAATAAATTGAATATGTAATGTACATTATGTTGGCCTTCCCTTTGCACTTAATGAAGTGCATTTCGTGGACTGTGGGAAGAGCTAGGCCTCGTTCAACACGAGTAAGCAACTCTAAAACGAGACCGAACATTTTGGTCCTCCAGTGCCCGATGTGATTCAGTGACGATATTACATCTCATAATCTGCGCATTTAGGTCTATTAGTGATAACAGTTTATTTACAAGTGTTTACATTTGTGAAGTACGAATGTGTTCGTTTTACCGCCAAACTTACAACCACCCACGTGCTAAGTACTGCGCAGTAAGGTACAAATGAGTGACTTCAACTAACGTGCCGTGTATGTGATTCACAACCATTTTCTACATGAAACACTGTAACTTGTGATGTGATTAACTGAGTTCTAATACAATTCTCATTCAATTTAAACTTCGAGATAGAAGCGTGTGTTGCCGCCATCTTGCGCGGATGAATACAGTCTTGCCAACCCAATTGATGGAAATTCCAAGGAGTAGTAATCCAGATCCGTAGCAGTAGTTCCAGAAGTGACCACCAGAGTGCAGCCCAGCCGCGCAGTGCTCTTTGGTTTTCAGCCCTGGTGTGGAAGGATACATTCTCCTGAACTGTAAGTAGTCTGGCATTCCCAGTCCTTTATAATATATCCATTATTTCTTGTTATCCTTCACCATGGATCCTGTCCAGCGAAAAGGTCTCATAAAAAAGAGAGCAGTTATTAAGTCTCGTATAAAGCGTATAGGTAGTTTTGTCAGTACATTTAATGAAGGCTCAAATCTGAATTATATTCGAGTTAGGCAAAGGCTGCTATGTTCAAGTAAGGCGGAATACAACGATGTTCAAACCCAGTTAGAAATTAGCGATACCGAAGTGGTTCATGATGCAGATAGGGAATCCACTGAAGAACTCATCCTAGAAATAGAATCTAAGATGGAAACTCTGTTGAATGCAAATTCGAATGCAACTTCCTCCGCAACATCTAGTTCTTCAAATACCAGTAGCATACATGAAATAAGACTCCCTACAATTTCGCTGCCAAAATTTACAGGAATTATTTCTGAATTTATTCATTTTCGAGATACCTTCCAGAGCCTAGTAATTAATAATCATGCCTTAACAGACATACAGAGGTACTATTACCTACTATCATGCTTATCGGGAGAACCTCATAAATTAATTGAAAGCTTGCCCGTCACTGAAAGCAATTTCAAGATAGCTTGGGAATTAATCTTTCAGAGATATAATAACCCCAAATTGATTGTAGACCTACACGTTAAGCAACTGCTAGATCTTCCGTCAGTTAAAACAGAGTCAGCTAAGGACTTAAGAGTATTGCTAAATCAACTGCTGAGAAACCTGAGTGCTATTGAAGTAATGGAAATAGATGTGCCTCTGCATGAAATTTTGTTATCTCGCTTAGTGCTAGATCGAATCAGCCTCGGTCTAAGAAAACAGTGGGAAGTTAAATCTTCAGATAAGAAGTTCCCTCGCTTGAAGGATTTAGTAGCTTTCTTGGAGAATAGTTGTCAAACTCTGGAGCTAATCAACCCCGAAAAACACCAAAGCGACCAGCAACAGGTCGTATCCAAACATGATGGTGCATGATGGTGATAAGAGCAGTAAGAAGTCCTTTGTCACAACAAGAACTCCTTGTGAGTTTTGTAAGGCTTCTCACACCCTAACAAAATGCCCTAAGTTTCGCGAAGCCAGCGTTGGAAATAGAATAGATTTCACCAAGAAGTGTAAACTTTGCTTTAACTGTCTGGGTGCTAATCATACTTTAAAGGAGTGTAGTTCAGGAAATTGTCGAATCTGCAATAATAGACATCATACTCTGTTGCACAAGGAGCAGAGTACATCCTACAATGCTTCTACTACATCAGAAACCAACCAGACTCAGCAGCAAACCTACTTTGCTGTGAAGAGCAACTATACTCATGTAGAAGTTCTATTGTCAACAGCTCTCGTAGTGGTCACAGACAAACGTAGGAATGCACATCAGTGCCGAGCTCTACTTGATAGCGCGTCTCAAATGCATTTCATGTCCAGGCATTCGGCAGATCGCTTAGGGATTGAATTGAGTCGGCACTCAATGCCTATAAGGGGAATTAGTGATACTAAGGCAACTGAATCATCACATATTTGTCAAATCCAAGTTACATCTAGGGTCACAGACTACACTACCCCTATTGTTTGTGCTGTACTTCCTCGCATAACTGGTCAGCTCCCTACAGTACAGCTTGACACGTCTGACTGGCAGCTACCACAGGACATTTCCTTGGCGGATCCTCAATTTAGTACACCAGGTGAAGTTGATTTACTACTGGGGGCTTCTGTGTTTTTGACATACTGCGTCGTGGTCAACTCACGAGAGAAAATCATCCTGTACTACAGGACACTGAATTTGGTTGGATCTTATCAGGCAAGATACCACCACACTCTCTCAAGTCTACCAGCAAGAAAGTAATGTCTTGTCTTGTGCGCGGCAATGAACTGCACGTACAGGTCGAACGATTTTGGCAACAAGAGGAAGTAAAGATGTCTCCCCCGCGTTCTAAGGAAGAAAGTCAGTGCGAAGAACACTTTGTGAACAACACTACTAAGGACAGCACCGGAAGATATGTTGTAAGACTGCCTATTAGACCACACCATGAGGAACTTGGGGATTCATTTAAATACGCCACTCGTTGCCTCAGTCAAATTGAACAGCGGTTACATCGCCAACCAGACTTGAAGAAGGACTATGTTGAGTTCATGACAGAATATGCTGATCTTCACCACAAGGAACTTGTGACAACGCAAACCAATAAGCCAACATATTACCTGCCGCATCATGCTGTAATTAAGCAGTCCAGCACTACCACTAAGGTCAGGGTCGTCTTCAACGCCTCTGCTAAAACTACTAGTAACTACTCACTGAACGATATCTTGATGGTTGGACCTACGGTGCAAGAAGACTTGTATTCTATCATCTTGAGATTTAGAACACATAAGTATGCCTTCACTGCAGATGTTACAAAAATGTACAGGCAAATTCTAGTTCATCCTGATGACCAAGATCTGCAACGCATTGTATGGCGTTCATCTCCGAATGAACCTATCCAGATTTATCGACTTTCTACTGTAACTTATGGTACCTCAGCAGCGCCTTTTTTAGCCACGAGTTGCCTGGTACAACTTGCCAACGATGGTGCACTGCAATACCCAAGAGCGTTGGAGACATTACGAAGAGACTTCTATGTTGATAATGTTCTGAGTGGAGCAGATACCATTGGAGATGCATTCAGTCTACAACAAGAGCTGATCGAACTACTCAGTAGCGCAGGCTTTCCTCTTCGTAAATGGTGTGCTAACCATCCTACTCTTTTAGAGCACATACCTCTTGAGCACCAAGAATCACAACTGCCCTGGAGTCTGGATGACAAGGAAGAGGGTACCATTAAGGCCTTGGGACTACTGTGGCATCCTCTAAAGGACATCTTCCAGTTTGTAGCTACCAGTCACACCCAGAAGACCACAACCTGGACAAAACGTAGTGTGTTATCCTGCATTTAATCCATTTTTGATCCTTTGGGCCTCTTAGGTCCAGTAATAATAAAATGTAAAATTTTCTTGCAACATTTATGGCAGGCGAAAGTGGACTGGGATCAGAGTTTGCCTCCTGAGCTATTAACTACTTGGGAACAGTTTCATGCATATTTGCCATCACTCAACGACATTCGCATCCCTCGAAGAGTGACGGGAGACGGAGAGATTAAACAATATGAGTTACACGGATTCTCTGATGCTTCAGAAAAGGCCTTTGGAGCATCTGTTTACCTACGGAGTATAGATGTCAAGGATAATGTAACAGTAGTGCTGTTAAGCTCCAAATCCAGAGTAGCACCACTGAAACAGATTTCCCTCCCTAGACTTGAACTATGTGGTGCATTACTCCTTGTAAAATTAATGGATAAGGTTTAAAACTGCACTTAACCTCAAAATTGAACAAAACTACTATTGGACTGATTCTACCATAGTACTAGCTTGGCTTGCAGGAGAGCCCGCATCTTGGAAAATGTTTGTTGGTAACCGAGTGTCTGAGATACAACAACTTTCATCTGTAGAACAGTGGAACCATGTGACGTCACAGGACAATCCAGCTGACATCATTTCGAGAGGGATTGAACCACATCTTCTTCAAGACAATCTGTTATGGTGGGCGGGACCATCCTGGCTCTACCAGCCACCGTCAACCTGGCCTGTCAGTGACATGAAGAAAACTTCCGAACTCACTGATGTACCAGAGCAACGGAAACCAGCTGTTTGCTTACTTGTTGTCAGTCATTTCCTTGAAGACTTAGTCCAACGCTTTTCTTCTTGGTCACGGCTGGTGAGAGTCATGGCCTTCATACTGAGATACATAAACAACCTCAGGTTTGCTGCTTCAAGGAGACAGGTGGGAAGTCTGACTGTAGTAGAACTTCAAGAGGCATCGCACAGGATCATTCGTACTGCCCAAGAACGAGAATATGGTAAGGAGCTTCAAGATCTGCGACTTGGCAGACCGATCGCAAAGGACAGCAAGTTGAAGTCTCTTCATCCCTTTGTAGATGGAAACCAGATGCTTAGGGTGGGCGTCAGATTGGAACAATCGCAAGCTCCGTACAGCCAGAAACATCCCATCATCCTACCACCTAATCATCATGTGACTAGGTTGTTAGTAATGTGTGAGCACATGCGACTTCTGCATGCTGGACCCCAACTTTTGCTTGCAACCATTAGACAACGATATTGGATACCTAATGGTAAGTCTGTCATTAGGCACATAAAACACAAGTGTCTCCCTTGCTACAAGTTGAAGGCAAGTACATCAACTCAACTCATGGGCCAACTCCCACACCACAGGGTAGAACCCAACAGACCATTTTTGAACTGCGGAGTTGACTATGGGGGTCCACTTCACATTAAGCAAGGGACTCGTAAGAGCAAAACAAAGCTAAAATGTTTTATTGCTCTATTCATCTGCATGGCTACCAAGGCGATCCATCTTGAACTTGTCTCTGACCTGTCTACTGATGCGTTCCTAGCTGCTCTGCGTAGATTTACATCGCGTCGGGGTATCTGCCAGAATATCTACAGCGACAATGGAAGTACCTTCGTGGGAGCAAGAAACGAGCTACGGGAGCTTCACACCCTTTTCAGGTCTCAAGTACATCGGAGGAAGGTGTATGACTTCGCATCTCAATGTGGAATCCAGTGGCATTTTATTCCACCGCATGCCCCTCATTTTGGTGGGCTGTGGGAGGCTGGCATAAAGTCTACTAAGTCCCATTTGAAGAAGGTTGCAGGAAATCTTGTACTGACTTTTGAATAAATGTCCACGTTGTTAGTTCAGATTGAGGCATGCCTGAATTCGAGATCAATAACCAAATTGTGTGCTAATCCTGATGACTATTCATTCCTGACTCCCGGCCACTTCCTGATTGGAGAACCTCTCACAACCATCCCAGAGCCAGATTTACTTAGAGTTTCAGGTTCTCGTCTGTCCAGGTGGCAACTACTTCAGCGTTGCAGACAGTACTTCTGGAAGCGAAGGTCAAGGGACTATCTATGTCAACTCCAGCAGCGGACTAAGTGGTCAGCAGGAAGGGTCAACCTTCAACCCGGAACTCTGGTTCTTCTCAAGGAAGACAACTTGCCACCTCTCGTGTGGCAGACAGGGATCGTGGTAGATACGCACGCAGGTGCTGACGGCTTGGTGCGAGTTGCCACTATTCGCACGCCCAAGGCGACTTTCAAACGGCCAATTGCAAAACTTTGTGTTTTCCCAGAAGAGGTTGAAACTGTATATAGTGAAAAAGTGTAATTAGTGAAAAGGTGTAATCTTTGATGTGCTAAAACTTTGGTTTTTTCATTTGACTTTTTCAGTGTGAGTGCTAATTTTTATTGTTCTTAATAATATTTATGTTTGTAATTTATATATAATTTAGGTGGGCGGTATGTTGAACGCCATGTGTTTTCTTTCGTCAGTGGTCAGCACAATCAGACTGCTACAGCCCCAGTGGAAGGGGGACAGAGTCACGCGCCTCACCGGCGTCAGTGAGTTCCGAGACTTGGACGAGCGTGGGTAACAGTATTGTGTTTGTGCGCTACAACATGGACCACGGCGTCCTAATGTATATTTTGTACAGTGTAAATAGTTTTGTGAATAAATTAAATATGTAATGTACATTATGTTGGCCTTCCCTTTGCACTTAATGAAGTACATTTCGTGGACTGTGGGAAGAGCTAGGCCTCGTTCAACACGAGTAAGCAACTCTAAAACGAGACCGAACACCCACTTTATGTAAAACACCTACTTTACAGACCACTCCAAAATTATATAATATTAATTGTTATTTGCATAGATTTTTAAGTAACAGATGGGACAGCTCACGTGGAATTACTCATTTCTCAATAACACGAATAAATGAAAACTAAAAACAGCATTTATTTACCTTTGCTTAACGATATTTATGACATAGAAGTGTCCTGATGCTGATACCAATCATACTTTTCTGAACATGACACACGTTTTAGCAACTCATCATTTTTTTTTAAATTCCTGCCAAAATAATTCTTTAAAATTGTATTGCAGCAATAATATTGATCTAACGGATTCTACTTTCAGTCTATTTCTGTCATCCGTCCGTTGCGAATTCAGTAAGGAAAAAAATATTTTCACACATTCATTATGGCCAGGTAAACAGAAATAGAACTGAGCCAATTTAAGCAATTCAGAATATTGCTCACTGAATTTACATTGCTTTAAAAACTGAACCCCTTTATTACTAGCTAACATGGATACAAAATGATTTTCATCAGTATTCTAGTTACCTTGATTCAACACGCTGCTCCCGGGCGGAAGTAGACAGCGTAGCGTAGGTCAAGCCCATTGAACTGTAGGTAATACTGGAATGCTGGTAGCTCTCGCAGAAAACTGCTTCCTGTTCCTTGGCTAGTCACGCCCCCCCCCCCACCCGTGTACGGCAAAGATGACAAGATACCGAGTCTGGAAGTCAGCTGATGTGTTGTGTTTGATGGACTTTTTTTGGTTATATCTCACCGTACGTCAAATTTGTGATACAATCAAAACGGATATTTCTGGTGTAGCATACGGTTTCACTAACAAGCAGCAGAAGAAAAGAGACGTGAACTCAAAAAGCTGCATTTCCACATCTCCTAACATCAACAAACCTCCAAACCCCGCCAAATCTCCTGGCCAGAGAGAAGGCGTTACCTTCTAGGTGGCCCGCCCCTTCCCCTCTTTGATCTTTCAAAGAAAAAATGTTTGAGAATAATCAGGCCTAGAATATATTTTCATTTTATCCAATATTCCTACCATTTTCAGTTTCAAGTTGCTATTAATCCTTTGAAATATATATTTCTCCGTAAATCACTTGAAATTAGCAAGAGACATTCCGCCTAAATGTTTAATATTCGTTAAGATACTTGTGTCTCGTCGGAAGTACGCATACGTCAGTCATGTCTCCATGCCGTACAGCTAGTCGTCCCGGAAGCCGTACTTCGCTCCCATACAGTCAGCGTTCCAGTATTACATATAGTTCAATGGCCAAGCCTGTTACCATGACTTTTTACCCGGGTCATAGAACAAGCGACCATCGGACTAAACAAGCGGAGGGACACAGGCACGGTATTCCTCGATATCCAGAAGGCATTCGATAAAGTCTGGCACGAAGGCCTATTAGCGAAATTAATACACCTCGAATTCCACCCAGGGTACATAAGATTAATTAAATCATACCTGGAAGGCCGAGAGTTCCAAGTAGATGTCCACAACACACTGTCAAGCACGCGACCGATCAGGGCGGGCGTAGCTCAGGAGTCACTGATAAGGCCCAATCCTGTTCATCCTATTTACGAATGACATGCCGACAGCGGAACTCGCTACCACGCACCTCTACGCGGATGACACTGCTATCACAGAACAACACCCTCAGCTAGCATGCACCCGAAGGAGATTACAAGTAGCACTGCGAACCCTCGAGCCCTGGCTAACCAAATGGCGTATCAAGGTCAACGTTGACAAATGCCAAGCTGTGATGTTTACTAGGAAGAACAGACGCACACATAGGCCAGCCAATATAAAACCGCTCAAACTATTTAGTCAAGATATAGCATGGCACGACATGGTCAAATATCTAGGAGTAGCCCTAGATAGAAAACTAACCATGCTATATCACATTAAAGAGATCCAGCGGAAAACACACGCACGACTGTCACAGCTCTATCCTATACTGAATAAAAGATATATATTAACAAAAGAGTAGCAATCAACATGTACAAGGCCCTAATTAGGCCAATAATAACGTACGCAGCCCCCACCTGGGGCTACACTGCTATGACGAACCTGGATAAGCTGGAACTAATACAAAACAAATGCATTCGAGCAGCGGTTAGACTCCCGTATGACACACCAATACGCCACCTACGCGCAATTACGAAAGTCAGCTCGATAAGGCAACATATACGAAAACAAACACTCCGAATGTACACGAAGTCATGGGGGTAGTAAGGTCAACCCACTAGTCAGTGGAATAAGACGCTATGACGTCGACCTATACACCAAATACCCCACGCCGAAGCACATTCTGTTCAGTCACAGGATAAGGAGGCCGGGAGTCCAAAAACGCCCCCTCCTAAGCTGACACCAACTCACTACACCGCTCCACCGAATACTACGCATACAAACCACACTGCAAACATTGAATATATGTCTACCAATATCCTAGATTATGTTATGTGTATTATTACTATTGTTATGCTGTTATGTTGTAGATATAGCCACCACAGGGAATCAAGCGAGGGAGGATTGAGAGAAGAAATACATCATAACGAAGGCAACTCAGCCATAATAAGGGACGACCCAATCCACCCCCGCCCCCTGCCAACGACAAGGGAGTGGACAGATAACCCACCCCTGATAATATCATTTAATATAATTTAATTATATGATTTACTTGTTATACAGGACATGAGAGCGGAAGAGAGCGGCCCGCACTCTAAAGACTTAAATGTATATATGTACAAATTGTTGCAGAGATAAGTGTGTTCCAACAACTCCGCACAGAGGGACATCGACAGGCGGAAGAAGATAGCCCCTTGCATCATGTAAGGCTTGGCTTTAATTCCCCCCTCTCCAAAAGGAGACTTGGCACCAGGGACTGCTGGCAGCTGGGCAATGTGACGAACCTGTGGCCCAGAGCCCAGACGCTAGCAAACCCGAGCCGCGCCAGGCAGTGGCAAGAAGGACTTATCCCCATAATAACAGAAAATGGCAAGGAAATGGTTATGTTTGCATGACACATATTCCTAACTAACACAACCTCTGGTCTATCTCCAGCCCACATCCTTGCATGTGCTGTCAAAAGAAGTCAGGTTTTACATGTAGGCTCTTTCTTCTTTCTGCCTATGTGGTTTTTCCCTGACCCTTCAATACCATACCCTAATACTATCCAACCAACACAATCTCGCCTGGTAACGTGTCCGACATGAAAACAGGCAGATACTCCCTGTATCACTTCCCACTCTACCCAGCTATCTCTTTCTTAGAAATGAATAGCATGTCGGAGGCCATGTAGATTGAGTCGATGGTCATGGCGGGGGAGCGGGATACGGGGGCCCCCCGTAAAAAAAAAACTGTTACCATGACAACGTCAAGCAATGACGTCAACTCTGCTTCAGGATGAACAGCCAAAAAATACCATTCCCTTTCAAAAACATTTGAGCAAAATTTTAAATAATTTGCTCTGATTTTTAAAATTCAGGACATTCAGGGATTTTTAAAAGTTCATTCAGGACGTCGGGACACATGCTCAAATTTAGGACAATCCCGCTTTTTCAGGACGTATGGCAACCCTAGTTTTGTTCTCAAGTATACTGTAGGCCTACATCTTCCGTGCCGACCTCGGTATGTTTACAAAGGAGCTTATCTGCCTACCCATGCTGCATCGACCATGGGCAGCTGAGACAGGAAGTGAAAGTATGATAAGGCTCAACGTGACATCTCCCTGCATTACATCAGTACTAGGAAAACTTGTAGCATGTTATTGATAGGGAAGGGTTTAGCAGTTATTTTAAAACTGTAACGGTTACGCCAAAATACCCGTTAATAATAACGGTTAAAAATAACTACTAGTACATTCGGGGTCCTTTAATAAAGGCATCTAATATTCAATGTACAAGGGAAATATGGTGTCAACTCTGTGATGTAGAGGACGCGTGCGTGCCTCTTACCCGGAGACCCGAGTTCAATTCCGGACCAGGTCAGGGATTTTTACATGGATCTGAGACCTGGTTCGAGGTCCACTGGATTTACGTTCCAACAACTTTTACGGCTTTCGGAGGGGTTGGGGTGCCGGAGTTTTGTCCTGCAGGAGTTCTTTACTCTACCGACACGATGCTCACGTATTTGAGCACTTTCAAATACCACCGGACTGAGTCGGGATCGAACCCGCTAACTTGAATTCAGAAGGCCACCTGAGCTACTCAGCCCAGTCCTTGTGATGTTTAAGGGGCTATCTGACGGCGAGATTGCCGCCTTGATCAAGAAAGCCGAGGGGATTCGTCGCGCTGATCACGCGTCATATCATAATCTATAGGCGTTCGGGTTGAGCAGCGGTCGCTTGATACGCCAAAGGCCCTTCGCGGTCGATAATGCCAGGGGACTAAAGGCTCTGTCAAACAGGAAGTGGACTGTCCGCGGACTGGGGTACCATAGACAAACAGAATGCGGACAAGTCAGGGCGAACCAGTGTGAAAGCGGTCGCAATCAAGTGCGTACCGACTCGTTTTTTTCTTTCTTGAACTGATGTTATCATTTTGTTATTTAATCAAATGTCTAGCACCCCCTGTGGGTGAGGGACGCAGACGAAGAATACACCCACGGAATCGCCTGCCTGTCGTAAGAGATGACTAAAAGGGGCGACCAAGGAATGATGACATTAGAACCATGAGACTACTTGTGAACTTCGTAATCGACGTGCCGTGTGTCGTACAAGTCTTCATCACCACACACTACATCAATTAGTCCCTCATCGGAGGGTCTGCCCTACAAGGGCTGCACTCGGCTAGTAATAGCCACACGAAATTATGCATCAATTAGTTTCTCCATCTTCTGAAGACTTTGTTCAGTGTTGGCCGAAGGAACTCTGAAAATTTACAACTGTCCGACAGTCCGCTGCGAACTAGTCTGGTCCGCTGCGGTCAGTGTTGCCAACACAATTTCCACTTAATAAGCCAGATCATCATCCAATATAAGCTAGAAAAGGCTAAATGAGAATTAGAAAAAGTTAAAAAATATGCCGAGTATTATTTATAACACTGCCCACCGGTAGAGAATGAAATGGTTCTGTTCGATTAGAAAACTACTATCACCGCAAACCAAGGATATTTAATTATGTACTCTGAGCTAGTCCTGACAAGTGAAGGTGGTCTTTATTGTTTTAAGAGGAAGTATAACTGGGCAACCATCCTTTATATAAAACAAATCAGAGAGAAAAATCGAAGGGGTTCGACACTTTGAAAAATGAGGATATCGGCCAACGAAAGACAAGGACCACAACCCACGACGGCATCGTGATATAATACCGCCGGGGTCGAAAAAGAACAAGAGTTAACCAAGGGAAGTCGGACAGGATAGATGAAAGTGAGGAGCCCGGCACAAGTAAGGAAGTTTTGTGAGGTGATCGGACGATAGTAAATCTGAAATATGAGAAGGAATGTCATAATATTACATCATAAAGGTACATTCCATGCTCCCGCTGGACCAGTGGTGAGAGAGAGGAAAAGTGGTGGTGGTGATTATTGTTTTTAAGAGGAAATACAACTAGGCAACCATCCTCTACATAGGCTAACACTAATCAGAGAGAAAAAAAATGGAAGTGGTCCGACACTTCGAAAAATCAAGATACCGGCCAAAGAAAGACAAGGGCCACGAAGGGGTGAAAATGAAAGACATCCTAGGCTTCGACACCTAATATCGTCGGGGTCGGAAAATAACAAGATTTGACCGAAGGAGCTCGGACAGGAGTGAGTGAGGAGCCTGCCGCGTGGTCGCCAACACACGCTCCCAAATTAAGAGCCCCTGGGTTGAGAGAGAGAGAGAGAGAGAGTGTGTGTGTGTGTGTGTGTGTGTTCGTTCATACTGGGGGGACCACAACGCCACATCATTTGCCGCTAAATATTGGATTAAAGAAGCTAGATTTAGCGGGAAGAAAGCTAAGTTGGCAACAATGGCTGCGGTAGGCCGCCTTCTGTTTGACCAGGATGATGTATCATGTATAGTAATTGCCACGTAAGGCAATACCCCAGAAAGTAAATATCGCCGCCCGATGCTCTTCTTTTCTCTTTTTTGTAATGGCTGATCACTGCTGTCAACCTGCCTGGTTACATATTAAAATCACCAGACATAACCATAACAAACTAACCTCAATATAAACACCGATAATGAATGTTTCCCTACCCTAGTAAATGATAAATGTTAAGATGAAATAAATCAAGATATTCATAATTAAGTCGATTTCCACGCTCAATGAGGAATTAAGGAAATAAACACACTTTCTCACTCAAATTACTGTTACATATATCTGTCTTTATTTTGATATACAGTAGGCGTACTATAACCATATTCTTGAAAAGTGGGGCGTGTTAAACGATGCAATTTATTTTATAAGTCTTTGCAGTGTGATTTTCGAAAGTTCCAGACATCCAATGACTTCCCTATCTTTTGCGCGAACATTTCCTTCTCTCTTCAATACCGGTAACCAGTAAGGAGAGAGATTATTGGGCATATTTTCGGCCTGCAGGCTGGTTATATCTTCAAGCTTATCAGGAAACATATAGGAATACTAATGTGCCAAGCTCCGTGAACGGAAACTAGGTCAGCTTTCAAGTTCACTGCGGATTTGAAAATAATAATGTTATAAGTTCTACTGCCAAAATTTCGTCCAGCAAGAGTTATTTCATGTACCGGTAGATCTAGACATGAGACTGGCGTATTTGAGCACTTTCATCATTTCACACAAACTATGTTATTAAATGCATTATCCGAACATGCCACAATTCTACTTACCTGGTATTAGCCAAATAGATTTACAATCCCACAGAAAAAGAAAATATGCTTTAAATATTCTCGCAAATGTATCACTAGTGACTTTAACGGCAATGCGGTGGCAACACGCAATTCACGCTAGAACAGTGATTGAACGTTGCCAACGTGCCAGATTAACGGTAAATGTAAGACGTCGCATCGGCAAGTAGGGTCCCTAAACTGTATGGTTACCGACACTGAAAAAGACCTGCAAAATACCCAACAGCAAGAAAAGTAACTATAAATCAATACCTTAATATTACAGGGGAGAAAGGGTAAGGTTGCACCCTTAGGGTACGTCCTTACACGGAGAGGACTATAGTATATATCACGGTGTACAGAGTCCGCGCGGACGAAAGTGGGCAGTCCCCGCGACAGTCCGCTTCATGTTTGACACAGTCTTAAGGAAATAAAGACCGGGCGAGTTGGCCGTGCGGTTAGGAGCGCGCAGCTGTGAGCTCGCATCCGGCAGATAGTGGGTTCGAACACCTCTGTCGGCAGCCCTGAAGATGGTTTTCCACGGTTTCCCATTTTCACACCAGGTAAATGCTGGGGCTGTACTTTAATTAAAGCCACGGCCGCTTCCTTCCCATTCCTAGGCCTTTCCTGTCCCATAAGAACTATCTGTGTCGATGCGACGTAAAGTAACTAGCAAAAAAAAAAAAAAAAAAACATTCTTAGTGCTGTTGCAGTATGGAGCTTCAGACTCTGGGTCGGGGATACAACTGGGGAGGATGACCAGTACCTCGACCAGGCGGCCTCACCTGCTATGCTGAACAGGGGCCTCGCGGGGGGAAGGGAAGATTGGAAGGGATAGACAAGGAAGAGGGAAGGAAGCGGCCGTGGCCTTAAGTTAGGTACCATCCCGGCATATGCCTGGAGGAGAAGTGGGAAACCACGGAAAAGCACTTCCAGGATGGCTGAGGTGGGAATCGAACCCACCTCTACTCAGTTGACCTCCCGAGGCTGAGTGAACCCCGTTCCAGCCCTCGTACCACTTTTCAAATTTTCGTGACAGAACCGGGAATCGAACCCGGACCTCCGGGGGTGGCAGCAAATCACACTAACCACTACACCACAGAGGCGGACGTGGATATTGATATGGTTCAAATTTCTTACATGTCTTCTCAGATACTACAATGTAGTTGTGATGCTCCCGTTCAGTAGAAAGAAAAACCAAGTAGCATAAATACAGGAAAAATGCGCGATAAAAGATGATGACAGTTCATGTTACGTCTTCAAACAAAGTACTTTATGATTGGGGGTATATATATTTCTCTATATTTTGTGTAAATGGCCAGGACTTGAGCGTAATTCTATCCAACGACGAAAATGTATATCTGTAATGGTAGTGAATTCTACCGAGTTAGGTAGTCATGAAAATGAAAATAGGAACGTTAGTACCCTCAGATGATGTTACCCCTCCATTAAGAAAGCCGACTCACAAAGATGTATGCAGGTCTCGGAATCTCTGTAAATATGAATGTGTCGATACTAGATCAAAATTTTTTGATAAGCAGAAGATATACTTTTTTTTTTTTTTGTAACTTTTTAATTGTTGTTTTTGGTACAAGTCAGTTATTTATATCGTCTATATCCCTCAAAATCGGGGTCTTACAAATTGAGATGTACATGTACCAGTATTTTTTCGGGAATTTCACACTGATAGGACATGGAGCAAAGCGTTTCCGCGGAGTTGGAGGATGGATGCACGCACGCTCAATTGGCACTTCTCGTACGCAATGAGAACTTAGATATGTCTATTACACTTATTGCAATAGCTGGGCATCACAGAGCAGAACCACCAACATAATTCAGCACGAGCCGCCACTGATAATGTCAAACTTACTGGCCTGTAATTTTCAGCTTTATGTCTATCACCCTTTCTTTTATACACAGGGGCTACTATAACAACTCTCTATTCATTTGGTATAGCTCCTTCATGCAAACAATAATCAAATAAGTACTTCAGGTATGGTATTATATCCCAACTCATTGTCTTTAGTACATCCCCAGAAATATTATGAATTCCAGCCACTTCTCTAGTTTTCAAATTATGTATCTTATTGTAAATGTCATTGTTATCATATGTAAATTTTAATACTTCTTTAGCATTAGTCACCTCCTCCATCTGGACATCATCCTTGTAACCAACAATCTTTACATACTGCTGACTGAATACTTCAGCCTTTTGAAAATCCTCACATACACACTCCCCTTGTTCATTAATGATAACTGGAATGTCCTTCTTGGGACTTGTTTCTGCCTTAAAGTACCTATATATACCCTTTCATTTTTCACTAAAATTTGTATGACTGCCAATTATGCTTGCCATCATGTTATCCTTAGCTGACTTCTTTGCTAGGTTCAATTTCCTAGTAAGTTCCTTCAAATTTTCCTTACCTTTTCAGTAGCAATCATGTTAACGCCACTAGAAGAAGCCTTATCTGCAGAACATTGACAAGTTTTATCTTCTGTTTCAATCTTTGGCTTCTTAAAACATGATAAATTTGAATCACTAGAAAATGTACGTTTGTTACTCATTGCATAGAAGTTAGTAAACTTTCAGCTAGTATTTCAATTATTACTTGTGAAGTAAAACTACTTTCGAAACATATTCACTGTGAATGTTAATGCACCGCATCCGCAAACTCGTCGTAACTTGATTTGAAGCACCGTACGTCCCCGAGGTAAACGGCATATGCCGACATGCAGCCCGTTGTTGCTATTGTTGCCAGTCCGCCGGCCACTGCTAGGATGAGTCCAATATCGAGGGATGTATACTCATCCCTAGCCAACTTCGGTGACATATCGTCGTTGTTCCGGCAATAGCTCCTCTGTGCAAAACATCACATTTTTAGGAAGAAGGAAAAAACAAGTTTGTTGGTAGAATGAAATGAAATGAAATGAAATGTCGTATGGCTTTTAGTGCCGGGAGTGTCCGAGGACATGTTCGGCTCGCCAGGTGCAGGTCTTTCGATTTGACTCCCGTAGGCAACCTGCGCATCATGATGAGGATGAAATGATGATGAAGACGACACATACACCCAGTCCCCGTGCCAGAGAAATTAACCAATGATGGTTAAAATTTCCGACCCTGCCGGAAATCGAACCCGGGACCTCTGTGACCAAAGGCCAGTACGCTAACCATTTAGCCACGCAACTGGACAGGGTGAGTACTGATAAAATGCAAAACGAAACATAAAACAATTCTGTAGTGCTTTTAAAAAAAAGTTTTAGTAGGCATGAAATTCAGTGTACTGTACTGTATGTAATTTCAAAGAACCACTGTTTTTTTTATTATGTGTGTACAGTACACACTAGCTCAGAGTATTTCCTTTCCTTTCAATAGTGGCGATCATGCCGGCACTGCACTCATCCCGCTTCTCACGGCTCCTCCTTCAAGAATCAAACCGGTTCGATTTTGGAGAGATGTGCTTCTTGAGCGCTGTTGTGCGATTGATTGGTTCAAGGCCACGGCCGCCTATAATACTCGTAATATTATCGGCCTACGTTCATTGAATATAACATATCAATAGTAGGCTACTTGTTTAATATTACCTTTCTTCTCCTTAAGTATTCTTTTTTTTTTTTTTTTGCTTTACGTCGCACCGACACAGACAGGTATTATGGCTGACGATGGGACAGGAAAGGCCTAGGAGTGGGAAGAAAGCGGCCGTGGCCTTAATTAAGGCAGAGCCCCAGCATTTGACTGGTGTGGAAATGGGAAACCACGGAAAACCATCTTCAGGGCTGCCGACAGTGAGGTACGAACCCACTATTTCCCGGATGCAAGCTCACAGCTCTTAAGTATTCAGTCCATGGATTGATCTGCGCCAGTTCTCAAGTCGGCTCTATTCATAGCTTTCCTCTTTGTCTCTTCATAGCTTCTGCATCCTACATCAGACATGCCTTCAACCATCCCCTCCAATACCGTTTTCAACAGGCTATCGTGTCTCAAAATATGTCCTATTAGCCTCTGCCCTACTATTTGCTTTACCGAGCTCGATAGCTGCAGTCAATTAAGTGCGGCCAATATCCAGTAATCGGGAGATAGTGGGTTCGAACCCCACTGTCGGCAGCCCTGACGATGGTTTTCCGTGGTTTCCGATTTTCACACTAGGCAAATGCTGGGGCTGTACCTTAATTAAGGCCACGGCCGCTTCCTTCCCATTCCTAGGCCTTCCCTATCCCATCGTCGCCATAAGACCTATCTGTGTCGGTGCGACTTAAAGCCAATAGAAAAAAAATAGCTATTTGCTTTACGTCGCACCGACACAGATAGGTCTTGTGGCGACGATGGGATAGGGAAGGCCTAGGAGTGGGAAGGAAGCGCCCGTGGCCTTAATTAAGGTATATCCTCAACATTTGCCTGGTGTGAAAATGGTAAACCACGGAAAACCACCTTCAGGGCTGCCAAAAGTGGGATTCGAACCTACTATCTCCCGGATGCAAGCCCACAGCTGCGCGACTCTCTCTCTGATCCTGTTAATGAATACTACGAAACAAAAATTAAAGAGAATGCAATTTCCGATCATTTATGTCTTCTACTGTTTTATCGTGCCTGAGTCTTACCCGGACGCCCGGGTTCGATTACCGACTAGGTCAGGGATTTTTAGTTGGATCTGAGGGCTTGTTTGAGCTCCACTCAGCCTACGTGAGTAGAATTGAGGAGCTATCTGACGGTGAGATAGCGGCCCCGGTCTAGAAAGCCGAGAATAACGGCCGAGAGGATTCGTCGTGCTGACCACACGACCTCTCGTGATCTGCAGGCCTTCGGACTGAGCAGCGGTCGCTTGGTAGGCCAAGGCCCTTCAGGGCTGTAGTGCCACTGGGGGGGGGGGGTATACTGTTTTATCGTACCAGCTATGATAACGGAGATATATATTAATGAATTTACCGAGGAAGTTGGCCGTACGGTTAGGGTCACCTTGCTATGAGCTTGCATTCGAGAGATAGTGGGTTCGAAGAACACTGTCGGCAGGGTTTTCCGTGCTTTCCCATTTTCACACCAGGCAAAATGAATTTAGACTTTTGTTGCTTTGTCCATACGAACGCCGAACATCGTAGCATGGAAATATTGTTCAGTCTTGTAAACTGGTGGTTTTTATTGGGATTGTCTTAAAATGTACAACCGCGTGGTCACCTTGTTACGATTTGTTTTACGTCGCACCGACACAGACAGGTCTTACGGCGACGATAGGTAAGAAATGCCCAGGAATGGGAAGGAACTATCCTTGGCCTTAATTAAGGTGCAGCCCTAGCATTTGCCTGGTGTGAAAATGCGAAACTACGGAAAAACATCTTCAAGGCTGACGACAGTGGGGTTCCAACCCACTATCTCGCGGATGCGAGCTCACAGCTGCACGCCCCTAACCGCACTGCCAACTGGCCTGGTCGCGTGGTCATCAGCACAAGGAAAATGAGAAAAATTCATGAATGCTTGAAGAATAAGAAAAGAAGCACCTTTACGCTGCATGCTCCAATATCACATAGTCTGAAGAAAACATGTTTATTCCTTCTGCCATCGCCCTCTAGTATATACTAGAGGACGATGCTTCTGCAAACCGACGAGACCCTGCGTGGGAATGTGCGCTCACATGCACTTCGCAGCTTCGTCAACCGCGTGCTGTCCTGCTCTGCGACCAACTGCTTCTCAATGTGCGCCCGACCTAACGGGACGGCCAACTCGCCGAGTCCTATCAATCTAGTTCTCCTCCTCTTTATACTTTTCCATAACGTATAATTTTCCTCCACATTCTTAAATACTTCAGCATTCGTTATTTTTTCTGTCCAGCTAATCGTTAGCATTCTTCTATAACACCATTGTTCAAAAGAACTTAACCTCCTTTTTTCTTCTTTTCCAATTGCCCACGTTTCGCAACCATAACGGGCAATGCTCCAAACATACGCTTTCAATAATCTTTTTCTTGTTTTAAGGTTAATGGAATTTGTAGCGAATAAACATTTCTTTTTGTGAAATGCTAATTTGGCTTATAAAATTCTACTTTTGATTTCCTTCTTACTTCTTCCATCTTTGGTAATTTTGCTTCCGAGATATTTAAATTAACATTATCCGGTGTTTTGTTCCCCACCATTATTTTCATATTTGAGTCTGCTTTTTTATCGCAGTCCATAACTTTCGTCTTTGTCTTACTTATTTTCATGTTGTATTCATTACCTATGATTTCCTCCATTTTTACTATTATTTGTTTGAGAAGTTGTTCACTGTCTGCGACTATGGCAATGTCATCTACAAATCTAATCACATTTATTTGATGATTTATTATCTTTATACTTTGCAAATTTAATCTTTCGATGAAGCACGGACTAATTTATTGAAATGGAGAATAATATTATATTATTACTGCTTATGTTATTGTAATGACCAGTTTTTCTTCAACGGAAATATGGTTGACATTCTAGGCCTAGTTGCTGTACTTCTGTGGTTTCATATTGCCTTCAATTCCTTTACGGCAAATATTGAATTGTCTGCATTCTTATTCTACCGCTTTTTGCCACACCTTGTGGAGTCGCGGGTGCGAACAGTGTCACACATGTGGATCGACCCTATTTTACGGCTGGATGCCCTTCCTGACGTCAACCATATGTGGAGGGATGTAATTATTATTCCGTGTTTCGGTGGTGGTTGGTAGTGTGCTGTGTTGTCTGAATATGAAGAGGAGAGTATTGGGACAAACACAAACAACCAGTCCTCGAGACAGAAGAATTAATGTCGCGATTAAAATCCGCGATCCGGCCAGGAATCGAACCAGAGATGCTCTGAACTGAAGTCCTCAATGCTGACCATGCAGCCAAGGAGTCCGGCATTGAAATGTCTGCAATAACATTCTTCAATAACCGTGGAGTTTCTGTGGGTCTTTTTTTCAATTCCTAGTATAAATGACTGAATTTAACGAATTTCTGCCTTCTCTTATTAATTGGATGTGCGCTGTACCTTCTATCAGAACGTGAATTCAAATAGAGTTTGCTTGCTATCGTAAGTGCTATCATCACTTCTGCTACTGTACTTAACCATTATGTATACAAATGACTACGAACATTTGCATAAAACAAAATCAAATTTAAAGAACACAACGCGATCTTCTCGTGAATGCTGTACAATCATAACTGGATGGAAAACGTTTCCTCGTTAATGAAGAAAGAGCGAGGGTCCCCCACCCGGTATGTGCGGCTTTGAATGATGAGTGAAGAGCACTACTTTGAGCGCTAAGTGAGAAGTAATCCACCCGGCATGTTCTTACCCTAACAACGAAAGAGCAAACTACACGAAATACCTAATCATTATGTTGCCAAAGCGCCATACATAGTGTTGTCAACGTGAGCGCATCTCACCAAATCTAGCCTTTTTGAAGGTAAAATGTATTTATACCGGGCGAGTTGGCCGTGCGGTTAGGGGCCCGCGGCTGTGAGCTTGCATCCAGAAGATAGTGGTTTCGAATCCCACTGTCGGCACCCCTGAAGATGGTTTTCCGTGGTTTCCCATTTTCACACCAGGCAAATGCTTAATTAAGGCACGACCGCTTCCTTCCAACTCCTAGCCCTTTCCTATCCCATCATCGCCATAAGACCTATCTGTGTTGGTGCGACGTGAAGCCACTAGCAAATATATCTATACATCACCATTATTATTGAAACATCTGGAGGTTTTTGCGTGGTGAGCTGGCGTTCATAATGGATTCAGCCGTTCAAAATGCATAAAAAATAAGCAGTAACCTTCGGATTGTCTTTGTTTTATTCTGTGTGGAGGTCTGAAGCAGTATTTTCAATCAAGGGAATTTCACATGTACATTCACAGATTTACAAACATTAAAATTGAACTCAACTTTGGGCGCAATACTAGGTAGGTACTTCATTAGCAACTAAACAAGGTAGCGACCGCCACGAGTTTCAGTCAGACGCCGTGGTGCAAGTGTACGGACACGTGTTTTCTCTTCTACTGTATGTCAAGTTTCCCGGAGCTTGAAGAAGCTGTGATTCAGTGGGTGACCCGTGTGAGAGACAAAAACATTCCAATCACCGGTAGCTTAGTTCGTCAACAAGCAGCAAAGTTCGCTAAATATTTAGGTTATGGATCTTTTCAGGCCAGAAGTGGGTGGCTTGAATAATTTTAACTTCAGTATGGAACAGTGCAAATGGTAATGTCAAGTGAAAGTGCTGCAGTCAATGAGGTCGACAACGAACATTAACAGAGAAAACGTTTTACCAGGCCCGTTACAGGAGTACAGGCCTTATGAGTTGTTTAATGCTGATAAGACTGCTTTCTTGTTCAACTCTTTTCCCGAAAAGACACTGGAGTTCAAAGCGGGGAAAAAGAAGTAAAGCAAGAAAGACTCCGTAAAGCTGGGAGCTTGTAGTGAATCGAAAATCGGCGAAGCCTCGCTGTGTCTTGGGTATGAAATTATTACCGGTTACGTACGGAAGCAACAGGGTAGATAACAAGTTCCATTTACGAATCTTGGCTCAATGGTAGTGACAAGAAGTTTCAACATGAAGGGAGGAAACTCCTCCTTTTCGTAGGCCAATGCCCCGGTCATCCCAAGGTGCTCACCCACTTGTCAGAAGTCAAAGTAGTTTTCCTGCCATTAACTTACATCCAAACTACAGGCCATGGAATGAGGTGTGGTTAAAAATTTGATGCTATTACTATAGTAAGAGGGCTGTTAGAGAATTCTGAGAACTGAATCCAAGGAGTCATAAATGGACATCATTGCTAGACTATAACATTGCTGGTTAAATCGTGGGCTAATGTGAAGCAGGAAACAATTGTAAACTGTTTCCGCAAAGCAAGAGTTTTAAAATGTGAATCAGGAGCTGCAGAACATGAAGAGGAGGAGGTCGCTCCTGTTCTTGAAGAACAGATGGAGTCGGAGCCGTATTTTAGGCATGGGCCTTCTAGGCCCGGAACCAGGACGGCAAAAATGAAAAGCTCTGATAGTTTGAAACCGAATTTTTAGAAGGCGTGCACTTTCGTAGTATTCAAAAGCAAAATCTCCCGACATAAATAACGAAATTTTCGTTCCGCTTATCAGTTGTCGGTGATCTATATATACGTGTAAAACAGAATGTCTGTCTGTCTGTTCCTTATACAGATCCATACTATTTCACCAATCTGAACCAAATTCTGTTAACTTACCTTTTAGAACACTGCGGCTAACCCCATCTACAAGAAATTTTAACAGCCCTCTTAGTTCCCTAGATTTAGGCCCTTTGGCACATTAGCACAGACTAATATAGGCGAAATATCCAATGGGTCGTACAAGAACTAGACGAAGTTCATTTTAAGCCTCACGGCACGAAGAAAAAAAAAAAAAACTCGGTAAGGCCCAAAGAGTCCCGAAAACCATGTTATAAGGGCCTAAAACCAACCGTTATGGAGTTATTGGTATCACACGACCCTGCATAGGAACCGGATGAAGAAATGCTTTTTTTTTGTTAGTTGTTTTACGTCGCGCCGACACAGATAGGTCTTATGGCGACGAGGGGTCAGGAACGGTCTAGGAATGGGAAAGAAGCGGCCGTGGCCTTAATTAAGGTAAGCCCCAGCATTTGCCTGGAGTGAAAATGGGAAACCACGGAAAACCATCTTCAGGGCTGCCGACAGTGGGGTTCGAACCCACTATCTCCCGAATACTGGATACTGGCCGCACTTAAGCGACTGCAGCTATCGAGCTCGGTTATGAAGAAATGACAGCCGTAACCATAGCAACGTCAGCTCAAGGATTCTACAGTAGAATACAGGCCTGGTGTTCGAAATAGGCATGTGGGTAACTGTAGGCTAGGCCAAGGAGACATTCTGCTACACCTATAGCTGTCTGTAGAGATGGTCGATAAATCACAGCTTGTTACTTTGTCAACGATATGTCAGATACGCTGTCACGGAAGTATCTGTGACAAAATATAGTTTAAGTTGTGTACTTGGATCACGCTCACAGGGCTGTGTTATCCACTGTAGCTCACGGTCTACAGTATATCCATTCTTCATTTACCAGTTACCTACGGCAAAATTAAAGGTGTTAAATCATACATTTTATCATAGTGTATGTATGAGCACAATAAAGAGAATACCTGTCTAGCAACTCTATTAGCTAGCTCTTGGTTCATACGTAGCGCGAATCGAACAGATGTCCTCAGCTGGCAAATGAAGCGTGTTTGAAACATACCGTAATGGTTTTTTGAGAAGTACTTGTCCGATTTAAAATATAATCACAGTGCTGAATTTGTAACGTCTGTAGATTTAAGGCTGTGTGTACAAAATTGTGTGGTACCGTTTATAAAAAGCGAAGTCAGTACCATGATCCCAGAAAATATTAACAATTGGCACAGTACTTACTTTAAAGTCTGATTATTAGCCCTTCGGTACCATTACTGAAAGTGAAAACAAAATGTCAATATCTTTAACCGTTCACGAGTTATTTAAGGTGGACAACTGTGCTGAATAGCCTGTATATGGAAGGGATCTTTGTATTAAGTTCATACCTAAGTTTATTATTTTTAGTCTTTTTATTTTTAAACCTATATTAAGTACTGTAAATAAGTGGTATCCCGGAGACACGACACGGGCAGTCACATTCCGCTTGTTAATTTATTGGGTATCGTGTTAACGACCTTTTCCCTATGCATTATTAAAACTTCAAATTACAAATGTGAATATTCTTTTTCCCACTTCTGATGTCCCGAATCTTCCGAAAAATACAACCAGACTTTATCTTCATATCAACTAGAAGATTTTCCACACATATCTTCTTTTTTTCCATGTAAAATAATGATATAAATCAATATTTGTAAAATATTCCTTGTCATATATGTAGGCCGTCCGCCTCTATGGAGTAGTGGTTAGTATGATTAGCTGCCACCCCCGGAGGCCCGGGTTCGATTCCCGGCTCTGCCACGAAATTTGAAAAGTGGTACGAGGGCTGGGACGGGGTCCACTCAGTCTCGGGAGGTCAACTGAGTAGTGGTCGGTTCGATTCCCACCTAAGCCATCCTAGAAGTGGTTTTCCGTGGTTTCCCACTTCTCCTCCAGACAAATGCCGGGATGGTACCTAACTTAAGGCCACAGCCGCTTCCTTCCCTCTTCCTTGTCTATCCCTTCCAATCTTCCCATCCCCTCGCAAGGCCCCTGTTCCGCATAGCAGGTGAGGCCGCCTGGGCGAGGTACTGGTCATCCTCCCCAGTTGTATTTCCCGACCCAATGTCTCACGGTCCAGGACACTGCCCTTGAGGCGGTAGAGGTGGGATCCCTCGCTGAGTCTGAGGGAAAAAATAACCCTGGAGGGTAAACAGATTAAGAAAGAAAGAATATATCTAGGCCTATGCCTTATCGGTTAACTGAAACTAAAAGCTGCCAAGCTGTGATTGTAGCGAGCTCGATAGCTGCAGTCGCTTAAGTGCGGCCAGTATCCAGTATTCGGGATATAGTAGGTTCGAGCCCTACTGTCGGCAGCCCTGAAGATGGTTTTCCGTGGTTTCCCATTTTCACACCAGGCAAATGCTGGGACTGTACCTTAATTAAGGCCACGACCGCTTCCTTCCCAGTCCTAGCTCTTTCCTGTCCCATCGTCGCCATAAGACATATCTGTGTCGGTGCGACGTAAAGCCAATAGCAAAAAAAAAAAAAAAGAGCTGTGATTGTATTGGGCAGTCCCTCCTTGAGCCACTAGCTCACTGGGACATTCTATAACCAATAAATAAATAAATAAATAAATAAATAAATAAATAAATAAATAAATAAATAAATAAATAAATAAATGGTAGGTAATTCTTTTATTTATTTATTTATTTATTTATTTATTTATTTATTTATTTATTTATTTATTTATTTATTTATTTATTTATTTATTTATTTATTTATTTATTTATTGGTTATAGAATGTCCCAGTGAGCTAGTGGCTCAAGGAGGGACTGCCCAATACAATCACAGCTCTTTTTTTTTTTTGCTATTGGCTTTACGTCGCACCGACACAGATATGTCTTATGTGCTTTACGTCGCACCCACACAGATAGGTCTTATGGCGACGATAGAGCAGGGAAGGGCTAGGAGAGGGAAGGAAGCGGCCATGGCCTTAATTAAGGTACAGCCCCAGCATTTCCCTGGTGTGAAAATGGGAAACCACGGAAAACCATTTTCAGGGCTGCCGACAGTGGGATTCGAACCTACTATCTCCCGAATACTGGATACTGGCCGCAGTTAAGCGACTGCAGCTATCGAGTTCGGTAATGTAGGTAATACCTCATTTAAAAAAAAAATACAGTAACATAACCTGAATCGAAAAGGGCGGGAATAACTACAGACGTTCACTTTTCCTAACACGGTTCTTTTTCTTCTACCAAGGTGTTTAGGTTAGTCTGCTGGAACTGAGAACTCAGTTAACTATTAATAATTGCCATAATTTTCAGTGAATTATTGCCACTTGATTAGCCGGCCCCGTGGTGTAGGTTTAGCGTGCCTGCCTCTTACCCGGAGGCCCCAGGTTCGATTCCCGGCCAGGTCAGGGATTTTTACCTGGACCTGAGGGCTGGTTCGAGGTCCACTCAGCCTACGTGTTTAGAAGTGAGGAGCTATCTGACGGTGAGATAGCGGCCCCAGTCTAGAAAGCCAAGAATAACGGCCGAGAGGATTCGTCGCGCTGACCACACGACACCTGGTAATCTGCAGCGGTGCACCTGGTGCTGAGCAGCGGTCGCTTGGTAGGCCAAGGCCAAAGCCAAAGCCAAGGCCCTTCAAGGGCTGTAGTGCCACGGGGTTTACTGCCATTTGATTATGAATTATCGGGCGAGTTGTCTGTGCGTTTAGGGATGCGGAGCTGTGAGCTCGCATCCGGGAGATAATGGGTTCGAACCACACTGTCGGCACCCATGAAGATGGTTTCCCGTGGTTTCCCATTTCACACCAGGCAAATACTGGGGCTGTACCCTAAATAAGGTCACGGTTTCTTCCTTCCCATTCCTAGGCCTGACCTGTCCCATCATCGCCATAAGGCCATTCTGTGTCGGTGCGAAGTAAAGCAAATAATAAAAAGCAAAAAGAAAAAGAAAACGATTAGGCCCTATGAAATACAACCATTTTTCATTATATCAATATAGCCTAGTTCTGTTTTTTTTTTTTGCTAGTTGCTTTACGTCGCACCGACACAGATAGGTCTTATGGCGACGATCGATGGGATAGGAAAGGCCTAGGAGTTCGAAGGAAGCGGCCGTGGCCTTAATTAAGGTACAGCCCCAGCATTTTCCTGGTGTGAAAATGGGAAACCACTGAAAACCACCTTCAGGGCTGCCGACAGTGGGATTCGAACCCACTATCTCCCGGATGCAAGTTCAGTTCTGTGAAAGCTAGCCTGGTGTAGTAGTGTTTGCTAACAACTGTGCAAGTATTGTTATAGCAAATTGCTACTAATGCTATTATTATTATTATTATTATTATTATTATTATTATTATTATTATTATTATTATTATTATTATTTTGCTAGTTGCTTTACGTCGCACCGACTCAGATAGGTCTTATGGCGACGATGGGACAGGGAAGGGCTAGGAGTGGGAGGGAAGCGGCCGTGGCCTTAATTAAGGTACAGCCCCAGCATTTGCCTGGTGTGAAAATGGGAAACCACGGAAAACCATTTTCAGGGCTGCCGACAGTGGGGTTCGAACCTACTATCTCCCGAATACTGGATACTGGCCGCACTTAAGCGACTGCAGCTATCGAGCTCGGTATTATTATTATTATTATTATTATTATTATTATTATTATTATTATTATTATTATTATTATTATTATTCTTGCGTTACGGCCTCTGTAGGACCACGGACAGCTCCTTCACGGATTGCATTTTCTTCTTCTCCTCCCAGAACCTCTTCATCCTTTCTCTTCTTCTCTCCCGCTCTTCTTCCGAGATATTCAGTATCCTCTTCTCTTGTCTACTCCACTGGTGACTCTCAATCCTTTTCCTGTATCCATCCCTATCATTGATCTCTGGCATATTAGTCGGTATGTACTTGCTTTTCCAATTTTCCTTTTCTTCCACCTTGATCCCCAATTCTGACCAATCTTTCCGGAGTTCAACTACCCACTTGGTTCCTGTCTTTCCTCGTGTCCTCGCTGTTGTTTCCCATACTCTTTTCGTCATTCTATCCATATTCATCCTGATTACATGTCCCGCAAACCGTGCTCTTTTATTATTATTATTATTATTATTATTATTATTATTATTATTATTATTATTATTATTATTATTATTATTATTATTATTATTATTATTACTATTACCGAGGTTGGTGGATCAGCAGAGGTGAAAGAAGGTGCTGGGGTGAATGGATTTAACTACTTTGTCAAGAAAAAATGTAAACAGAAATGGAAGGTTATATTTTTTGAAAAGCAACAAGTTAACAAACTCTCACTTCGTGAGATAACAATTTCTTAGCAAATTTAAAACAAGATTCAGAAAAGAGAAAAAAAATTCAAGATTTAAAATCTTTTAACACATTTCGGTTACAAGTCCTTAGTTTTACAATTTTTGAGTGGTAGCTCAGAAACCCAAATTTGTTTCAAGGGCAGAAATGCCCTAATACGCGGAGCCCTTGCTCCTCATTACGGTACAATATCAGGCCTCCCAGAGGCACGTTTACAATACATAAAAGAGCTGACCCGCTCTCAATTTTTCGAGCCTGTTAAAGGCCATAACAGACTTTACCATCAATTGCCCTCAAGGCACAACACACAAAATGAATCGGGGGTATCTTATACCCAACCTACTGGGCCTTAGCAAAAAAGAACAGGTTAAGTGAATGGCCCGACATACTTAAAGGAATGGAGGCGTGAATTTGCACTCCTACATGAAACTTCTAAAACCTAAAAGGCACTAGGCCGATGAAATAGGGGCTATTCCCAAACTATGGAGGTGACCCGTAAGAAAGAACACTGAGCATTACGGAAGAAAATAATTTCAGCTACCAAAACGTAGTCACCTCGAATCAAAATGAAGGGGAGCTCGAGAGGTTAAAGCACACTCTATCCCCGATTTACAGTTAAAGATATTTACATAAGCCGGCAAAAATTACATTACAGAAAAGTAGATTACATGGTAAAAGTTTCGGACCTTTCCCGCGGGTTAAACTGCTGAGCTAGCAAGAAATAAAGATGTTAAGTGGACATTACCTCGCTGAAGAGCTGCTGCCTAATGAACGAGGCACCTTCCGCCTCCTGCTACACGTCCATACACTAGGTTAGATGTTGATCAATTGGCCGAGAGACAAGAATATCAGCAGTTTTTATACCCTCGGGGAAGGTTCGAGAGCTTTCATGAATAATCAAGACATACCGCCAGGTTTTTATTGGCTACATTATACGGTTACACACAACATCGAAGAAGAAATACGGGATTGGCTGAAAATTAATTACAGAAATTATTGATTGGCTAACTTCAAAACTGGCGGAAAGAAAAGATTAATATTGCCAACCCACAAATGAAAGAACGAAATTTAGTAAAGAAAGAAAAATGAGTACAAAATTTCTTCAAGAAGGTTCCTTCATTTCGCACCAGGGTGCATGATCATAGTTTTTAGGCAGTGACATCTATGAGAGAATGTCCAAACTTCTTGATAAATAGTAAACAAAAACACGTCGAAATTCACACAGTGACATCTTCAGAGGAAATGTTTAATTAGGTCCAGTTTTAAGTTCAGAGTTTCTCCTGTAGATGAGGAATTATTGGCGCAAGATTTAAAGGTGCGACGTAGGGGTGTACCGCCCGGTACAGTTATTATTATTATTATTATTATTATTATTTTCTCAGATTTGGAAGGCGACTGAATCCAACATTGAGTGAAGTGAGTATCTGTGACTATCTTCAACTTCCAAGTGAGTCTGAAGATGACATCAGTGGCTCTGAGGATGAGCTGTGGGAAGCTGACGATGGTATACCTGCTGTGGAACACGGAGAGTTGGAAGAGGTAGGAGACGATAATGGACAGCCGGAGGAAACTGACATAAACGGTGATACAGTTAACCATCGCGATGTATTGCGGTTTGCAGAGAAAGATAATGATTTCTCTGGTCAGGTTCCAGCTTTCGAGGACAGTTTCAAATCGCACCTCAATGGCAACATGCCTGTTGACTATTTTATGCAGATAATTTCAATCTCTATGCCGTTCAGTGTGGAAAGGAAAACTTTGGATTGGCCTAAAATGAATTGCATGTTTTCCTAGGCATCAAACTAGTTATGACTTATTGTAAATACAGTCGATTACGTCAATACTGGACTCCCACGCATGGCACCAGGGTGAGCATAATATTGCTGATAATATGTCCTTTTCTCGATTTATTGAGACACAACAACTACTTGGGTATTGTGCTGGATCGCTCTTTGACGTATAAAGAACACCTCTGCAGAACAGCAGCAAAGGTTAAAACACGTAACAACATCCTTCACAAATGCAGGGGCACTAGCTGGGGAGCAAATGCTAATGTCCTCCGAACAACAGGTCTTGCCCTAGTATACCCAGTTGCAGAATAGTGCAGCCCTGTATGGATCAACAGCGCACACACAGGAAAAGCTGATGTCCAGCTGAATGATATCATGAGGACGGTGCCTGGCACACTCAAATCCACACCACTTAAATGGCTGCCAGTATTAACTAACATCCATCCTCCTCACCTTCGAAGGCTAACCTCTCTGAAGAAGGAATGGTTAAAATGTACAGCAAATACACTCTTGCCGATTCATCAGGACTGCAACCCTCAGAAGCATGGAAGATTAAAATCTCGACATCCATGATGGCAACTAGGAAAGAGGCTGGTTGAATCACAGTATTGTACCGTACCCAGGGGTGAAAATACCCTCTAGGACCCCTCTTGAACATGAAACTGGTTAGCATACTAGATTCTGGGTGTAATTCAATGTGATGGAACGCCGAAGTTAAGTCGACGGTGCCGAAGTATTCCATGCCTCCGAACCTCCTTAAAATGTCCTTGATTGCTGGAGCTTGCGTATACTCGGGGACTAAGCGCTTGTTGACCTCTCTCGCATCCAAACACACCCTTACGGAACCGTTTGCCTTTGGAACAGCCAAGATGTACTCACAAATTGTGTAGGCGATTTGGTTATAATCCAATTATTCTCCATATCGTCTACCAACTCCTTCACCTGAGGGAATATCTTCTCGGGAATGGGGTATGGCCTCTGTTTTAATGGTTCCCAGTTATTCACAATAATTTTGTATCTATAGTTAGGTATCTTTCCTGGTTTTGATCCAAATACATTCTTATGTTGTACTAAAATTTCCTTCATTTTCCCACGGGCTTCTTCATTCACTGGTGCCTCGGCTAATTTTTCTTGTAACAAGTTCGAAAAATGTTCATCCTCCTCGGCTTCTGAATTTAACGTCATGGTCTCAAAATACTCTGCGAGCTCATTACAATTTTCTACAAAATGTACTGGAAATTCAAACGATTCTTCTTTCCCCTCGGTTACAGATGCTGTCCAAATCCTTTCATCTCCAACATTTTCTTCGACCTGGTCCAATCTCAGCTCTTCTCTAAAATTTTGTGCCCGAAAAATTATGTTATTATTTCCCATATCAATCAGGGCATTGTATTCTCCGAGAAAATCTTCACCGAGAATTAAGTTAAATTCCATCTTGGGTAAAATTACACATGGATGTGACATGACTAGATTTCCAATTCTGATGTCCAAAAGAGCCTGCTCCTTACATACAGCAGTCTTGTCCGGCACAATTCCCCTAACTTTTAGCTTTGATATGGGAATAGTGAGTACTTTCATCAGTAATTTCAGTTCGTTGATCAGTGCCTGAGACACTACACTAAGCGTGTCGGTCGCGTTTCGCGAGAAACTCTCGATCCGTACCGCGTGCCGCTCTCAATAACTGTGTACATAAACCCTTAAGTGTAAAATATGTAGTGTATTTATTTTATGTCAGTGTGTTGGCTGAGTGTGTAGCCAAGCAAGGGTTGTTCGGCACGTGCGGAATTGAGCGGTGAAGTGATATTCATCCAAAGCCTTCTGTGTTGCAGTGTTAAAACACTTTCAGCAAGAAGATGGCTTCGCCTATGGAAGAAGGAAGTGTATTTCTACGTGTTGAAGCAGTGATCGACATGGAGTAGAAACCCAATAAGGCAGAGATGAGAGCTGCTGCCATGTATCCAGAGAGTCGTCCAAATTAAGATAAGACGCATGTGTTAATTATGTAATGTTATATGGGTTATGTTAAAATACTAGTGCAGTTTAGAATAGGGAATTTATTTAACTAACTATTACTGTCTCTCTAAATGACCAAAATAAAATAACGTAGCAAGTATTTAACTTTGAACTTGGATGAACTTGTCAATCTAATCCTCCTAGCACTAATATACAAGGAAAAATCGGAATAATCTACACTAAATTATCATGCATAAATGAACAATAATAACATCCTTTTGCGTACAAATTTTATGAGACATCTGAATGAGGTAATCTTGTCTTGACAATAGATCTTATCCTGCGCGTCACGGACACCCCAGAGGTAAAGCGAGAGATTTTTGTACACCTCCTTCGGAAACATGTGTGAACCTGTGTGCCTGGGTCAAGTTTATCAGTCAGTGGTGCTGTTGTTAAAATAACGGCTTTCCACCTGCTTGGTCCACGTTCGGTTTTCGACTCTATCATGAGTTTAAGACTGGTGATGTTTGTTGTTTAAAGGGGCATAACACCTAGGTCATCGGCCCCTAATTGTGAAACAAAATGAAACGACTATTAAAACTTCAAAATGCATCCACTGACTAAGACATAAAACGAATGATGATAACAAATAACCATGAATCCAAATCAATCAGTGGGTCCAATTCACAATGCCTTATTTTCTGAGATGATGCTTGTTATAAAAAGGGGTCCAAAATCCAGGTCACCTGCCCCTCATAATGGTATTAATCACTGGTAAAGCAGAACCATGGTGTTCCTCCTATGGTGGTACTAATCACAGGTAACGAAGACTCATGGTGTTCCTCACATAGTGGAACTAATCACAGTCCACGTATACTCTTGATGCCACTCACCTCGTGGTACTAATCACAGGCAATGCAAAACCACGCCGTATTACACATTACGGTACCACTCACAGGCAACAAAACCCATGATGTTCCTCACATAATGATGCTATTCTCAGGTAACGCAGACCCATGGTGTTCCTTACATAGTGGTACTAATCACGGGCAACAGCCAAACCCGTGGTATTCCTCACATAGTGGTACTAATCAGAGGCAACATAGACCCGTGGTGTTCTTAATATAGTGCATACAGTGGTACTACTCAGAGGTAACGCAGACCCATTCTGAACACAGGGGAACCGACGCATTCCAGCGCAGTGTACGGCACCTTTTCTCGCATGGACATTAGTCCCCGCAGCCGAGTGCACCCCCCCCCCTCGGTGGGATGCACACAATGGTACTAACCACAGGCAACGCCCAGACCCGTGGTGTTCCTCACGTAATGATACCATTCACAAGTAGTCTCATGGTTCTAATTTCATCATCCGCTAGTCGCTCCTTTTAGTCGCCTCCTATGACAGGCATGGGATACCGTGGGTGTATTCTTCGTCTGCATCCCCCACCCACAGGGGTATTTAAGACTGGTGTGATGAAACACAGTTGAGGAGATAATAAGAATACTGCGTCGTTCCCAGACATATGCTCAATTACAAATACTGACAGCAGAGATACAAGTGAGGTTATGCATAATTAGCACTCGCATTCACACCAGAGGAGAAGGCCACGGCTGGAGGTCTAAAGTATCCGTTCTCCGTACGGATTTATGAGTAAGGTTTAACGTGGTCAATCACGAAAAATGAAATGTGAATTATAAACTCACTAACTATGAGATGAGGAGGATTTTGCTAGGACGGGTAGCTATGATGAAATTAAATACGATTTGGAAGAATAGGGGAACTGTAATACGAAAATCCGTCTCGTTGAAACCTTCTAATCTTTTTTCTTTCTACAATTTGCTTTACGTCGCACCAACACAGATAGGTGTTATGGTGACGATGGGATAGGAAAGGTCTAAGAGTGGGAAGGAAGCGGCCGCGGCCTTCGTTACGGTATTAAGGTACAGCCTCAGTATTTGGGAAACCGCGCAAAACCAGCTTCAGGGCTGCCGACAGTGAGGTTCGAACCCACTATCTCCCGGATACAAGCTCACAACTGCGCGCACCTAACCGCACGGCCAACTCGCCCGCTACCTTGTATTTTCTATTCTCTCCTATGGCTGCGATGGACCGTAAAGGCTTTGGACAGAAAACACATCGATGTCTTTGAAAAGTGGTACGTGCGTAGAATGCTACGTGCGCCTTGGATCGCAAGAAGAACCAATGCGTCCATTTTTCAGGAGCTGAAGATTTTAAAACGCCTTTCTTCTCGTACCAATGAAAGGGCACTGCGGATCTTTCGACACATTGCAATGATGATTTTTGTTTGTTTAAAGGGGCTTAACAGTTAGGTCATCGGCCGTTAATAGTACGAGATAAAACGATAAATAAAACTTCAAAATATATCCACTGACTAAAATCACTTCCTTCTTCAAGGAAGAAATGAAAACATGTTAGTAGTAGTCGACCGAGCTCGATAGCTGCAGTCGCTTAAGTGCGGCCAGTATCCAGTATTCGGGAGATAGTAGGTTCGAACCCCACTGTCGGCAGCCCTGAAGATGGTTTTCCGTGGTTTCCCATTTTCACACCAGGCAAATGCTACGGCTGTATCTTAATTAAGGTCACAGCCGCTTCCTTCCCACTCCTAGCCCTTCCCTGTCCCATCGTCGCCATAAGACCTATCTAAGTCGGTGCGACGTAAAACAACTAGCAAAAAAAAAAAAAAAAAAATAGTAGTCGAATATCTTGCAACGCGACATCATGACCCGTTGATAGGGCGTGCTCAGCTATTGCTGATTTGTTTGGCTGTTTAGAGACGGATATTACGTTGGGGTTCCTTGATATGAGTACCAATGGAATCGGAATGTTTGGCCAATGTATACCTTGTCGCAAGTACAGGGAATTTTGTACACGCCAGGGTGTATTTTGTATGGCTTTTTACTAAGAGTGGTGCAGCCTCCGTAAGGCAGACCCTTCAACGATAACGGGCACCATGTGTTATAAGTACAATGTACCTTTAAAAAAAATAAGGAAACAAGATCTTGCAAGGAGAAACTTTATTTTATAGGCAGATAAAAGAATACATAGTAGTACACATTGCTATTCAACATACTCACTATTCTTATCCAAACTTTTGTTCCTCTACATCAAGACATCGATGTTGGCAAGAGAGAAATCTGCTTTCATTTTCTGAAGCCACGTCATGACGTTCATCCTCGTGCTTCATCAACGATCCGAAGACATGGAAAACATTGGAAGCCTGGCCGGACGGTCATCGCTCAGCCCAGCTCGACAAGGTTTGCCTTTTTCTGGGTGAGATAAAGAGAGTAAAGCTCTGTTAGTATGTGTCTTTTTTGTGGGGGGTGGCTTGAGGCTCCGTCCCGCCTCACAGCCCGTGGTGACCTACCTGTTTGGACAAATGACCGACAAGCGAGTACTAACGCAGGAACATAGCCTAGTACAAGAGTACAGAATAACTTGCGGTGCAAAAGCTAGTCTTCTGCCATCTACTTTCACCCCTCCGTAAAGGAGAAGTTGTGAGAAACCTCCCGAAACCCACCAGGCAATCCCATATCTCCTTTCGGCACTGGTTACCCTGTCGCGGTCATACCAAGACATCCCCGGAGCTAGACCACTGCCGCTGAAGAGCCACTGTCACCTCCGGTGCATAGCCGCCTGCAAGCTTTCAAGGTAGAAAATGGAGAAGATAATAAAGTAAAAAAAGAAATTTTGATGCGCGGTCGAGAGAGAATAAATAGATAAAAAGTCTTGCAAACGACCATGCGGATGGCCACTAATGTGAAAGCTCTTCCCAAAGGAGCTACTTCGCATACCCCCTTCAAAGTAGGATATTATTGCAGCCGCCACTTATAACATTAAGGACGAACCGCATAGAGAATGTGGTGCCGCACCATTGTTGTCACAGCGGTGGTGGTGAATATTATTTCAGGAGGACGTACATCTGGGCAATCATCCTCCGATAACACTAATCGAGGGGGGGGGGGGGGAGGGGTAGAAGGGACCCGACAATTAGAACAGTGAAGGTATCGGCCAAAGTCCAATACGGGCATGAAAGTGAAGGACTCCCCAGGCCTCGTGACCTAATACCGTAGGGGTATGAAATGAACAAGAGTTGATCAACTGAGGTCGGGTAGGACAGATGGAAGTGAGGAGCCTGGCACAAGCAATGCCAGGGCTCAGCTAATGACCCCGTGGTCGCAACCCACGCTCCCAAGTTAAGAGTCCCTGGAGCCCCTTTTAGTCGCCTCTTACGACAGGCAGGAGTTATCGTGGGTGTTATTCTACTGCCCCCACCCACAAGGCAAGTTAAAGTATATTAAAGTTCCCACAAACTTTACGTTTGGTAGAAGAGAAACAACTGATATGGCGAGCATCACATCTCGACTAGCATTCATCTCTGGTCTTCTGAAGGTAAGTCCCCGTAATGCCGTAATATTAACGTTGTTACTGTTGATTGTTTGACTAGAAACTAACGACTAGTACAGGGCAAGGTATATTGCGGAAATCATATTGAGGAGGTTTTCAAGAAGGGTTACAGATCTCTCCTCATGGTTATGAGATTGTTTAGGGGGTGTAGTAAGGATGAAAAGAGAGGGCGTATAAGCCTCTTTTTAAGACCCCAGTGTATGGGATCTTCACCAGGACTACTCGATACGAGAACTGGAAATAATTCAAAGGAAAGCAGCACGATTTGTTCTGGGTGTTTTCCGACAAAGGAGTAGTGTTACGAAAGTGTTACAAACTTTGGGCTGGGAAGACTTGGGAGTAAGGAGACGAGATGTTCGACTATGTGGTATGTTCCGAGCTGTTAGTGGAGAGTTCGCGTGGAATGATATAAGCAGACGAATAAGCTTGAGTGGTGTTTTTAAAAAGGCCTGTTGTGTTGTCAAGGCTGCTTCACAAGCTACTGGTCTAGCCTCTGCTGCTGCCAATGCTCAACCCCTGATCAGTGGAGATGGTAGCCGAAGGTTTAGGAAATTCAAGTCCGCCTTTGTGGCTAAATGAATAGAATGCTTTCCTTTGGTCCGATGGCCCCGGATCAATTTTAAGAATCAACCTCCTCATACTGTTAATTCCCCTGACTTGGAGACTGCATGTTTATGACGTCTTCGCCATTCATTTTATCCTCATTAGGACACCACCAACCCTACACAGATGCCATGCACCCCGTGGCGTATCCTGGATTCACCACCGAGGCTTGCAACTAGTAACGATGCAGTAGCACAATGTAGTACCGTAAATCATTTCCAATTCTACTCGCCCTAATTACATATAGGTGAACTCGACCCTGCGATTCTCTTTCCAGAATTCCTTGGTGACGCCTCTGCAAAAGTCCTCACGTGATTTCATTTAAACAAGAAGATCTATAGAATGATGTCTATAGATCTTCCATACCTAATGCAGAGAGACGACTCTGACTTATAAAGTTTCAGAAGATCGCTGTGGAGACCACTGGTCTGGATTCGAGCCACGGTCTTATCTTTGAAGTGTTCAGAAGTGAACATTGCGCTCAGTTCGGATTTAAGTCGTACTATATCAAAATATTTCCCATTGACTTCAATCAATTTACTGAATTGCTCTTTAGGAAAATCGCCAGAAAATTAAAAATTTCTTTCACTCAAGCATTTCAGTGAAGAACAAATCTCCTAACGAACAGAAGCGGTATTTTAACTTGCTAAAATAATATCATGTATTTCCAAGTAAACCCTCCTATACTCATCTTTAATCGAAAATGAAGCTTTTTCCTTTCTTCTTTTCCTTGGTGGATGAAATTTATCTTCTGTCCCAGACATTAGCAAATCCACTGTTTCGCATTATTGACACTTTAGTTTCTAATGAATTCACTTCACTGGTGTAAAATGCAATGTCTAGGGTCTTAGATTGAAGGATGTTAGGCCTGTACGTGACATCAGTCAATGAATACATTTCATTAAAAATATTCAGAAGAAAAGTGAACTCAAATTCCGTTAACTTCGCAAGAAACCCGCTTGCCTCATTGATTGTAATGTTATCCCAGGTCCCAGGTTCCTCCAAAATACTTTCGTAACGCTCTTGGGGAGGAGCACGATATTCCGCGATGGTCTGTACTAATCTGCTGGAATAGTTCCATCTTGTTGGTTTTTTTAAGGTCTCTGTCCAGCAGGTTAGTTCTCTTAGAAGAACTGCTAAAAAATGTCGCAAAACCACTCATCGAGAACATACGACATTTTTCGCGCATGACACGGCTTGAGAAAGAATTAAGTTTGTGCACGTAGCAGTGGGTGAATACAGCCTCAGGAACTATTTCTTTTAATTTAGCTTGCACACCATTCAGCTGAGCTGCAAGCACCGCCACTCCATCGAAAGTCTCCGCAACTAATTTTTCACGGCAGTCAAAGTTATCCTGGCACTCAATCGCAAGTCTCACCAATGTATTCACTGTCCTATCCTCCTCAGTCCGTATGTAGCATATATTCTACATGTGGTTTTCTTTACTTACAATAATACAAAACAATTTAAAGCAAAAATAATAATGTGAGGAAAGTCAACTCTGAGTCCTGATGTAACATATATGCTACACGTCATAAAACAACTTATAGTTAGTGATGAGTTAGTGATGTGCGCGAGTGACGCTTGGACTCGCGAGAATCGAGTCTGGCGAGTCCAAGCCTCGCCGAGTAACCAGTGCGAAGTACTCGAGTCTCCACTGTGACGTCACGATCCGTAACTGCGACCTGTTGCCGAGCAGTCGGAAGAAATGCTCCAATCATTAAGTACTATTACAACAGCTACGTAAATGATGACCATAACGTGAAACACGCGAGTGTAAGGACCGTAACATATTTGTTTCGAAATGTCATTCGTTTACTTTGTCACACAATGACATTCTTCCTTTTCTCCTTCGTCTATATTTAGTTGGGCTCCTTCATTACACCGCCTCTGTAGCATAACGTGTAGTGTTATTAACTCCCACCTTGGAAGCCTGGGTTCGATTCCCGGTACCGCCAGAAATTTTAGAATGTCAGGAGGGCTGGTATGTGATTGAAATGGTACATGCAGCTCACCTGCAATGGGGGTTTTCCCGAAAGGAGCTGCACCACCTCGGGATGAGGATATGAGTTTGCATATTTGCATTATATCGCCCAGTAGGTTAGCCTTTGGTAACTTGAGATACGGAGTGAAGATTAGGAACATAATTTAACTATTCATTGTAGGCTTCCTTCCCTCTTCCTTGTCTATCCCTTCCAATCTTCCCACCCCCACCAAGGCCCCTGTTCAGCATAGCAGGTGAGGCCGCCTGGGCAAAGTACTGGTCATTCACCCCAGTTCTATCCCCCGACCCAATGTCTCACGCTCCAGGACACTGCCCTTGAGGCGGTAGAGGTGGGATTCCTGGCTGAGTCCGAGGGAGAAACCAACTCTGGAGGGTAAACAGATTAAGAAAGAAAGATTACAATTTAGCTGTATCCCTATTTCACATTAAAAATATCTTAACACAATTGCTAGTTACGTAGATTCATCTGAACACACTGCAGACATTTGCCAGTGCGAGACGCAAGGTTCGGTAAGGGGCGCAATGTTCACACAATATTGTAGAGATCAGATATACCACACACAGCTTTAAAAGCTTTGCGGTCAGGTATTCTTTCTATAGTCACGAGCGTACAATCATCATCATCATCATCATCATCATCATCTGTTTACCCTCCAGGTTCGGTTTTACCCTCGGACTCAGCAAGGGATCCCACCTCTACCGCCTCAAGGGCAGTGTCATGGAGCTTCAGACTCTTGGTCGTGGGATACAACTGGGGAGAATGACCAGTACCTCGCCCAGGCGGCCTCACCTGCTATGCTGAACAGGGGCCTTGTGGAGGGATGGGAAGATCGGATGGGATAGGCAAGGAAGAGGGAAGGAAGCGGCCGTGGCCTTAAGTTAGGTACCATCCCGGCATTCGCCTGGAGGAGAAGTGGGAAACACGGAAAACCACTTCGAGGATGGCTGAGGTGGGAATCGAACCCACCTCTACTCAGTTGACCCCGTTCCAGCCCTCGTACCACTTTTCAAATTTCGTGGCAGAGCCGGGAATCGAACCCGGACCTCCGGGGGTGGCAGCTAATCACGCTAACCACTACACCACAGAGGCGGACGCGTACAATAATGCCCTTTATAATATTAAATAGATTAGTCGAAAATGTACTTTTGTCCTGCCTGATCTCTACAATTTCACACTGTGCGCCGGTAAAATGAAATGGCGTATGGCTTTTAGTGCCGGGAGTGTCCGAGGACATGTTCGGCTCGCCAGATGCAGGTCTTTCGATTTGACACCCGTAGGCGCCCTGCGCGTCATAATGAGGATGAAATGATGATGAAGACAACACACACAACCAGCCCCCGTGTCGGCAAAATTAACCAATGATGGTTAAAATTCGCGACCCTGCCGCGTATCGAACCCGCGACCCCTGTGACCAAGGGCCAGTACGCTAACCATTTAGCCATGGAGCCTGACTTTCGTTCATAAGCACCTGTGCCCACACGTTCCTTACTTTACGTTACAATACGGTTTTGTTGTGTAGGCCTATACATTCATGTAAATACGGTATAATGTACATGTTCGGCTGTATATATTGTTGTGCAGCAGAACAACGAATGCTCTAGTTAAACGTCCACAACGTTCAATTGATTGAAGGAATGCTCTGGGCATTTGGTGAGGTATCCAAGAATAACGATTATATTGTTTCCAACTCTGGTATTATGTTCTGCCGTATAATATCGTACTCTTTTTTTCGGTAAGGTACTGTGTGTATGTGTATGCTTCGGGATTAACGACTGTTTCAAAGGGTGACTGTGTACACACTTCTTTAAGGTGATGTTAAGTACCGCATCGCAACATCAGTTTGTACATTATATCACTGTGCATTATTGGGAAACGGACCCAATACTTGTCCTTAGCCTACCTACAATATTAAGCATCGTGTTGTTTCCATACACGGCTCGCAGATAACGCTGCCAGCGTCCTCGGCCTCGAGTCCGGACTCGAGTCTTCGCGAGTCCATTCGCAGCCCATCACTACTTATAGTGCTATTAAAACAATGTGCGCGTTCTGGCAGTTCGCAGCACGTGGCGCCGAACAAAGGAGTGGGAGCGCTGTGTTGCCACATGATCCGGCAGGAGTTACTACATCACAGTTAACATCTCTCGTTCTGCGCTAGGCTCTGCGGAAAATAATATCCATTAACGGCGATCATGAAAGAGTTAGAAAAACGTTAAATATCGTTGCTATTATTCCAAGGTGGCTCAGCAGTAATTTTATTAGCTCAAATATCGTAAGACAAACTCCTCATTCCCCTTCCTCATAGGCTTTAATCAGTCTATCTCCGGAAGATTTATTTTAATTTTAATCTATTTCAGTATCAGAATGGCATTTTGACAGGCCTGCTCAACATTCTGGGTTCAAATGCGGGTGAGGGTGAGAAAAATATCTAAGAGATTTTTGTACAAAGAGGAGAAATCGTTCGGATCCTGTCGTAGGCAACGGCACAATTTAAGATGCCAGTTCTAATTGGAATTAGAGTTGTGCGAGGTAAAAGTCCGTCTTGTCGTTTCGAGTGCCTTTAAACTTGCAATCATTAGTCATCGGACCTCTTTTTATTGAAATCTGAAGCAAAACAAAAAAAAATAAAAAAATTCTAAAATCTCACATGCCTTGTCTAAAATTCGAAAAATCGAAGTCCACCTTAATGAGAAGAAAGCACAGAAGAATAATAATTTATAATTATTATCTTCAGAGACAAAAAATAATCATTATCAACATTTCGAAGGTTGCTGGAAACACCTCTTATATTTCAATTCAAACATTAGCTTTTCAAGGCAATTTTGTCGACTTCATGCTAAAACTGGAAAATTTGCATTACCAATTTTCAAGAAAAATCCGAAATTACATTTTATGCATATGATACTTATTATCAGAAAGCGGATTCCCGTACTGGTTACTCAGCTTTAAAATGCACTTTGGAGAAGTTCATCACAGTAGAAGATTACTCACCTTCACGGTGTGAGTGGACCAACTCCCAGGGAGGAATCGCTTTCTTTACCTGCGGAGCTGGAACCGAGGGAGATGATCATTTCTTCCACACAGTGTTCCAAAACTCCTTCCTTTTTCCACTGCTTCTGCGTCAGTCCCCATGTGTGTTTCACCACAGAGGCCCATTTTTCTGCAGTAACATTCTCAATACCCTCTCTGGTCAGTCTCTCTATCTCAGTGATGGTGAACCTCTTGTTGTTCTCAGCTACGTAACCCTTCACTTGTGACCAAATATTTTCTATTGGGTTCAAATGGGCATGGTAAGAAAGCAGCCTGATCACCTGGTGGCCATTCATTTTTGTTGTCTCATCGATGACATAAACGGGTTTCGGTTTGTAAGCTGTCACAAGCTCCATTAGCTCTGACTTTGTAGTACAAGGTTCAATGGTAATATCTGTGTTCCGAGGCAAGACATTTCTTTCTACCCAAGCCAGCATGTCAGCTTTTCTCGTCTGCATTGTTGGGGCTCTGTCCACTATTACAGAATGGTATGGAGCATTATCCATAACAATGGTGGACTTGGGAGGAATGTTTTTACGGAGGGAATTTTCAAATCATGCCATGAAGGAAGCAGCATTCATTTCTTCGTGGTAGTCCCCTGTTTTTCGCGACGGGAACATGAGGAAACAATTTGGAACGAAGCCTCGAGCAGTGCCAGCATGCAGGACAATGATCCTACCTCCCTTTCCTAACGGGGCTTTCATTGTGCCTTCTGGTCAGTCTCTCTATCTCAGTGATGGTGAACCTCTTGGTGTTCTCAGCTACGTAACTCTCTATAATATTTAGCTGATTTTAAAAACACACTATACAGAGAATGATATCACTCAAAGTAGACATTGTTAGCCCAGTCACATGTGCTGCGGTATACTATACTGGCAACATGGTTCAAATGGGCATGGTAAGGAACCTTGGTTAAGGTGTGGCCAGCGCTTACAAATGTTTCATCAAGCCACACAATGCTTTCGTAATCTGCATTCCTAACAGCCCTTAAGTAGCGAGAGCGCCAAGCTACGATATCATGTCTCTCCATCAACACAGTTCGGTTTGAGTATTTTTCAAAATGGAATCCCAACTTATGAAGGGGTATTCGAAGGGAAGACGCACGACCAAAAAACAATTTATCTCTAAGACTCGTATGTAGTTTTCGTAGTGTTGGGTGTTCCTTTCTCTTGTAAGAGGCATATATATGTCGTCGAATTGTTCCTTCCTGGAAACCATCCAAGGCTCCTTTTCTTTCTTTTCTTTCTTTCTATCCCTATTCTAATTACTGTAGCTTCAGAAATTTTTAAAGCTGCTGCTGTTCTTTCTACAACCTTGTTAACATCTATCAGTGGGCCTCCATTTTCCCTTTCAGCCTCAAAATATTCCCGTAAGGCACATACCATATCGCGAGCTTGACCACGAATAGCGAAGCCATGCCTCCCCATTACTCTGCCTTTTTCTAGGCGAATGAATTCTAGGTCACCCTCGTTGTCGTTTAGCGGCGCTCTGAACGGGTTGCAACATTTTGAGTTCAGTAAAGGAGATGGTGTTAAAATGACACTATACTACACAATACTACAATTTACACTACACTAGAACGCCAGCCTCGATAACGATACACTTATTAACACGAACACAATAGCACTATAATATTTAGCTGATTTAAAAAACGCACTATACAGAGAATGATATCACTCAAAGTAGACATTGTTAGCCCAGTCACATGTGCTGCGGTATACTATACTGGCAACATGGAACTCGGACCGACCGCCTCTCGAAGCTGCAAGACAGCGGGGGTAGGAAAAGGGAGAGTGCATGTCGAGCTGCGATTGGCTGAAACGGGAGGCGTGTACTGGTTGCCATAGTAACTGTCACCTCCTACTACCACGCTGAGAGCTGTCAGAACACATACTACGTTCTTTGGTGAATTTTTTAAAATTTATTTGAGTAAACTATAATCCATCGAATGCAAAAACAAGTTCGGGACTGAAGAGGCTATCAGAACTCACATTATAGGAACCAAGCAATCTTTCAACAACATGAACGTATCTGAGAGCCAAGCAATTTTACTGTACGTTTCTGGAATGAACGTGCGAACATAATTCTTGTTTTCTGTTTTTAAAATTCAAGTGTTAAATTTTCATCAAATGAACGGGTTGTAAAAGGCTTTCCAGATATTCTTTCTTTCTTTTTTCTTAATCCGTTTACCCCCCAGGGTTAGCTTTTCCCTCGGGATCAGCGAAGGATTCCACCTCTACCGCCTCAAGGGAAGTGCCATGGAGCGTGAGCCATTTAGTCGGGGATACAACTGGGAAGGAGGAGTAGTACCTCGCCCAGGCGGCCTCACCTGCTATGCTGAACAGGGGCATTGTGGGTGGAAGGAAGCGGCCGTGGCCTTAAGTAAGGTTCCATATCGACATTTGCCTGGAGGTGAAGTGGGAAAACACGGAAAACTAGTTCACGGATGGCTGAGATGGGAATGGAACTCAAATGACTTCCCGAGGCTCAGTAGACCCCGTTCCAGTCCTCGTACCACTTTTCAAATTTCGTGGCAGAGCTGGAAATCGAAGCACCCGGGCCTCCGGGGCTGACAGCTAATCACACTAACCACTACACAACAGAGGCAGGCCGTTTAAGAGTCATCCATCGTTAATACATAAAACATCGAACACGAGGAATAGCACAGAAACACACAATTAATGAATTCACTAATCAACAAAACACACAATGAATGAACTCCCTAGTCAGCCACTACTCAAGCACTGGAAGTGGTCACTTTCGTCGCGTTGGGTTCTCGCTAGGTTCCCGCTTGCTGTAAGCTTGGACATGCCGACTTTCTCCAAGTTGTTAACAGATGGCAGAGGGTACGGTAGCACATGGATGGTGATCAAATTTCAATTGCAGCGACATCATTCGGAAGGTTTGAGAACTATGTCTGCCACCGAATGCAATTTAAAGATTCTTCTTCTTTCTTGATACTTATGGACTTTTTTACTGTCGCCCAGCCACTATGCGAATAATAACATAAAGCACACGCAAGACAGAATCTAGAAAGCATAAGATAAGTCCAAATTGCACATATTAATGGAGGGGTTGAAAATTGTTGTCCCTGAAATCAGTCTAGGTATTCACAGTTCACACACGAACAAATCTTGCACTTAGTTCAAAATAGAAGCCGGAGCATAGCGTCCAAGGGTAGATAAGAGAAGTAGGAAGAGGACAAAATCATTAATCACCTGGAAGTATGATCGAGCTGTGGACATGTCATGCAAATTCCCGTATGGAACGAAAAGTTTTTGAAGTTAGGGTGACAGGTATAGAGGGCTTCGCTCATGAGACTAGGGGATTAAGCAAATAAGCAAAAAAGGAGGTGAGACATGGGAAAAAGCACAGGGACACAAAGGCGCTAATCTTCACGCCTAAGTGACCCGTCTTGGCGACTTTTTACTACTCAAACACGACCGGGTCTACAATTGGGAGAGACAAACATGTAGGAGGGGAGAAAAAATTAAAACTAAAAGGAGGGTAAACATTGAAGGATTGAGGAGGAAATGAGATAAATACCGGAGAGTGTAGTGTATAGATAAGAGTACTAACCTAAAACAACAACACGCGATGTTTGATCTAGTTGACAAAAGAGGAATGCACCGGAAATACGTATGATAATGTATGAAGCACGAGTGTTGGGGGTGACAAAAGACAGTAGTTATGTGTAGTAGCGAGGACAGTAGCAACAGGAGTAAAGTATAACAGAAAGTAAAAGTAAACTAAGACTAAAGAAAATGAGTGAATAAACTCACACGCCAGTGAAATAGGTCAGTAAAATAGTCTTGAACTTGTAATGGTTATAGAGTCAATTGAGCATCATCAAGGAATTGATTAAGAACTGTAATGATGTCAGGTGATAGATCAAATAACAGACAGGAAAGACTGGTAGGAAAGGGAATTTTCATTCGTGTCAGACTAGTGAGTAGCTTACGACGAGGGGCAAAATAAACAGGACATTGAAAAAATAGATGGTTACTATCCCCTTCTAAATCACCACACACACAGGTAGGCTGATTAACTAAATGAAAACGAAACTTGTATTGCGGGGTAAGGGAATGGTTGAAGCGTAAGCGAATTATGTTAGTAATATGTCGGCGTGTATATGTGCCCTTGGAAAACCAAGGTTTTGTTGAAATGTACGGTTGAAGCTGATAATAATAAGTGCCTTTACAGCGCGCAGATTGATTCCACTCATCTTGCCAGGATCGGTAGGCTTTGTCTTTAAGACTAGGATATAAATCAAGAGGGGATATAGCTACTGTGAGGGGGGGGGGTAGGAAGACGGCTAGCTTCCTTAGCGGCAAGGTCAGCTTGATCATTACCAAAAATGTTGGAATGTACCGGTATCCATACAAGTGTGATATATACGCCATTCCTTTCAAGGTGATATAGTAGAGATTTGACAGACTATATATATAAGTTTAAGGAGGGGGTAAATGATGATAATGCCTGTAATACACTTTTAGCATCAGTATAAATGGTAGCTTTTGGAAAGGAATGTTGCTGTGTGTAAATTAAAGCCTGTTGGATGGCAAATAGCTCGGCAGAAAAAATTGAGAAAGCAGTCGGAAGATGAAATCGTTCTACCGTGCTGGAGTCGCTAATAACGAAAGCAGCACCAACTCCTTGAGGATGTTTTGCCCCGTCGGTGTAGATGTCAACACCTTTAGCAGAAGGGGTTATGCCTAGTTTTTTCGACTTGGTAAGGGAAAATCAGAAGTAGATGACGATCCTGAGAATAAAGAGTTATGAGAGAAAATAATATTGGATGTGTAGTGTAAGCTAGTAAATGGAATGGAGTACATTGGTAGTGTAGGAGTCCTGAGAATCGAAGTGCAGGATCTGTTTAAAGTAATATAAGCAGTGTATATAGCTGGAAATCGTCCCGAACGGGGCCGACATTGATAGTATTCCTGTAATAGCTGTAACTTTGGAAGTAGAGGAGAAGACGAAAATGCAAGCCTTTTAAGCAGATATTTTTGTGCGAGTATTAGACGTCTAATCACAAGTGGGAATTCACTTGTTTATACTAATAATGCGATGGTAGGAGTAGTCGTAAGAGCTCCAATACAAAGATGTAAGGCATGAAATTGTAGGGTATTAAGCGGAATAAGAGAGGTGACTGATGCAATGTCTATTATATGAGCGGAATAATCGAGAAAGGAGCGTATAGTTGCTTTATATAAGGAAAGTGCAGTATTGCGGTCTGCGTCCCAGCTACGACGAACTACAGTTTTAAGAATTTTAAGATATCCGTCAGCTTTTTTACGTATCGATTTAATATGTCGCTGCCACGTGAGTTTTTGATCATAGATTATTCCGAGGTATTTGTGATGAGTAGCAAGGGAAATACTATATCCGTCAAAAATAAGTGGAGAGCGATCATAAGAACGTTTATGCGTAAAAATCATTGCCGCACATTTATCAATGGAAAGTTGAAGTCCATTATCCTGAAACCACTTATGTACTTTGCTCATGACATCGCTCACAGTTGTCGTGCGATATCAATGTTGTCATGCGATGTGTAGAGTACTATATCGTCTGCGTAAATAAGCACCCGGGCATACTGTGAAATGAGATGCTCCAAATCGCTGATATAGATAGCAAATGAAATTCCGCTTAATATATCACCTTGAGGCAAACCATTACAAGCAAAGCGGCTAGGTACTTGATACGAAGATTTAATTATTAAGGAAAGATATGTGTATAATGTACCAGGAAAAGTTGTGGGCAGAGGGCATGAGTAGGACCTCAGGGAGTGGAACTGGGTTTTGGAGCCGATACAGAGAAGGATAGTCTCGCAGAGCGAATAATAGATGGTAAATAATTTTTTTTCTTAAAACGATTTATTAATTTTTCACCCTGCGGTATGATTATTGACTCAAATTTTGCATAGAAATTAAATGTCGAAAATAATCTCCTTAAAAAAATGGCATAAATATCATTGGTTTCAAAGTCTTTCATATGTGGGAATTTCCACCTAAAGTCTTTTTAAACCTAAGCACACTTTTATAATGAGAAATTATCAAAGTTTTCAGTTCTCAGTTCGTCAATCTCGATATATAGCACACTTGAAAGCCTACAGTCTTTCTACTGAAATTAAATTTATCACTTTTGAGAAATTATGAAAATTGTTCACACGCGACACTGAAGTTTCACTGTTCAAAATAAATGAAAAGGTTTAGTCAGTTTGTTACTCACTTATGACAAGAACTGTTGCTACCAAATGTCGAAAGACGGACGTCTGGAATGTTCCATGTAGAATCAGGATTGGCGATGTTGACGTTCCCAATGAGGTGATGATGGCTGGAACTGGATCACGTTGAGTTGTAGCTTGTTCGGGTGATTTTCGCACACGAAAATGGCGTATGAAGAATCACAGTCCTTTCTGTACGAAATGCTATTTACAGTCGTTATTGAAACGTTCATAATCACACAGTTCACATAAAAAAAAAGAAAGTAAGTCGATAAGCACAGTCTTTGAACACAGTCTGAAGTTGCTAGGGATTATTTTCTGCTAATCCTGTTACTATAATGTTATATTAACACAGAAAAGTTCTCACTTTTTCACTCAAATTACTACTGTGAGTCTTATGTTGGTGTGACGTGAATATGAGTTCTGGTAATTCTAAGTATTAGGCTCAGTAAAAGTTCAATGTTACTTGAAGTTACCTAAGTCCACACGTAATGAAATAGTTAATATTTGTACTCCAATAAGTTCACTCGCGTTACAGTCTTAAATGTCTTTAGGATTATATTGTAATCGCAACGCGGTATACTAACTGCAGTGCGACGTCCTTTAATAATTCTATCGGTGATAGAATTTCGCGTTCCGGAGATACGACGGAAAGTACTTCTACCGTGACTGCGCGAACATACTGTACGCGGGCCGGTCTCTTCGCTATCTCACTCACACAGCTGTTTGCTTGTACTTGTACTAGTTTGCGGGCTGTCTGGCCTTGACATATATAGATACCAGCGCAGGGAGGGGTGGCGGCTCTCTCGGCCTTGTGACCATGATTACGTAATTTCGTTGAGACTTTAAATTATTATAACTCAACAACCGTTTGATGAATTAATTTGAAATTTACAGGGATTAACTTTTATGATGTTTGCTATAATTCAGCGTTAGTCCCGTTGAAATTGGTTAAGGCGTTAAAAAGCTGTTAAAAGAAAATTTCTTTCGAGAAATATCTCTAGGGGAGGTGAGCTTCAAGCGACAGGTGACGTCACTTGACTCCGCCTAGCGCACTCGTAGGGTCTGGCACATACTGGAACATTCTTTACATGGATGTTCGTACGTCGGTCGGATCTTTAATGCTGGAAATAACATTTCTTTCAATTAACATGGACCAGGACCTAGGCCTTCCTGGTACATCTTCCCCTTGGTTGGACGAAAAGAAAATACGCAGGATTTTCTTTTCCAGGCTTTACTCTTCCTGTGGTACATATTGTTTTAAATTGGCCGTTAGGCTTACGTACTATGGCCAATGGATTCAAGTACTTAGTTACGCAAGGCGAAATTATCCCATCATCTGTCATTTTATGAATTAAGTTACGAACTTCTTCTCGATATTTCTCGGGTACGGGATATGGTTTCTTCTGATAAGGAGACAAGTCATTTACATCAAGATGATATTCGTAGTCAGCTATCTCTCCAGGCTTGTCATCGAATACACATGCAAATTTCTGTAGAACGTCATTTTTAGCCTCCTCCAATTTTAATTTAATTTCCGGGTCTTCAACCACACTGGCTATTGACATTATATAATCCGGACCTATAATGGAGTTCTCATTGAATAGGGACTCTGCGTCGTCCTCACTTTGGTCACCCTTTCTACTTTCTGCTACGGCTGGCGCAACCTCGCTTACAGCGGGCTTAATAATGTCACCACCGGCTTCTTCAAAACGGGCTCCCTTCTCTTGAACTTCCAGGTCACTTCGTCCTACCAGCTGTAGTTCTACGGAATTATTCTGTAATCTTACGAGGTTGGCATCATAGTCAATGGTTCCTTTGTATTTGATCATAAAATCTGATCCAAGTATTAAGTTGAAGTTAAGACGTGATACTACCAAAAATATGTGTTCGAACATCTGACTGTTAATTTCAAACTCTAAAAATGCCTGGGATTTGCATTTAACAATCTTATCAGGAACTATCCCTCTTACTTTAATCTGAGCTGCAGGTAATAACAAAACATTGTTCTGATCTTTCAGCGAGTCTACAAGCTTATCAGAAATTAAAGAAGCTTGCGCTCCAGAATCGATGAGCGTAATCACCTGTAGGTTGCCTGTGCGTATTGTTATGACAGGTAATGAACGTGTAATAATTGGCCTTAGTGTTTGTGCGTCTTCGAATAGTAATTCGGAATCGTCAATATGCCAGTAATTGATAACAGCAGTACAATAATTTGACGTTTCGACCTCATCGTGTTCGGTAGTCAATCTCCCTATTGCGAGATCGGCGTTTTTTTTATAGCGCCTGTTGGGTCAGGATCAGGTGATCTTTGTTCTCTTGGTCCGAATTGACGTTGATATTCCAGGGATGTCGCTCCAGGTCCTTCAGGATTACGGTTTCTCTCCCTGATATATTCCCGTGTGTCCTTCCATCTACTTTCGAGTTCTCGCCGTCTGGCCTCACGATTTCCTTCAGGAGTGCTTTCGCGCTGTCTCCATGAATTCCTAGGTTGGTAAGGGTGTCTATCCTGATTCCTCTGACGTCTAAAATTCCGGAATCTGGTTGGGTTAGTAGGGCTTAATCTGCCTTCTTCACGTATCCTGGGTTCCTCTCTCTCCGGAGGTTTTATTTCCGCAGAATTCGTATTTATTTCTCGATTCCTGTTAGTTTTCGGACTAGATTGGGTATTAGCCGTATCTAACCTACGCAAAGTAGCGTCAAAATGCTCCAATGTTTTAATGTTGGCAGCGACTAGTATCTCTTGAACATGAGGCGGATATTGAAGTGTCAGGATCTGAATAAGTTCAATATCTGGCAAAGGTGGATCTAAAAACTGGAGTTTCTTTAATTGCATTAGACAGTAATCTGAATATCGGGAAGTATTGACTGAAGTATTGTATTTGCTAGAGTAGAGTTGCATCTTGACAAGGTGCTGTCTTTCTGAATCCCAAAAGCGTTTAAGAAGTGCCTGTTTAAAGTCATCATAGTTTTTAAAATTGCTCTTAAAAGCTATGAACCATGATAAGGCTCGTCCTTCTAGAAGTTTGGATACTACTCTAAGTTTCCTATCGTCCTCTACCCTATTCTCTTCCAGGTAATCGTCGACATTTAACAAAAATTCTCGAGCAGTGTACTCATCACGTCCTGAAAATTTGACTGGTTTGTCATCTGGTACTTTAATAAGGGTAGTTGTATTGTGTATTTCCCTCGACGAACCAGGAATTGTGACGTCAGTTGTATGTTCTTTAAGTTTAATTTGATTCATTTCTTCGGACAAATTTTTAATTTTAGAATTAATTGAGGTGTCTAAACTTTTTATTTCATTTCTCAAGTCAGTTTTAATGACTTGTACGTCTTTACAGAAAGCAGCTATCTGGGTATGCGTGCTATCTAGCTGTCCTGTAATACGCTTGTCGAGTTCTCCTTGCGTGCTCTTAATTAATCCTATCTCGCTTCGTAATTTACCCACGTCGCTCTTTAATGCATCTCGCAAGGTTTCCTGCACCTGAGCTAACTTTGCTTGAGTTTGTGAGATGTTACCATGGGATTCTTGAAATTCAGTCCGTAAATCTTTAAGTTCAGTGGAAAATGCTTGAACGGAAGGAAGAACATTTCTAAGATCTTTGTCTAAAGACTTGACGACCTCTGTCTTTATTTCTTCCTTAATAGACTCTAAATTTTCAACAAACTGATCCCGCATGTTTTTCAATGTAGCTTCGACTTGTGCACTAGAATCAGTAAGTTTCTTTTCGAGGCGAGTTCCAGCTTCACGGAATCGTTGCTCGATAAGGGCACTAGATTCAGTGAGTCTTTTATTAATGACTTTATCCGCTTCAGCAAACTTAGTGTCCAAGGTCCTGTCAATTTTAGAAGTTAAGTCTTCAACCTTACTATTTGACTCAGTTAACTGCGCTTGAAGTTGAGTATTTTGAGCCTGTAGTTGGGAATTAGACTCGATCATTTGAGCCTGCAATTGGTTATTAGACTCTACCATTTGCGTATTAATTCGGTCTATTTGCGTGTTCATTTGAGCCTGCATTTGTGTTATCTGGTTATTAGACCTATCAATCTTAGCATTCTGATCATTAATACTAAGCCTGAGAGCTTCGATTGCTGCAAGTAAGTTATCCATGTTTCCGGAATATTCGAATAAGTCAAATACAACAAGTTCTTCGTGTTCGTAATGATTGCAGTCGGATCCTGTGCGCAAAATACAATGACTTGAATCGAACCCTGAATGTTGCGATTATTACTGGCGCATTATCTATTATTATGGCACGGCTCCAAATCGAACCCTTGAAGTTGCGACGTCATTTATTATTATAGCACGGCTCCAAATCGAGCCCTTGAAGTTGCGGCGCCATCTATTATTTTACTATCCTCTCTGTACCAGGAAAAGTTGTGGGCAAAGGGCATGAGTAGGACCTCAGGGAGTGGAACTGGGTTTTGGAGCCGATACAGAGAAGGATAGTCTCGCAGAGAGAATAATAGATGGTAAATAATTTTTTTTCTTAAAACGATTTATTAATTTTTCACCCTGCGGTATGATTATTGACTCAAATTTTGCATAGAAATTAAATGTCGAAAATAATCTCCTTAAAAAAATGGCATAAATATCATTGGTTTCAAAGTCTTTCATATGTGGGAATTTCCACCTAAAGTCTTTTTAAACCTAAGCACACTTTTATAATGAGAAATTATCAAAGTTTTCAGTTCTCAGTTCGTCAATCTCGATATATAGCACACTTGAAAGCCTACAGTCTTTCTACTGAAATTAAATTTATCACTTTTGAGAAATTATGAAAATTGTTCACACGCGACACTGAAGTTTCACTGTTCAAAATAAATGAAAAGGTTTAGACAGTTTGTTACTCACTTATGACAAGAACTGTTGCTACCAAATGTCGAAAGACGGACGTCTGGAATGTTCCATGTAGAATCAGGATTGGCGATGTTGACGTTCCCAATGAGGTGATGATGGCTGGAACTGGATCACGTTGAGTTGTAGCTTGTTCGGGTGATTTTCGCACACGAAAATGGCGTATGAAGAATCACAGTCCTTTCTGTACGAAATGCTATTTACAGTCGTTATTGAAACGTTCATAATCACACAGTTCACATAAAAAAAAAGAAAGTAAGTCGATAAGCACAGTCTTTGAACACAGTCTGAAGTTGCTAGGGATTATTTTCTGCTAATCCTGTTACTATAATGTTATATTAACACAGAAAAGTTCTCACTTTTTCACTCAAATTACTACTGTGAGTCTTATGTTGGTGTGACGTGAATATGAGTTCTGGTAATTCTAAGTATTAGGCTCAGTAAAAGTTCAATGTTACTTGAAGTTACCTAAGTCCACACGTAATGAAATAGTTAATATTTGTACTCCAATAAGTTCACTCGCGTTACAGTCTTAAATGTCTTTAGGATTATATTGTAATCGCAACGCGGTATACTAACTGCAGTGCGACGTCCTTTAATAATTCTATCGGTGATAGAATTTCGCGTTCCGGAGATACGACGGAAAGTACTTCTACCGTGACTGCGCGAACATACTGTACGCGGGCCGGTCTCTTCGCTATCTCACTCACACAGCTGTTTGCTTGTCCTTGTACTAGTTTGCGGGCTGTCTGGCCTTGACATATATAGATACCAGCGCAGGGAGGGGTGGCGGCTCTCTCGGCCTTGTGACCATGATTACGTAATTTCGTTGAGACTTTAAATTATTATAACTCAACAACCGTTTGATGAATTAATTTGAAATTTACAGGGATTAACTTTTATGATGTTTGCTATAATTCAGCGTTAGTCCCGTTGAAATTGGTTAAGGCGTTAAAAAGCTGTTAAAAGAAAATTTCTTTCGAGAAATATCTCTAGGGGAGGTGAGCTTCAAGCGACAGGTGACGTCACTTGACTCCGCCTAGCGCACTCGTAGGGTCTGGCACATACTGGAACATTCTTTACATGGATGTTCGTACGTCGGTCGGATCTTTAATGCTGGAAATAACATTTCTTTCAATTAACATGGACCAGGACCTAGGCCTTCCTGGTACAATAAGTTTTGTAGGATGACGACAAAGGCGGGAGGTATGCCTTTCGCAGCGAGTTTTTCCCAGAGATGGTGGAGTAGGACAGAGTCGTACGCACTTTTGATATCCAAGAATACGCAAAGTGTACTTTGTTTTCGATGCTTGGCGAGGAGCAGGTCTATAGTAAAAATATTGATAGGATCTTGGGTACTTTTTCCTTTAAGGAAGGCATATTGATACTTAGGAATTAACTGATAGTACTCGAGTCCATAACGGCCTTTGTAGTAAGATTTTTAAGAACGTCTTACGAACACAGAATCCGAGGACAATACCACGATGACTATTCGGACCCGTAGGGGATTTTTTAGGTTTGAGTATAGGTATCAGAAAAAAATCATTCCAATGAGGGGGAATATGTGTACTAAGTAAAATATCGTTGTAAAGAGTAAGAAGTACATTTTGTGCCCTCAAAGGTAATAGCCGGTGCATATTATATGTAATATAGTCCGCACCTTGGGTGGATTTAGATGCGGAATGATGGACAGCCGTTAATTCGCTTAATTGAATGGGTTGTAAAAGGCTGGAGTAATGCGGGTGAGAATTATATGGGGGCAGTTCAAAGTGTGGTACAGAATAATCAGGGGTCAGAGAATGCAGAAAAGTAAGAATAATATCACGTGGTATGGCTCGTTGTGATTGTTGTTGAGAGGACGCGATAGCATGCGAATGGCGTTCCATAAATGAAGAGCGGGCATGTGTGAATTGAGAGAGGAGATAAACGACTTCCACTCAGCGCGCCGTTTCTGATTGAAGATAAGTTTAGTTTTAGCAATATGATGCTTCAATCGTAGGTAATTATGTCATGTTAAGGACCGGCGATACGTGCGAAATAAGGTCTTACGAGTCAAGATTAGTTGGTGACATTCATTATCCCACCAATGGATATTTTTGAAATGGCGGGGGGGGGGGTAGAAGTAACAAATGGTTTGAGGGGATGATAGCTATCGAGATACTGATTAAACAGTGTAACTAGGGACGAGTACGTGATGTCGTATTCCGAGCTGTGACATAGATGATATTGAAGATAAGATGTATATGTCTGGTCATCGAATGAGCGCATGGATCGGACATTGCTGGCGGGTAAGGAAGTGTGCTGGGGGTGTACAGGTCTACCAACCCCATACGTAATCCAAATAGGATAGTGGTCACTGGTATATGTATCAGAGAGTATGGACCATGTAATTATGGGGGTCAAAGTGGAGCGACAGAAGGTTAAATCAACCGCACTAGGTGTGGATCCGGGTAAAGCGAGGCGCGTGGGGAACCATCATTGAGAAGGGTTAGGTCATGCTGTTGTGAAGCTGAGAGGAGATATGAGCCTCGTGGGGTATCACTGGTGCCACCCCATGCTGTATGATGCAGATTGAAGTCTCGAAGATGAGAATATTTGATAGATGATTGAATTGTTGGAAAAATCGAGACCAATTCGAACCCGAAATATAAACATCAGGAGGACAATAAAGGTTAATAAGGTGGATTTGTCGATAAGAAATGGCGACAATAAAGGTATGAGGGATGTAATAATGGATGGGTAATGAGTGGTATGAGATAGAAGAATGAATAAAAAGGCAGCGCCTCCATACCCTGGGCCATCATGCCGTACTTAATTATATCCCGGAATCGTAAAATTTGTTTGCTCGGAAAACCATGTTTCCTGTAACGCAAGAATATGCGCACGGGTTTCGTTAATAATTAATTGAATGTCACTCTTTTTATTAAGGACACTCCTAGCGTTCCATTGAACTATATTGATCATACAAAGTAAAAATGTCGCATAGCCGGTCTCGCAGTTGATAAATAGCATGCTGTATAGACGGGTGACCACCGACAGCTTGGAGTAGAAGGAAAATAATGTTATGGATATCTTTCTGAAGTTCGGCCTTTTGGAGATAAACGGGATGTTGTGTATGTTCAGAAGGTGGAATGGGGGAAATGACATTTGCTGTAGAAGTCGAGGGTTGTGACTGTGGAGGGGGAGCAGTGACACTCACAGGCGCATTAAGTGAATTAGGTGGATCTCGAAGAATAGCCATATGTGCAGCTCGATCATATCCCGGTTGGGGCTGAAGTCTGGGTAATTGCGTAATAATCTGAGTAAACTTACGTTTTCTCGGAGTTTCAACAGAGGGGAGTAATGTTCAGTAGCGAGGTGTGGAAAATGTTGCGGATGTTGAGCAGGGCAATATATCGGTGGTGAAACCTTTGATTTTGCTTCAAGGAAAGATATATGCTCAGTGCTCATTATTTTCTTAACAAGTTGTTGATGTTTGTGTTCAGGACATGTATCATGTCCTGTCCTGTTGGATGGTCTCCGTTACAATGTGTAAATTTGGTAATCTGTTCGGTACACTTATCCGTGGCATGCGGCAAATTGCATTTGCCGCATCGGAACGCCTGTGCCCGACAGTATGGCCATAGCGCTGACATTTTTTACAAATAATGGGATTGAAAATAAAAGGTTCAACATCAAGAAATACACTGTATAGTGATACATAACGTGGCAGATGTTGGGAGCGGAAGACTACTTTGACCGATCCAGTGGGGATGTATTCAATAGCTTCATTGACAACAGCTTTACGTTGTAAACGCTGGACAGATTTAACCATACAGTCAGATTTTAAATGTTGGAGGGTAGACTCCTCAGTCAAGTTTTTATCTATCCCTCTTATAATACCAACACAAAAGATACTTGTGCTGGGTATATATGCTCGGGCACGAGTAGTTTCCAATAACGGATGACTCATCAAAAATTTATTTGCTTGAACAGCATAACTGAATTCAACTTGGAGACGATTTCTGCCTTTACGTGTTATGGATTTTACTGGTCAATTCTTATCATAAAAAAGACGGCCTAAAGTCACAGGGTGAAGTTCGCCAACATTTTTGTATGCTACGGATTCCACTAAAACAATATATGGTCCAGAATGTTCCCGGGTATACACTTCCTGACTAACCGAAGGTGGTGACTTCCAACTACTCTGCGTGGTTTATCAGGTATTTGATCTTTAGGACGCTGATCGTTAGATTGATTATTCAGAGAATCATCTTCCATTTCCACCTCGATTTCATTATCAGCCGTTAACTGCGAAACGTCCAACAGGGGCACCCCGCCACTGGAGGCAGCCATCACACGGAAATTCACAAGACACGAAGCACGAACTAACACCACACGACCACCAAGTAAACAACTCACGCACTGCACAACCGAAGCGGTTCGTAGCACAGTGTAGACGCAATTTAAAGATTGAATGCGTTACGTCCTTAACTTCTCCATTTGCTTTCTCTTTCTATCTACAGAGGATTAGATGTCGAGACTACACCAGCACCACACGTAGTCAAGCAACGGAACTAGTGCAGCTGCACGGAAATTTTGAACTTCTGAGAGATGAAATGGTCAATATTTGACTTGAAACAACCCCAAATCGTACTTGAGACAGTTTTTCGCCCTATCATAACGCATGCAATGAATGCCTTGCATGCAAGGAGAATACGCCCCTGCATGCACCATTATTATTATTAATTAATTAATTTATTTATTATGGCTTCTTTGATGTGGCGAAGTTAGGGCACACGGCCCTCTCTTACACTTAACCACAATACAATAAATAATATTAAGGTTGACTATTACTAATTATACTAATTACACTACTTATACTATTTCCTAAATTAAGTTTAAGTTACACATCCACACAATATGCAGCTTATTTGCTTATTAGCTCGTTACTTCAGTCCTCTTTTCTATCTCACACAGACACTTGCACATACACTTACAATGTACACACTTATCAACTACCCTTACGTTTATATTATATAAAACTAACAGAAATTTTTAATTTTACAATTACCAATCACACGCACACAATACACACCAATACACACTTCAATCAGTATCTCTCAACAGGAAGTCTCGGCAAGATATTTTAAATTTGAGGAAGGAGTCAATGCCCCTGACACTTACTGGCAGGGAATTCCAAAGCCTGGATCCGGTTACAATGAAAGATTTATTATACACAGAAGAGTGGTGAAGAGGAATAGCTAAAGTGGAGCCCGAGCGAGTGTTACGATTATGGAAGGAAGAGAGGAAGTGAAGTTTAGATGAAATATACCGGGGGGAGTTACTATGCAGGAGTTTGTGTATTAAGACAAGTATATGATATTCACGTCTCTTATCAGGTTTTAACCAGTGCAGTGCTTGGTAATAAGGAGTAATATGCACATCATACTTTAGGTTAAAAATGAATCTAAGGCAACAATTCATAATACGCTGCAGTTTCCTAGTTTGTTCTTTAGTAGCGTCTACCAAGATAACATCACAGTAGTCAAGGATAGGAAGAATTAGGGTCTGTGTTAATCTTTGCCGCATGTTTAGTGGTATAATATCTTTGTTTAATTTCAGTGGGTGTAGAGTAGCAAAAACCTTATGACTTATGTTTTTGATATGTTCTGTCCAATTTAGAGTTTTAGTCATAGTCACCCCAAGATTTCTCACTGTTTTACTGTAAGGAATTGTGCTATTATTTATTTGTAAAGGAGGAATGATCGAATCATTGATCTTGTGTAGGAGCTTCTGGGAACCGACAATGATAGCGATTTTGATGGATTTATGAGAAGTCTGTTTGCGAGAGCATATTCACTGAGTTTTTTCATGTCATCATTTATGCATTTTACTGCGTTTGGTAATTCGCTTAAGTTGCAATGGTAGTAAATTTGGAGATCATCAGCATATAGGTGATAATTACACGTTTTTAGAGAAGATGAAATGTCATTGATATACAATGTAAAAAGCAACGGTCCTAAAATACTACCTTGTGGCGTGCCAACTTTCCTTGTACTCCATTCTGAATTTCTTTCGCGAGTTATCACCCGCTGTCTCCGATCTTTCAAATATGACGTAAAAAACTTCAGTACTAAAGGGTCAAACAAGTAAGATTCCATTTTCTTAATTAGTAGCTGTAAGTCTATTGTATCAAATGCATCACTGAAATCCAGTAGCGTTTGTACTGTAAGTTGTCGTTTTTCCATAGCTAGTCTGATGTCTTCTGTCACTTTAAGGAGAGCCGTGGCAGTGCTGTACCCTTTCTTAAAGCCCGATTGTAATGGGTCAAGGAGAGAATAGTTATTTAAATATTTCAATACTTGCTCGTACACCAGTCTTTCCAAAGCCTTAGAAAGCGCTGGAAGAACAGAAACTGGGCGATAGTCAGAGGTCAGTTTAGGATCGTTTATCTTGGGCACTGGGATGACATTAGCTTGTTTCCAGAGTGCAGGGAAAGTTCCATTTCTAAGACAGTAATTGAATATATGTGTGATAATCGGGAGGATAGCGCCTATTATATTATGTATGAAATGTATAGGGATGCCATCTACTCCTACTGCTTTAGATTTAATAGAGTACAGTACTTTTTAAATTTGGTTGCTAGCTACCTCTTGGAATGAAAATTGAGGACGGTTAAGTGGAGGGATGGCTGGTTGATTCGTATTTAATTCTGCTTGATTGATTGGTTTAAACGCGATTCGTTCTTCAGAGAAATATGTAATAAGCTCGTCTAGCGGAACAGTTGGTTCACGTTGCTGTTGTTGGCCTTTTACAATACCAAGAGAGCGTAGTTCTTTCCAGGAATTCCTGGCATTCAGTTTACCTGAAAGACAGTTTAAGTACTTAAATTTCTGATTTCTTGCTTAATTCTGTTCCTAAGTACCCGATAGTTTTCAAAATCAGATTCGTTACGGGTACGTTTGTACCGTCGGAACCATGAATCACGGCGAGCCATCAAATTCTTAATTTCGTCATTTAACCATGGGCAAGGGGGGCGACTCACTTTCACTTGTCGTTTGGGGGCGTGTTTGTCGTATAGACTAGTAATGAGGGAATTTAGTTTGTCTATTTTTGCGTCAATATCGTCTAGTAGTAGAATATCGTTCCATGGTAGGTTGTAGGCGTCATACTTCAGTTGATCTAAATTAATATCTCTTATATTCCTACAAGTGGTGAACTTAGGTTTGTATTTGGGTATGCGAAGAGAATAGGATAAATAAACTAGGTCGTGTGTTGAGATCGATGGAACAGGAATTTGGCCGTGATTTAAGGCTTTCTGGGGATTGTTTGTTATGATTAGATCGATTAGTGAGTTTGAAGCGTTCACTGGTTTATTAGCTTCCTCGGGAGATCAGTGGTGGTGTCTGACCCATGATCACGGGTTCGATTCCAACCAACAAAAGAGAACCTGAAAGATTGCATTTCATTTTAGCAGTTGTACCTATAAAAACAAAAATATATTGCTCCTATAACGAATGAAATATGACTTTCCTTAACATCCGAATCTTACGAATGAATGTTGGTCGGTTCTGCGTCCTAGATGTTCAGTAACATAGGGCTTTAAAACATTCCAATGCTATGGGATTGACATTAGTTTTACATCCGAAAATAAGTAATCATTCCTCCAAAACCGTTTGACGTACAAACTGAGGATGTATTTTATGGACTCAGTCGACAGTGAGCTTTCCAAAATGTTAAATATTCAATTATCTATAACTTTCAGTATAAAACCGTAGCGAAGCACTGGTATGTTGCTAGTTGTACGATAACAGAACAATGTGCGGATAATCAGCCTCCATATTTAACTGCAAGTCTCCGAAATCGTGGTGAATATCTAATACAGATGAATAAGATGTGACGCGAGTACTGTATATGTTGGCTGGAGTGGACAGCCTGGTGGCCGACGTACCCCAGGCCAGTGATAAGCAGAGCCGCACGCACTAGTCAAATGTTGGGTGTTTCACTGTATCCAGCAGTAAAATGGGATGGTTGCTTTGAAGAAAGCAAGACAGTGAAAATTACTTCCTCGGAAGATGACGTTTTAAACGGAGTTTGTAATGGGTTATTTCCGCGAAAAGGCGTTTTTGTTTTCAGGAAAAAAGATCGTAGAGGAATGCAATGTATTGAGGTGGTTTCTCTACAGTGGAGACAGTGAAAGCGACTCAAGTAATTCCTTTAGTCAAAACATTCTGCCGATCGCAAGCGAAGCTCCGGGTCCCAGTTCGAAACTAGAATATGACTCCCCGGAATTTAGTGATGGTCCGAGTCGGCTGCCATGGAATTCGTCCAGTTCTAGTTATGTTCACTGTCACGTAAAAAGTGTGCCAGACAACATCCTTATGGAACAAAAGAAGAAGGCTGTAAAATTCTGGCTTAACGAAGGTGGTAAAAAGCTATTATCACTTTCACATGTCCACAAATGTTTTGGTTTAGTGAAGTCAGAGAGATCTGTTTGTGGAAGCAGGAGTTGGAAAATACGGGTACGGTATGTCGGCAAGTCCGATTGAACATAAAAAACGATGTATGAAAAACTCTATTCCTGCTTCCAGGAGGCACGAAGGGGAAGGCAAAATGTAAGTAATGAAGATTAATGCCTGTGGGCTTTGGAAATTGCACGTGAACTATCGAAGGAAGTCATTTCTCCGCCTCTCATGCCTGGATCAGCAGTTTCAAGAAACAGCATAGAATTGAGAGTAGGAAATTTATGAAATGTACATCCCGTTCGCATATTCAGGACGAAAAACAAAAGAATAAGGCTGGAGAAAAATTTCTGAAGACGGCTCGAGAACGATTCTCCATTACATCCCGTCCTCCGTTTACACAAATACAGTAGAGACAATACGCGACACTCGCCGAGATACCGAGGGACAGCTATTAGAATTCTCTCTAGTGGATTGACCTGAGAACTACTGATTCTGTCATAAGAGCACGTGTACTTGTGTGTGAAGTTTTTGGTGTTGTTAATGCGTTTACAGTGAGTTGACATAATTAAATAGTAGCGTGTGTCATTCCATGATATCTCCTCTCAACGTGAGGGGAAAGGTATGTGCTGTGTTTGGCTGCAGTAACTATGAAGTAGAGAAGAATGCGCGGCCTTTCTTCCGTTTAACTCGTGACAAGAAAATGTAAGTAATATTGTGTTTGCATATTTATTCTTCCAGTGACAAAGAGATTTTTATAGTACTTCATAATCTTCTGACCTGCTCGACCCATATTTTAACTGGCTTCAAATATAATATGCATATTTTATTGTATAGTGCAGCAGTTAACCTTCAATACCGATGTGTAGTTGTAGGTGTGATCTGTGGGTTTGATTTAATTCAGGAAAATACATACCGTATGCATATGAGTGTGGCTTGTTGTGTTCCAAGTTACCCCATTTGGAATGCCGTAATGCGTTGTCAAGCACTGAACAAAATACGGGTGACTTAAGAAATGTACAAAAAAATGAAATGGCGTATGGCTTTTAGTGCCGGGAGTGTCCGAGGACAAGTTCGGCTCGCCAGATGCAGGTCTTTTGATTTGACACCTGTAGGCGACCTGCGCGTCTTGATAAGGATGAAATGATGATGAAGACGACACATACACCCAGCCCCCGTGCCGGTGAAATTAACCAACTGTGGTTAAAATTTCCGACCCTGCCGGGAATCGAACCCGGGACCCCCTGTGACCAAAGGCCAGCACGCTAACCATTTAGCCATGGAGCCGGACAAGAAATGTACACATTTTGTTGAAGCAATCAATCACTACTGATCAGCATTTAGGGCATTCGCCCAGGTGGCAGATTCCCTATCTGTTGTTTTCCTAGCCTTTTCTTAAATGATTGCAAATAAATTGGAAATTTATTGAACATCTCCCTTGGTAAGTTATCCAATCCCTAACTCCCCTTCCTGTAAACGAATATTTGCCCCAATTTATCCTCTTGAATTCCAACTTTATCATATTCTGACCTTTCCTACTTTTAAAGACACTGATGATGATGCAAATTTGCTTTACCCTAATATAGCAAGAATTGCTTATAGGGAAGTTTTGAATATTTTTGAGGCTAATTTTATAGATTTTCTTTCTGTTAGTAGGCTTCATGTTAAGAGGAAAATTCTCCAGCTTTTAAATGTTACCATTTCACATCTTGTTTATGTGTCTAATTTCAGTCTTTGAATAATAACCTTATCCAGAATTGCTTTAGCAACTTCGAAGTTAATATCTCAATAACACATTCTTTCTAGACGTAGGCCTAATTTATTTATCCATTTTCGTATATGCATTTCCACTGATATTTGAATTTAGCGCTACTTTTCAGGTCAAGTCACTAGGAGCGCCACGGTCGAATTGTCTCCCAATTTAACAAGGCTAAATCCGTAAGTGTCGCGTATTGTCTCTTCTGTATTTGGTTTACAACACTGATCAAAGCGGGTTCGAGCGTGAAATGCGATAGATGACTATCTTTTGTAGGTGAGAAACACGCGCACGATAGCCCAATCGGTTAGTTCCTCATACACCATAATACCAACAATCAGTATGGACGGTACTACGTTCCCTAAATTAATTATTGTACTGCAGGAGCTGATTGGAACCTTGGGTTCAAAAATATGTTTAAAAGCAGATGTCATTGCCCTGCTTTTCGATTTGTGGACTACATGCAGGAATATAACATGCCATGAAGACCTCCCTCCACGCAAACAATTGAACGGCTTCAGATTCCTCCAGGTACCACGGGCATAATTCAACCGTTAGACAAATTCTTCTTATGGCAGCGGAAAGATTTTTATCCCCGATTAACAGAAATTTTAACCTCTCGCAATGAGGTTCACCACAGACACACAATTCTTAAAGTGCAGTCCTTCATACCTTTTCATTTTTCATCTCCACGATTTTGGGATATGATAAAATACTCATAGCTTGCAATGAATTACACGAGAGACGACCTAAGTTCGTAGTGCTTGCTAAATATTAATTGAAGAAAAAACGAGCGAAAACAGAGCTATAATGAAGTTCTAATTTGTTGTGCTTGGTGTGTAAAATACTGGTGTTATCAGGATGCAATTTATACCAGCCATTTCTGCTATACTTTTGTGAAACAATACAGCTTCAGAGCAGGTCAAGAGACTGCACGCACATACATCCCGCCAGACAACTCCGTGCTGGCTCAGGGATGTCCAACTGCACCACTAGTCATGCTTGCATATCAGGATTCAAGATACGATTTCGAAGCCTTGCAGTTAAATCTGGAGGCCGATTCTCCACTCAATATCCCCTTAAAGCACAGCATTCAACACATTTTTACCTGATACTTCCCCCGTCAGCGAGATTCTCTGGAAGACTGTAGCATACCTCATCAACCACATGTTGAGCAACAACTGTTCAGGACTGTCGTGGGTAGTTCATTAGTCATAGGCTGTTAGTGTCGGAGGATATGTTTGGCTTGCCTGGTGCAGGTCTAAACAATTCACTTGGAAGAAGAAACTGAACAAGTCTGTTGCAAGGATCTGCACTTGCTTCACTACTTTTCAGCTTATAAATAGCCTATATATCTTCGCCAGTCCGAATACCTGCGTTACGCTGATGACTGTGCAATAGCAACAAAGAATTCTGACTTTTGTTACCACAATGAGGAAGATCTCTTCTTGGGATTACTTTTGCAAATGGAGACTCCAAACCCAATATGAATAAAACTGAAGTTTTGGTCTTTCCATCTAAAAAAAAAAAAAAAAAATATATATATATATATATATAGCCTATATCTCTAACAGGAATCTTATGAGTGTTTTTTGACAATACACTTCTGCAGCAAAACAGACATCCCAAGTACTTGGATCTGACATTCAATAGAACCTAGCCTTTCTAACGCTGTGGTGTTACAGTGCAACAACTCTTCGCTGAATGTTCTGAACAGTTGTTTTATCTACTCCACGAGCGTCTCCAATCAGTTTCTGAACTTGCTTGAAATTTTTGCTTAATATATCTGGATTATCAGCCAAAGTTTGCAAAAATCTGCATATATGAGTAATAATACCATCATATTGTTTACAAAGAATATTATTTTAACGCCCTGCTAATACTTTTGACGGTTTTCGGAGACGCCGAGGTGACGGAATTTAGTCCCGCGAGTTTTCTTACGTGCCAGTAAATCTGTCAATCTGAGCACCTTCAAATACTACCAGACTGAGCCAGGATCGAACCAGCCAAGTTGGGGTCAGAAGGTCAACATCTCAACTGTCTTGAGCCACTCAGCCCAGCATACTGTTCAATGAGGTCTTTCTTGCCGACTAGTTTTCCTGGCCTTCCCGGTGGTGACATACGAGGAACATCTTCATAATCAGTCAGAATTACACATAGTAGAAAACCACCTTAATAAGATCACTGCTATCAAGCAACTGCACATTCTTGGATCTAGATAAAATAGGCGACTGAAGGTGCGATGAAATAGTGTCGCAACATTGCCAGATGAGTGGTTAAGAGCTGATCGGTGAGTTTGACCCTTCAGGTCTGCTATAGTATGTCCCGAGCCATGGGCGCCCGCAAGGGGGGGCACTTGCCCCCCCCCCTGGAATTCTAAAAATGTTGATGTTCAATTGTTTAATATCATACTAGATTATTTCATAAACTGAAATTACTGACAGTCAGCTAGCATATGTTATAACTGTAAGTTTCTGTAAACAATTTAATGTTGCTGACGTTATATTGGTTTTTATATTCAAGAAAATTGTTAATGTGCCCCCCCCCCTGGAAAAGATCCTGCGGGCGCCCATGTACCCGAGCCAAAGTACCCTTCTAATCTTGTACAAGAAGAAATGCCCCAAACCAAGAATTTCTATTATAAAAGCTTAGAAGTGCTCCAACTGTGTAACAAAATGGGGTACCATATTTCAGGGATAAAAATACATACGAAAACAGGTTTAACTCACTTCTCACAAAATGACAGTAACCCTCTACTGAAAGTGCAGAAATAAATCTGAGAAACTTCGCATTATTAAAAAGATGCAATGGGTTAAGGAAAGCAAAATCCATGTGTTGATCGTTTCATGGCAAAAGTGTGGAAAAATCCCTGCGGTCTAAAAGGACGTGATTATGTACTACGACGACTGCACATCGTATGAAATTATGTAAATGAAAGCCAAGAACACAGCAAAAAAGGGGGATTACAAGTTCTCGAAACAAAAACTGCCGAAGTGCAATCTTCCACCTGGTATTGTCGTTTGAGTGCAGGAGCAAAGATGGACGTAGCTGATGTAATGGAAGACTGGCTGAAAGTTGTGTGGGAACGATGCCCTGAAGCTTTACTTCATAAAAAATCCATGCTTGTCCTGGTCAGTTTGCTAGGCCATTTAGCGGAGCACATTAAAAAAAGGATACGTCTCATCTCAACAATGTTCCTGCCATAATACCAGGCAGGCTATCTTCAATTTTACGGCTGCTAGATATCTTTGTGAACACCCTATTCAAAGATCATCTCTGCCAGTTTTATGGGGAATGGATTGCGTATGTTTCCTTTGAACCAAACAATTGTGCTCTTGAATTGTTCGAGCTTGGAATCTGATCACAGATGACTGTTGCAAAGCGATTCAAGAAGACTGGCACATCTAATGGATGGATGGCTCGGAGGATGAAGTCGTGGACGATGCAATGGATACAAACAACTCCACTGATGGCGATTAACTGTCTACTGGTATGTCTTATTTTGAACTTGAACACAACGCCAGTGTTTGAAGGAACGTCTCACATGTTAAAATGGTATTTTAGTTATTTGCTTTTAAATATTAATTTGATAAATAAATTAAGATTTGGAAGTTGTATATCTCAATTTTAAGTCTGATTTTATGCAGTCATCATATAACATCCAAGTATTCCCCCACCTGGCTCCATTCGCTGCACACATGCAATCTCCACATCTCTGCAACTTTGCTGACAATACAGTAATCAAGCATGCACTTTCAGCCCAAAAACCTCTATTGACACAAGGAAGTAAACATGAATCAAGGAAGACATTCTTCACATACTCAACAGGATCAACATGCTTATACTTCTGCTGCACTCTTCAGACACCATCAAGAATGTACTACCCTGGAAAGAAAAATGAACTGAACTCATCAGTCCACGAATAGAGCACTGCAAGACATCTGAGGTCGCCCTATCCAGATTGTTAGCAACTTAATTGATAAACATGTTCCATTCCTTACAAAATGATACATGGCAGTTTTTCAATGTTTTCAGGAGCCAATGATTTTGTGTTGTCAGACAGAATTTATACGCTGGAAACGATCGTTCTACGTCGATGGGCGTAACTGGGCAATACTTGTACACTGGCACTGACTGTTCAGAATAGTCTTCTGGCAAAGATCGCCTGATTCCACTTACGTAGTTGCTTATGGATTGAACCTTCTTTAGTCCTGGGTTTGAGTCCAACACTGCACTGAGTTTCCTTTCAACTTTTTCTCGTTTCACAAGGGACACTAGTAAACAACTGAGGTTGTTTTGAATTAACTGAATGGATTTGTGTAGTGGTGCACCACGAGTTTCTAGGCCCTTAATCACCTTCAAAACGAACAGATGCAACTGCAGAGATGCCAACTATAAGATTCAATTGTAATAATATTACGAATTACCCACCACAAATTATGATTTTTTGTTGATTTTTAAATCCAAGTGTATAAGGTGTTCAAAAGGATACACAAGGAATGTCATTACAGCTTGATTTCCCAGAATATTATTTTCGGACTTCTCAGTAATCATTTATACCCCTTTTCTGTCCCTGTTTCAAGTTTTCACATGCCAAACGCAGTGTGTGCTTCCAGTACTGGAAAAATAGGCACCTGTGACGTGGTATATCTTGCGGAGTTGTTGTCCTTGTTTGCCACATTATCAGACTTCCATACAAGTATGAGAGTTCTTTTGTCTTTGGTTTAGCAAAGTGGTAACAAAGTTTCATACACCGAACTGTTACGTGCTCTGTTAGTGCAGAGGATGCACGAAATCAAAACAAAAAGCATGTCACCAGTGTACGTTTACCAAACAGGAACTACAAGCTGCTAAGGGACCAACTACAGTACTCAACAAAAGAAATGATTCTTCAACCTCCACTCAGATATGTACTGCAGATCACCGGTTACTTTAGCAGGCAAGAATCATACTCTCTTTATATGCCAGTCTTTGAATATGTTACATCTGGATGAATTGTATGTTGTTCATTGATTTTTCGTATTTGAGCACCTTCAAATACCACCGGACTGAACCTGCCAAGTTGGGGTTAGAAGGCCAGACAGCACCTTAACCGTCTGAGCCACTCAGCCTGGCCATTGATTTTTCAATGTAAGTAAGAACTCTGAAAAAAAAAAAAAAAAAAAAATATATATATATATTCTACCCCCCCCCCCCCAACGGCTGCATTACAAATGGCGTTTCTTGAAAGTTGGCATCTCTGCATCTGTGACTAAAACGAGCACATTGTAACAATCACTCTCCAATTCAAGAGGCCACAGAAATCTTGCAACTGTAGTATCATAATCAGCCTACCTGCTTGTATTATGACACTGAAAGCACTTTCTTTGATCATGGAAGGCTTCTTGTGTTGACAAGGGATGTACAACATACAGCATAAGTTAGATTTTACATTTCGTTCAGAAATCTTAGATAATCGATCACACACAAGAGAAAAAATATACCTGTATATGCACTAACGTTCAAAAAATGCACTAACATTCACAATATGCATTTTCAAACAATCCAGGCCCTATTCATCACCTAAGCACAACCCAAAAAAGCATGATTAGGGAGGATGAAAACTCCACAAAAATTATACAAAGGAGGAAAATTAGAAGGATAGCAAGGTATTAAACAGTGATTAAAATAAGCCATAGGAATGAAAGAAAGAAAGAAAGAACAGAAACCACTCATACAGCACTGATATCCTGTTTCCTGTGGGGTTTTTCCAGGGCGAGATACAATGAACACCCAAACCTCTATACTACGGTAACTGTAATGCCATAGTGTCTTGAGGAGACAATAAGAACCATTGTCCCCCTTCCTTAATTATTGTGTTTCTTGTGACTAGAGGGATGACTTCGGAATTAACTACTTTCTATATTATTTGATCTAAAAAAAAAGTCATAACAAGAAGAATGTTTTTCGTTTGATATCTAGAGTAAAACAAATCACCACTATGATATTTTGTACTAAATTTATGTAACTGAAACTACAAAATAAGTTTAAACCATCAACATAACTTACAATCCTTTATCAAAATGACTTCCATGCATCTCTTACTCTCATACCATTGTCATATTGTAATATAAAAGACATACCTACCACTAGCACATACTTTCTCCAAAAGTAATAGGGATCATTTCCTTGCTTGAAACAGTAGTAAAAATAATAAAGGTATACAGACATACTTAACTCCCTCTACAGTCTTATTTTTATTACCTGATACACAAGGATCACTCGCAGTCTTCACTGGTTGAGGACCGGAGGGTAATATTTAAGTCGTGATAAAGGAACAGGAAGACCAAATTAGGAGTAATATTTTGTCCTAGGACAGACATGAAAACTGTAGGGACACAGCTTAGAATTTGCACCTTTCAAGTAAATTATTACACAACAGCATCATCGAAATAAATTTGATTTAATGAAGTATCATTTCCAGCTTTACATTTCTATCATGTATTTAAAGGTAAAAGGTACGTGGTTTTCGAACAGAGAACTTGTTCATCAGGTTCCTTTGCTGAATTCTTTTCGGAAGAGGGAAGCGAATACGTGAATTGTGGAACTGCTTCACAAGAGGGCGGCGGCAGTTGGATGCTTTAACCTGCTCCACTTTGATGATCTGGATAGAATGTGCCCTTGCACGGTGACGTGCTCCCATGTCCCGGTAACACTGAGTAACAGCACCTGACACACCCATATCTCTGTATTCTCGGTACATGTTGTGGGTGCCAGAACGGGAATCATATCGTAACCAGATGCCGAAGTTTTTTATTTTAATTGGAGTTTTTTCAGGAATCTGAAAGAGAGAGAGAAACGTTCATTTGTAGGCAATGCAGCTGCAATATTTTCATAAGCACCATAAATGAAACTTCAGAATAAGACACCAATCTTTTCAAAAGTACCATTTGGTATAAATTAAATCTGAGGAAATTGAAAAACAAGAGGAATTAACTCTGACCGTGTTTTAGACTATTTTCTCTCTTTGCTTTTCATAATCAAATTGTATGAAGTCCTGTAAGACACTGAAACTAAAAGCTTTGACAAACTAGAATTTTTATTCCAACATGCCACATTTACGCGGCCTAATGTCATGTGAACAAACACGTATAGTAGCTCGAAACAAGAATGAGCGCATGGTGTTGAACGTTTACCGCATTTATTATTTTATCAAAATTTAATTCACCTATTCAATACACATAAAATTGATGTTTCTATGTTTTAATAATAATGGTACTAGTTACTACCTTTTTACTCAGGTCAATTTTAGCCATATACATCAAAATTGAAACAATACCAAGGCAAAAAACAGTCACCAAATATAAAACCAAACTTGGTATGTCTTAAATTTGGTGTCAAAGAAACATGTTCAAAAGCACATTAAGTCTTAACCAGGCTGAAGTTGATCAACTAGTGAATACAAAGTCTAATGGGGCTTGTGTGACAACTTATGCCCTGATGTTAAAATGACTAGAATCTTAATTCATAAAATTGTGTGCGTGAATGTTAAACAATACAGTCTGGGAGGAGTCCTTGTGACTCTGGGAAATGGGAGTGAAATGCATCACTGCTAACCACCTGCAGTATTAATACATTGGGCTTGAAACCAACAAGCCTCTTTCACTCCAACTATAGCACGTAACCTATACATGGGACCCCTGTTAAGCCGAGCAACCCAGTGGAAGGTTGGGTAACCAAATCCCAACGGGAAGCTGGGTCGGCGAGCTGATCCGTGCTAAGGGCTTCAAGACTTACGACCTTCGTTATAGGTAACCACCCCTTCACCATTCTCATAGAACTTGAAACGTGGAGAAAACTTCTATCAGGTGGTAATCAATCCACCCCCATTCAGAATGGGGCCAGCAGGTGTATGCATGATTCTGGGGAACCTGCACCTTCCATGCATTCCACCATTACAAATTCCACACTAACAAATTAAGAACAAGATAAACTTCACCTATCTAGCTACTGTAAACATCAACTCCCTTCTTAAAGTGGGTAAGCTAAAACAGATCCTTGATGTGCTAGACATGTACAACAGAAAGATAGCAGCACTCCAAGAGACCCAGTTTCCAGATGAACAGGCCACTGAGTCAAAAGCTTATTGGATCTACAAGGGCAAACCAGGTCAGGTGTAAGAGCGCCGAGTACAGTCCCACACCTAGGCACAGGTTTTGCAGTACATCGCAGAAAGGTCGAGGACATTTTAGATTTCACTTCACTTAACGGAAGAACTTCCTCACTGTCATTCGGATCTCGTAACAGAGCGTACCCCATAGTGACCTTCCACGCACCCACAAATGACACAATCCGAAAAGACCTGGAAATTGCTGAAAACTTCTGGAACTCCCTAGAAGAAATAATAGACAAGAATCCATCTCATCATTCTACCACACTCATGGGCGACTTTAATGCACAAGTTGGCAAGGAACAAAAATACCAAAGGAATAGTAGGCCTTCACCCAGTACACAAGAGAACAAACAGAAATGGAGAGAGTCTCATAGAACTCTTGCAATACGTACAACTTTGTCTTAAAATAAACAGCCTTCAAACGCCTCCCTAGGAAGGCCAAGACCTGGAAGAGCCCAAACCATACGCTAGGCGAATTTCAGACCGATCATGTGGCTATGGACAGAGAAGAACGGCAAAACCCCCAAGGACCTCCAGAATACCCAGGTTCAACACTGCGATAACGTGATGAAAACTGTCTCTCTCAGGATACACTCAGGAAGAACACATCGAAAGAAGGTTGGCTGGCTCTACAGAAAGCTCTTCTGGATGCTGCCTATGAAACTATCCCCGCTATGTCCAACAAAGGCAAGCACCCTTGGTGGAAAATGGAGTGCGACAAGGCCATAGAGGAAAGGCGTAGAGCCTGGATCAGGTGGAACCAGTACAAGAATGAAGCCAAACGAGATCATCACGCAAAGAAAGGCAAAAACCACCGTACGCAGAGCCAAGAGGAATCACCAATGAACCCTGCTGCAACAAGCAGAAGAAGACTTCCAGAGAAATAACTCTCAGGACCTGTACAAGGGACTCAAGAAACAGACGACCCAGTACACTGCCCCTATCTTACTTCTTCGTGGGCAGGAAGGGAAGATTTAACTGAATAACAGGGACTGCACCAATATTCTTGCAGATAATTTCCAGAAGCTCTTCAACACAGTAGAAACCAGTGAAAGACTAATTTTCCATGAACTTTCAACCAGGAACTCTGAGTCTCAACCACCCAACAGGAAAGAAATAGAAGATATAATCAAGAACCTAAAGAATAACAGGGCTTCATGTGAAGACAGTATAGTAGCAGATATGTGGAAATGGAGACTTAACAGTCCCTGCAGAGCATCCACCAGTTCTTAAAAGATATACGGATAGCAGAGACCTTACTGGAATGATGGATGTCAACTGTGATACGCCCACTCCACAAGAAAGGAAGCAAGACAGACCTCAATAATTACAGAGGTATCCCATTACAGGTCACAAGATTCTTTCTGCAGCCCTGTTAGCTAGAGTCACCAGCCAACTAGACTCTCATTTAGGTGAATATCAGGCCAGCTTCTGGGCTAATAGATCTTGCCCAGAGCAGATACAAAATCTGAAGACCATCCTCACCTATAAGAGTCTAAGGGGACATCCCTGGGTAGTTGTCTTAGTAAATTTCCAGAAAGCATATGACTCAGTGGACAGAGAGACCCTTACTTCACCCTATGGGAATTTGGCCTTGAGGAGAAAACCTTAAAATTAGTACAAGCCACCACTTCTGAGGTAAAGTTCAGAGGTAAACTATCTGAGAGCTTCTCCACCAGAACAGGAGTCAAGATGGACTCTCTTGCATTCTCTTCGACTGCATCCTGGAGAAAATCATAAGGGAATGGATGGCAAAATTACCACCAGAAACGGGGCTGAAGCTAGGGTACAAGAAAGACAAACTGAATGCCTCATGCCTAGCCTTTGGCGATGACCTCACCATACTAACAGTACAGAGGAGGCTACCCACCACCTGCAGAGCCTTCACACTGTAGCGGCTAGGGCTGGCTTGAAGATCAACATCAGGAAGACTGAATTCATAACCAATATCAAGGAAGCCCCTTCCACAATACCACTAGAAGACATCACCATCAGAAAGGGGTCGGTGGTCAAGTACCTAGGAGAGTGGATCTCTGCAAACCAGAGTGAGAACCTAGCCACGACACCAAGTGCAACAAGTTTGAGAGGGCCAATCACCCCTGCAGAAGCATCTACGCATCAAAGTACCTCTCCAAGAACCTCAAACTCAGGCACTATAATGCGGTAGTTAAACCATCTGATCTCTACACTTCTGAATGTCTCGTGATCACCAGGAAAGGCCCTCTCAGGAAACCAGATCTCAAATAAAGGAAGATCCTGAGGAGAATACCGAGACCCGTAAGAGAAGGCGGAGGCACCTACAGAATTTGGTACAACGATGAGCTAGACGAACATCAGAAAGAAATCGTTACCTGTATAAGAAAAAAGCGCCGGATCTTCTATGGCACCTAACCCGCATGAACCCCTGCAGACATATGAACAGGATCTTCGCTGTGACAGATAGAGGAAAGGCATCCAGGAACAAGTGGATCTCTTTGGGCAAGTCAGATCTGAAACAACTGGGGATTCCGCATGAGTCAATACAGGACTGCCACAGTTTCGGCAAGCTATCCAGTGGGGAATTTTTCCAACGTCATTTAGGGGTAGGAAGAACACAGGACTTATGTGGAGGAAAGAAAGCTGGCTCAGCCAGAAAATGAAGGAACACTGAAAGAGGAGAAAACAGAAGGCCCAAGTGACAAGAAGATACGAGCCCTGTGGTCCTCAGTAGGCCCAAACATCAAAGAATACAGTCTGTGTAGTAAAGAACACAAATTAAACTGAAAGCTGCTGCCTTGCAGATGTGGAAGGGGACTGCTAAAGGTTAAAGGAGATAATCCTGACAGAAAATCTTCTCTAATGGTAGGCCTGGCACGTCAGTTGGAGAGTTAACTGGAGGCGCTTTCAAAACTTGTACTATCTTCAGATGCAAACAGAGAAATCAGTGTGGACTACAGCATCTGCATACAAATGCCAGGTATATGGTATACAGCCTGATCATAGGCCAGGCATTGAGAGTGTGCAACAACCCAGGAAAAGACAACACCCTCGAATAGGGATGATCAATTTACAGAGTGTCTGGGAAATGTGAAGAGTTAGTGGACGTCATGGAGAGAAAGAGAATATCAATTCTAGGACTGAGAAAGGTAAAGGGAAAGAGGAGTTGAGGATCAACTGTACCCTTTAATACAATGGTAACAGAGAGACTTTGAATCTTCGATCGCCACTTTGCTAGGTCCTGGGCATCAGCTGGATGAATGTCACAGATTCTCAGGTCCTTGTTTGATAATGTCCTGCCACCGTTGCTTGGAACTGCCCCATGGTCGTTGGCCGTCGACGACAAGGTGATAGGAAGTATGGGCAACTCTTCCAAGAGCTGCCTATAAGACATGGTAAACTATTGTAATAGCCTTTCTTGCATTTTATCTTGAATGGGGGAAATTGCAAACTGCTGCCAAGTAGTTTCAAATGTGATCCTGAAGGGGGACCATGCGTATTTCCACTGCGTGAAGTCCACTTTCGGTAGCCTTGGTCACGGGCCAGCACTGTGTGCCATATAATGCCACTGAACGCACAACAGTTCGGTAGAACTCCGACTTCAGTTGGATTGGCATTCTGTGGTCACACTAAGTACCTATAACTTCCCTCCACTTTGACCATGCTGCTCTGACTCTGGCTCTAACATCACCACTGATTCCACTCTCACCCTGTAGGTATGATCCCAGGTATATGAACAAAGATTGAGGAGCGTGTGTTCAAAAGCTGCTATAGCCACACCAAGCAAGTTGTGGAAAAACGCAAGGAAACTTACAATAAAGATACACAGAACATACCAAAGATAACAGTGTTAAGAAGAAACCCAAACTGCAAAAGGCGATTGGCCCATGCCCGTCGCTGGGTGATGCCCTAGCTTCTTGGTGCCAAGTGCAGTTTTTGCAGCACTGGCGACCGTCACCGAGAGCTACCCACGTCCCGACTATTGAATCTGGAGTGATCACAGGGAAGCTGATGTTGATAATGTCCTCTTTATACTCACGTAGTTTACACGACTTTATTGTAGCTTGGTCTCCTAAACTTCAGCTTCTGCGAACGATGATTTTCATCTCGGCGACAAGCAGCTTGTGTTGAGGGACCAAGCATGCAGACGGAATGACTTCTGCATTCTCGCTTCCGTGCAAGAACAAAGTCAATTTGGCTGCTGGTATTGCCACTGGTTGTCCACCTCAAATAACTCGTGAACGGTTCAAGATATTGACATTTTGTTTGCACTTTCAGTAATAGTACCAAAGGGCTAATAATCGGACTTCAAGAACTGTGTCATGACGTTAATATTTTCCGGGATCATAGTACTAACTTTGCTTTTTTTAATCACACGGTAGTACACACAGCCCTAAATCTACAAACATTACAGATTCAGCACCGTGATTATTTTGAAAATCGGACAAGTACTTCTTGAAAAAAAAAAAAAAAAAACAACAAAAAACAAAAAAAAGTATTCAAACATACGCCATTTGCCAGCTGAGGACTAATCTGTTTGATTTGTGCTACGTATGAAACATGAGCTAGCTAAAAGAGATATAGAGTCGCTAGCAAGGTATTTTCTTTACTGTGTTCGTAAATACAATATGATAAAATGTATGATTAAACACCTATAATATCGCCGTAGGTAACTAGTAAATGAAAAACGGATATAGACCTTGAGCTACAGTGGATAACACAGCCCTGTGAGCGTGATCCAAGTACACAACTTAAACGATATTTTGTCACAGATACTTCCGTGACAGTGTATCTGATATATCGGTGACAAAGTAACGTGGTGATTTATTGACCATCTCTACAGTGTATAAAATATTATATTCAAACAAATACATCAGCAAAAATCTCTCACTAAATACACTGCAACACTCAGCATGAGAGCTAGCAGCACTAGCTGTTTAGGTCTTGGCGTTGCCAAGTCGTGTGCAGTGACAAAGCATGGAGCAAGAGCACTTTAATGGAAAAACTGCTCTCGTGAGGGCTAGGTGGGAACTGACTAGCGGTCACTGCAACATTGCGCAATGTTCACTTCGACAGGCTCGTGGTCAGACACTCCCCTCTACAGATTAAAAAGCAATTGGTCTTGCATGATCAGGGACTAAACTGCAGGAGGAAGTTATTCGAAATTTGCATTTCTTGCGGAGTTTGAGCTGTCTAGCTCTGAAACGGGCACATAGGCAGCCTAGATGGTATCAAACTGAAAGATGTGCCCATGGTAGCATAGTTCACCAATTATTATTATTATTGTTATAATTAACCCTTAGATGTATCCACAAACAAATCTCTCTTAGAATATGCAAAAGCTCTGTACCAAAACAAAGGAGGTAGAAGCCATGATCCTATGCCATTCCCCAAAGAAAAAGTTTTAAAAAGGACATATGAACCAAGTAATCACAAAAGGTGTGTTAGGTAACAAACAACATCAAGACGCTTGTAACTTACCTGTTTTAGAGAAACTATTTCTCCTGTGGTCTTTTTGAACTTCTTCAGCTGTCGAAGGAAGTACCAGAATCTTGATTTTGCTACAATAGCATCAGGAGCAAATATTCTCATTTTGTACAGTGGAGTAACCTTGTCTTTATCGGTCGGTAATTTGCGACCGATGATCTCAAATTCCTTCAACTGAAACAAGGGAAGTATAGGACAAATAAGCGTTTTATAATCAAACGACAAACTGTAACACAGTTAAACAGTGAAACTTTCCCTTAAATAAAACTCAACAGATTCTAATGAATTTTGATGAGCGTATTTTTGTTATATCACCTAATTTTTTTAAGACCACACACGTTTACAGGTTTCCTGTAAATGTATCCAGCCAGCAGGTGAACCCAAACAGGAGGATACCACAGTTTTATGGCACTTAATAACTTAATGGTTACTTAGGAGGGTTTACACACTCCATTCAGATCTAAGATTAATAAATTTAATGAACCCTTCTTTTGTGAAGTGAGTTCCTTGACAGTTGTTTAACCATGCTTCTGAATGTCTTATGCTTATTGATGTTGCTGTGCATTTTTATGACACTAAATCTAAGTGTGAATTATAAGTTATGTAAGTCTAATTCAATTATTTATTATTATTATTATTATTACTGTCATACCTGCCAACTTTACAAAGCCAAAAATCAGGAGATTTAGAGATGAAAATCAGGAGGAATCAGGAGATACAATTGCTCAAAACTGCTTATTCTACATATCTTGTGCAATACAGGAGTACTATGGTACCGTATATTATACCACTTATTGTCTCAAAACACGACTGTTGTTATATGAGGCTCACAGGAAGTATGTGAGCGAGATAATCGGTCTCTGATAAGCCTACCGAAAACAGTATGAACTCATGCTCCAAACGTGTGAATCAGTCATGCGCTTAGATGCCATTACTTAGAAAATGCATAGATTAATATACTGCATCTCGTGCCGGCGCGATTATGAGAAGCGCAATATTATTTTTATCAAGTAATAAATTAAAACTCGCCAGAATTGTCTCCAAATGGCTCCTAAAATCATTAGGAAATTCTATCACTAAACTACTAAAACAGACTCAAAATCTAGCGACTAGTCTCTAGAATCGACTAGACTGATGCGAACGAACAGGAACATAACATGCGAGAACGAGAGATTGACAGTCGATATACGCGTCGCGATACACAGGTTTCAATAAACATCGCACAGTTGTGCGCATTTCTCGTATTAATAAAAGTCGACATTTTTCATTTCAAAGAGGCCAATGAGCAAAGGACTTCGGCCACTTGCGTACAAAGCTGAAATGGTGGGATTTGAAAACAAATGTTCAAAGTTCACTAAAATAAGTTAAAATCGGGAGAAATATTAGAATAATCGGGAGGCGGGAAAAACTGTCGAAAATCGGGAGTCTCCCGCCTAAATCAGGAAAGTTGGCAGGTATGTACTGTGTTTGTCATGTCATGGAACTGTGTCAAGAACTTGGACATGTTTTGTTCACCTGTGGAGATTTCTACCCCCCCCCTGCTGAGTCATAGAGAAAATCCCCTCTCCACGCACAGCGTGGCTCACCACAAACTTTCCATGACCACAGTCCTGAAATAGTGTTTGGTGACAACAGACTTAACATCGGCAGTCTAGATAAATACGTAAGTTTTTCACTATATTATAATTGTATATAATTTATTTTTTGTCATTACTGTTTCATGTTATCACTTATCTCTCTATCTTTGACAAGTTTACGCTACGTAAACAATACTGTACATATATAAGCTTATTTTAAGTGATTTGATAGAATCTGAGGATGTTCTTGTAGAACGAAACATGTCATTCTTTGTATGTTAGTGTGTGTTTTACAGATATGCTTTTAGTGTTTTAATTTACATTGTATTTGCTATGTGTTTGACAGACTGAAAAGCCTTTGCTACATTTAACTAAGTCAACACTGGAAAACATGGCTTCATTTTTAACAAACAAAATAGAGAAAATCTACGACTCCGTTATATGAAGATAGGACATATTTCTAAAACAAAACATGTTAAAATTTATTCCAATCTTCCTTCACTCCAAAACCTATTAAGTCCTGATTCAATACCAATTTCCTAAACCTACCAAAAGATGGACACTAGATGAACAAGAAATTAAGCAGTGGTTCTTCAGAGGATAAACCCGAACCCTCATGTTCAAATATCAATCCAGACTTTTCAGCAACAAATATACCTCATAGAATTTCGCAATCTGAAAACTAAATGATTTACTGACATACTCCAAACTTTCGGAAAGTTGCACAGAACCGTTTTCTCAATGGAATCACCCTTCACAGAACATATTAGCAGACTACTGTTGGAATCTCAAATAAGAAGTTCCTGGTGCCAGTTGTAAACGAAGTTCGAGGAAAAATTTCTATTAAATTCTAAAATTGTAAGTATATACTCTCTATATATAAAAAGGTAACTCATTTGTATGATATTCAGAGTTAATTTCTTTATAGAGTATGTTTTTAAAACATGGAATGTTAACATTTAAAATATTATTTCAGAGCAAATAATAATAATTAAAAAATTTCAAATTTTCACATACATCTTAATTACAAAAAAAATCAGGGATGCTCTTTAACTATATATATAAAATAAGGGCAGATTGCAGAAACAGTATTTAGACGATGTCTACGGTTAAACAATGCCTAAGTAAGGCTGCCGCATTGCAAAGACTTTATTTATCACTTAAGACATTGCCTAAAACCGACGGTCAACCGGTCATGTTTAAACACTGCCGAGAGCACTGTTTAACCTCAAATGAGAGGAGTGAATCACAATCAAATGAAACATGTAATTTGTATATCATGTTGGGACTATTCCGGGAAGAAAGGTTAGGCCGATGGCCTCTCTGTGGGTCGTTCGCTGCTAAATTGCAGCAATTCGACTGACATGTACGGGGAGATAGATGAGCCGTAGCCATAATAACAGCCCTAGTATTTGCCTGGTGTAAACATAGTAAAACTACGGAAAACAATCTTCAGGGCTGCCGATGATGCGTTTCGAACCTACAATCTCCAGAATGCAAGCTACATCTACATGGCCCGTACAACACACTCGCCTTACTGTTGCTCCATCTTCGTCAAAGCTACCGTATTTATGAGTAGATTACACTCACTATAACAACGCTAAAATCAAAGCTACACTTCCCCGTACGGTGGCGTGTCGCTTTAGTGTCGATAATATTATGATGAGATTTAATTTCCACCGAAAGTGATACTCTTATATATGGGCACGTCATGCTCATGATTAGCCATATTTGAATAATGTGTAGACAATGTGTAGGAAGACAAACAGCTGACTGGCGTTCGGCGCGCGCACCGACGAATTTCATTGGTTGCGACAAGCACAGAGTTGCATGAAAGATACTTCTGTCTCCATTTTCAAACCAAAATTGAAACTTTAAGCGATGTCTAGTTAAACCCTGACTGAACATTGTTTATGCAATGGATGATCGTGCTCGATTTAGACGTTGCCTAAGGCTTAAAACTAGTCATCGTTGACTTGAGAGCTTTGTCTGTATATTGCTCAGAATTTAAAAAGAATGGTATTTCTATATTGGCCGTGTCCACAGTAACTGCACTTTTTACTTTTACGTCATTTCTGTCTGTATGTACGCACATAATGAGAAAACAGCTGAAGAGAACTGAATGAAAATTGGTATGTAGTCAGGAAATAAGCCACCACAATTTAGGCTATAAATCATTTTATTCACGCTGAAAGAAACTGTAGTTTAGAGGAAGGTATTTCTCAAATATTTATGTTATTAGCAGTCCTTTAAAAGATATAAATATACTATATAACTAAAGTTACATAGAATTAAATTTCTGATCATTTATGACATACATTTTTACTGTGCCGGTTGTAATAACAGAGATATTCATGAATTTGTATTTTTGTTGCTAAGTCCATATCAACGCCAAGCCATGAGCAAATGGGTAAACAGATTTTTGAAAATCTGTATGTAGATTCAGGGAATAAGAAACTACAATCTAGGCTTTAAATAATTTTATTTGCCCTGGATGAAATGGTAGTTTAGGGGAAGGCGCCTCAATTTTAATTTTTAATACCTGTTATTGGACCTACTGACTATGTAACCAAAGTTATAGAGGATACAATTTATGCTCATTTATGTTTTATTCAGTTTTACCGCACTGACTGTGGTAAGAGTGGTATTTCAGAGCCTGAAGAAATCTAAATGTGAAAGCCTATAGTGTTGGAAGCTCATAAAATTGATCAACAACAACATTACATCGACCACAGTTTGTTGTGATGTCCTTTGTCTTTTATGCTGTCACTCATCTCCGATATAGGCCTATGGCATTACTGCTGCGTTTCGAATATAACAGCCTGACCGAATATTGGTGGGAAATAGCCGGGGAGTTAGATAACCTCCTCCTTTAGTACGCCTTTCCTCTGGTCCATAAATTTCTGATACTACTGGTACGTAACACACTGGTTTATCATAGTACTCCAGCAACTCGATCCCTACTTTGATGCGCTGATTTGAACGAGCAGTATGCAAACTTAACGGAATACGGCAGAGGAGTGTTCACAGCTGTCTGTGGCTTGGACACTCCAGCTCTGGAACTTCGGACTGTTAGATCGGCAGCACAGTACTATTCGTTAAAAGTGAGGAAATGTGTCGTTTTTCATTTAATTGAATATTTAATATGATAGCATTTCTTTCAAGGGTGACAATCCTACTGATGTCATTGTAATGCCGTAAGTTGATTTCAGTTGGGAAATCCACTTATGGCCGGTTTCTGGTACACCACAGTTACCTAAATGCGCTTGTAACTTTAACTGCGCTGTTAACTTTAATGAGTTTCCAGAAACTTAAATCCAGATTTATAAGCCCTGGTAACAAACAGTGCAGTTATCGTCATGTTTAGTATCTGTCGTCCTCCAATAGATATCTCTACACAAATGATTTTAGGGTTATTTTGGTAATATCTAGTTACTTTTACTAGCAGAAGTTTTCTACAAGGAAAAATGGTTAGCAAATATGTACACAGTCATCTCAATCAATCTGATTAGCATGTTATAATCTCTCATAATATGAATATACAGTATGTACGATCAAATAATGCAAACATTATATAAATATTTCCAGTTCTTATTCACAGTACGCAGTCATCATCTAAATTTCACCTTGATTGTTGTCAGTAAAATGATAAAAATACACAGCAATTTCCAAACAGATCACTTTTCACTGATCCAGAACACAAGGGTAAACAAAAAAATCCATAAATGAAAACGTGCAGCACACTTTGGAACCTATCATTCCGGCACTGAAGTTCTGCACTGATGGTGCGATATCCATTTGTTCCTGCTGCAGATTTTTTTTGTAGATTGCAAACAAACCGAAAACTCCTAATTAAAACACGCATATGTCGTTTTTCTCTTCAAGGATGCTGTATATGTACGGTAAGATTGCCGTTTCTTCAGTTTTTCTTCCGTATCTCTCTGGGAACTCACTCATTTATCATTCTTCTTTGACATGTAATTTCACCTGATCAGATGCCAAACCCTTCAGAATTACATTTTTTTCCGGGCTTTCATGGCACAACTTGGACAACACGAAAGCATTACAATCTGCGCATCTTCAACAGCCAAAAGAAAATAGCCATATCACTCAATTTTTCATTAGTACTGTAGTTCCCTAATGTACTCCTCGAACTGAGAATTTGTAGTTCATAATAACTGCAACGGACTAGTAATTTGAGATGTTTTACTTACACTGAGCACGCAACATACATTGACAAAAATACTCTCGTAACTGCTGACGTGAAGTCCACTTGAGAATTTCAATCGACCCTAGCGAGCTAACCCCGCCCTGGGTTGTGAAGTGTGTTGACACAGATAAGATGACATAACCTACAGCTCCCTGCAAGATTTTTAATTAAGTCTAGATGTTTTTTATGTTTACTGGGAGTCTATGAGACCTCACGTCACCGGTTAAAGAATATAATAACATTAAAAAAGCAATGAAAATTCGATATTTATTACCCAGCAGGCTTATATTAAATGCATACCGGTACCTAAGATATTTATTATTTAATACAAATGTAAATATTGCATAATTTCAGACTGGGTGTTAACTAACTGTTGGTGGAACACATGAATCAAAGCCTGACGAAAGAGATCTTAACATTAATTCTACTGTACACAGAAAGATCAATTTGAGCCTGATGAAAACCCATTTGATTCGAGTTCTATTTCATTTGACGATTCATTTCCCGTATTGCAAGATACATCTACATTAGAGGCGTCATACTTCGAGAAGACTATAACCTGAACAGATGACACCATTTAAGTAGAATCAGTGACTAAAAGCCAGTGATAACGTGGAAGTAAATGTACCGACCAAAATGTCGACACCAGCACACCCAAGCACGTTAAAACTACAATGAATGACTGTAAATATACTACAACTAGTTCATTATCACGTATTAATGTTTACGAAACTAACATAAGACCTTGCACGAGTGGCGCCTCATAGCGGTATATGTTGGAATCGGTTCTAATAGAGTAGCTGCAGTTACCAGTCGTTGCGCAGATAACTGTGAAGAAGCCGATAACTGTTGTTTCGGAAACTCGTTTTAAACATATCACCATGTTGTCACTGATAACTGCGCATCTACAGATAACTGTCATTCCAGAAACCAGCCATTAGTCTTTCTGAGGATGTAAAATGGCAGGTGGAGAAGAGCCTGCCATTATAATGAAAATTCACCAACTTGATTGTGAATGATGTTAGGCAAGAGGGCCTACCATTACAATGAAAATTCCCTAAACCAGTCCTCACAGAAGAAAAGAAGTAGCTATGCAATTTAATACAATCTTACCCACAACGTGTACACTACCTAACCCAGAATTCTGTATACAAAGTAGAATTCCGTAGCGAAGCACAGGTACATCAGCTAGTGATGACGCAATCGAATTAAAAAATTTTTCTTTTTGAACAATGAGGTTACTTTGTTACTTCCAGGCACGGGACTAAAATTGACAAACTCGCTGTACTTCCTGCGCCAGACAGCAAGCTGCTGCCTGGTGCTGCACTTCAGGGAAGGGAAGGCCGGGAGGGAAACTGGGGTGAATGTTAGACAGAGACAATGCTCGGGGCGCTCGTTTCATACAGTCGCTACCTAGCCCCAATAAGCAGAGTAGGCTGTGGTGGACTGCACTCGGCCGACTTAACTCCCATGGACCTTTCTTGTTACGTGAAGATTGAAGTAGAAGGGGGAATATTGAGCATTTACTGTAATCAAACCATTGGGCATATTGTTTCTTTCCTTTAGTATTTCACTCCTTTTACAATGTGTGAGTAAAGGAATGCACGATCGTATGGCGGCAGTGATACATCTTCAGGCTTGTTAAATAAGGAATGTTGCTGCGACCAACAGATGAGGGAAGAAACGATTGGGTGAATTCCTGGACTGACAAGTGTGTGTTAATTACTGCATGTTCTTGTACTGTGCATGCAATTACGGCTACTTAATATACGGTGGATATTGCCTGTAAGAGACAAGGACAGTTCTGCTTGAGTCAAATTAAGAAACTTGTGCTTTCATGCGGAGAATCATCTCTGTCCCCTATCATACACCCCCTTCCCTGAAATACAGCAGCAGGCTGCTGTCTGGCACAACAAATATGGCGAGTTCGTACATTTATATAGCATGCACGGAAGTAACAAAATAACCTAATTTTTCTAAAAGAAAAATGTTCCCTATATAACAGGAAGAGTATCCCTCATTTTTTGTCAGCATAATTTAAATACAACCTGTACACATCAAAAAGTTTTGCATCACCCTGATTTTTGCCCAAGAAATTCGTATGATTGTTAGGGATCTGTGCATGACACTAGACACATTATACAGCAAAGAAACAATCTATTATAAACAGAAACATACAAAATGAAAAATAAAGCTCATCTTTCTGGAAGTTGCCCTCATCATCAATGTCCCACTCCAGCAGTCGCCCGGGTGTGGTTAACAAGCCTCCTTCAGTCCTTTCTGTCCTTCCACTTTTCCTGCTCCATTACTTCCGCCATATCCAATCCAGCTTCTCTAATGTCCTTCCAAATCTGATCCATCCACCTTCTCGGTCTTCTAACTGGCCTCTTTCCAATTCCCTTCTTGCTACCCGTTCCTTTCCCATTCTTTTTAAATGCCTGAACCATCCCTTTCTTACTTTCTGTAAATTCTGTACTAACGGTTCTATATTTAGCTCTCCGATTTTAATATTTTGAATTCTATCTCTTCTTGTCTTTTTAACCGATGTTATTAAAATTTGCATTTCTACTGCTTGGATCTTACTATCTTGTCTCTTATTACTTACCAGTGTTTCTAGTCCGTATGTTACAATTGGTATGAAATACTGTTCATATAATGTTAATTTCGTTCCCTTGGGTGCTTTGTCATTCCATAAAAGCTCTCTGACTTGATAAAATGTTGTACCTTTACTTAGTCTGTTATTAATTTCAGGGTTGATTTCATTTCTTACATTAATAATACTACCCAGATATGCAAACTGTTCTACATTCTCTAACTGTTCTCCATCTATGTTTACTTGGCTTCTCTTTTCCACAGTGCATGACTACAGTTTTCTTTTTACTAATTACCATTCCAAACTCCTTCAGATTTTCATTCCAAATGTCCAGTCTTCTTTGTACTTCCTTTTCTCCCTTTCCCCAATCACCACTCAGCTGCCCTCTTGCAACCAATTCTGATCTCTCAATACCAAGTCACACCATCTCTGGCACTGATGCAGGCCTGCACCTTTTGAGGCAAGCTGTCCACCAATTCTTCTAAGCATCCTTGGTCCAGCCTGTCCCATCCTTCAATGGCATTACAACAGACATCCGCCAGTGTATGCAGAGGGTATCTGTGGCCTGGACAGCATGTTTCAATTGGTCTCAAGTGTGCTCAATGGCATTCAGATCCTGGGAACACGCAGGCCACTTCATCTTGTGATGTTTGGGACATCACTGCATGTTTTTAATTATTGAACTATGTAATTAATTGATACGATGTGTATATTTAATCACCGATAGGTCATGTTTAAATTAATATGTATGTATGTATGTGTATATATATAGGGTTTTTATCATCCATTTCAATCATCATTTCATTTCTTTGTATCGGGGCTATAACGTATTCTGAACGAACAAATTATTGGGTAAAGTATTTCAACATCATGCATATTTATAACTTGCAGTAAATTTTCCAATAGCCGTTGTGAGGTGACCAGAGTCAGCAGGCTAATTTCAGCCCAATTCCAGGAAAAGTACGTCATCTAGGTTACGAGAGACCTTACCCTCTCCACCTCATGAAGAGACAGTTGATACATTATTAACACCCACTTTTCAAACTCCGCTTCGGGGCGCTTTATTTCAGCGGGAAAGTTCAGCCTATGTGAATGAACGTAATGAAGCAACGTGATGGATTCACAGCAATACATCGGAGAAGGGATGAGACCTCGAATCTTACTGGACCATGTGATATGGCTGATGGAAGGAGACTTTTGAACCGATATATACCACCGACAAGAGCTGGAGAGGACATTAGCATTCTTATTCACTTTGAGATTCACATTCACATTCTTATTGGACATTCTGATTCTCACTCTTGGAAGAGACTCTTACTACGATTCTACGTCTGCACGTCGGAGAAGATTTTAACTTAGTTCACTTCGCATCTGAGTATATTCTACTCAAAAGTTACTCTCACTGGGACTTGTTATCTCAATGACGAGAGGTAATCAACGGGAGACCGGTTTTGACTAGTTAGGGGAGGAGAGCTTTTATTATGAATTTAGCTACACTACTGTTCTGTAATACGGAAGAATACGAGTGTATTCTCTCCATGAACATAACCCATGATGGTTTTGCATTTAAAATTAGGGCTCATTACGACTTTATGTAAGGAGTACAGTAGGATGTGTTAAAGACAGGAAGTAGGACTGGAATCCAACAACAGATGAAGCAGCCGGCACGAGAGATCCTCATATCATCAGCTTCAAGACAACAGAGTCTACAATTGGTGAGCTAAAGGCATAAGTTACTGCAAGTCTTCGCACAACAGTTCATTTTTAAAATTAATTTCATTCAATTTTTCTTTTGCTTCCGTAAGTTCAGATTTCGTTAAAACGCTGTTACGTCACGTTTTTCATCTTAATAAATAGCTGTTTTAATTTGTATTTTATGAAATGATTATTAATGATCCTTAAATTCCAAGTTAATGTACTTAATGATTTGTGTTCCGTTCACCTCACCCCTGGGAGTTTTTGAGTCTCATGACATATTATTATTATTATTAATTATCTACTTTTGTTTTCAAGCCATAAGCTTGAAGACTGGCGCCCTTGGGATACTGTTTATAGAGAAACAATGACATATCATTTATTTATTTTAACATTAAAGTGACCCGCCACGTTATAATTTTGTCATACATCTGTGGGCCAAGTGGGTACGTCACAATCTGAGTGATCCCAACCTCCTAGAGGTAGTCTGTTACCAAGCACACACGGTGCACTCTGGCGTTGTCCTGTAGGCAGAAGCCTTAACTGTGTTGATGAAAAGGCAGCATAAACGGTTCGAGGAGGGTGTTCCTATATGCCTCTGCCTGCAGGTGGCCTTCAGTAGTAATAAGCGGCGGCCACACGATTCCGGTGCAAACCATGGTGGTCCCTCCCCTCAGCTGGATCCGTGAGGCAGGATGATGGAGGTGTTCGGTGTTTCCAGGACTTCTCCATACACGACTCCCATGATTGTTAGGAGCAAGGGCGATCCTACACTCATCCATGAACAGTACACGTTGCCACTGATTCAGGTTCCAACCATTGTGCTCTCTCGCCTACCTGTACCGGGCACCACGGTGCTGTGGGTGAGTAGGGGTGATCGCCACCGGATGTCTACCATACAGATTCATGTTGTGAAGACAATTATGGATGTTTGTGCTGTAACAGATGTGCCAGCGGCCACCAAAAAGTCGCAGCGTTGCACTGTCACAAGGAATCCTGAGGGCCCAAATCCAAAGATATCGGTCCTCAGCGGTCGGCCTGTTTGAAGCAAATCCTCACATCAGAATGGTTCACCTCGATCACTTGGGCTATATTCCAAATGGACAGCCCTTGTTTGTGCAGTCACAATACCGGTCCGGTCAAATGGTGTAATTGTCCAACCAGCCATGTTTGCACACTGACAGGACTATCCAGTTCTACATGTATTCCCAAATTTTGGTACGTAAGAGTGTGCTAGTGTAGGCATGAAATATCCAAGAGGTAGTGGCACCTGAAGACCCTCTTCCTTGCACTAAAGTTGCACATGCAGTTGCCTACAATGGAAAACCAAAAGGGTTTTCTCAGCATTACGGGTATGTGTGCAAACGTTTTGCCAGAACAATAGATTCTTGTATTCAAAGTCAAATTTCTCATACTGAAATTTCCCATGAACCCTTTCGCTTTCAAGCTCTCATCTGATGAATGTGTGAAAACTGTCAGCCATATTTATTCCATCATGCGCATACTTCTTTTAAAATTACATAGAATGCACAACAATAAAGATATCAACATGAAAGCCTGTAAACTTATAATAGAGTACATATAACTTATTATCACTGCAAGTTAGTCATGCTCTTAACCAAAAGGGTTCAATTAAAAAACAATATACTTTCCTACACCATATCTGATTTCATCAATATAGGCTATTCTTACGATGGGCTTGCCACACCCAAAGGCATTTTATACCTACTGCCAGGTTCAAACTTAGGCTGCCACTAACATGAAGACAAACGTCTTTCATAGCCGCTCCTCCGGAGTACAGGCGCTACGGGTTAGCCCATTCTGCCATCTCCAAAGCACCAAAGTTCTTCTCCTCCGCCGTAGATGCCGCTGAGGACTTCACCAATAACTCAGGGCAGGGGCCCTCCATATTTATGACCCTTGGAGAGAGGGTGTCCCAGTATTATAAAGCCCCCAGGAATTGGGCTACCTATTGGTCCGTGGGTTGCATTGGGTATTTCAACTTATGTTGGAAGAGGAATGGTGGAAAGACCGAAAAAAATGGAGGGGAACCATATTTGCCCCTACCCGCCTACAGCTGGACAATGGGAAACGATGATTTTTTTTTTTTACAATTTGCTTCACATCGCACTGACACAGATAGGTCTTATGGCGACGATGGGATAGGAAAAGGCTAGGAGTTGGAAGTGGCTGTGGCCTTAAGGTACAGCCCCAGCATCTGCCGGGTATGAAAACAGGAAACTACGGAAAACCATATTCAGGGCTGCTAACAGTGGGGTTCGAACCCAACATCTCCCGGATGCAAGCTCACAGCCGCACGACCAACTCGCCCGGTAATAAATATAGAAACAAAGTCACAAGTTTTCGATTGATGTTAGTAGAAAGGATATATTATTGTTTACTAGCATGGTAAATATCAATATTGTATGTGCATTAGATCTAAGGATAGATTAATTTGTGTAGTGATGTACCACTGAAAAATGTCAGCCATTTTTGCATAAAATACACATTTCTTACTGGAGGCGCTGGATTATCATCATCGTTAATTACACTTTCTGATTCGGGAAAAAAGCATCCTCACAGAATTGAACTCGTATAGATGACATTACCAACTACTGCACAACAGAACTACACTAATGGTGATAAATTAATCGTACCCACAAAATTTCACCGTAATTTTCAACCTAAATGAAGGATAATTGCTTTCACACAAATCAATAGTAAAATTAGCGGTAAATTAACAAATACCATTATTACTAGAGAAATACATGTACGCAATCACGGCGACTATCTCACTATAGACACCACTCTTCCGTGGTACTCCGCTTCATCGCACCGTATTTTGTTTCCTTCTTGAGGTCTAGGGCTAGCACCGATTAATGGAAGGGCTACGTCTGTGAATTCCAAGTATCTGTATCCAACATGACCAGCATGGGCAGTTCAAGCAGAAAAATGGAGGTGAAAAGTATATCTTAACACAAAAATGATTTTTGTTGGAAGAAAATAAAGCCTGATTCCTGGACCAATTATTAATTAATGAGTTAGCACCGACAAATAGGAGTGCTATGCCTGTGAATTCTATCTATCTTTGGCCAGCATGACTAGCACGGGCAGTTCAAATGGGATAATGGGCGTAAAAAGTACATATAGTAAATAACACAAAAAGGATTTTTGTGGAAAGAAAAATAGCATGATCCCTGGACCAAATATTAATTAAAGAGTTATGGGTACAAGTCAACAACTCGCCCCACCACGAAACATCAAGCAAAGAAAAGTTCAAAGACGGTAAGGGAGCAAAGACTTCACACACACACAAAAAGTGTTTGACGAACAAAAGACATACTGAAGCGCTATGACGTAGTAGCATTCACAGTTGTAATGTAGCAAAGTATTCTAATTTTAATCATAATTTGCGTAAAAGCAATTATCTTCCATTTAGGACAAAAATTATAAATTTGATGGACACGATTCGTTCACGCATCCTAATACAAATGCACAAATGTTGGATAAATGCAAAGACTGAAGTTTATTTTGACAACCCAGGATCACTTGCGTGTATTTCTATCCTGCCAGCCCTCATTTCATAAAGAAAACAATGATAGAAAAAATTATCTCACCATCTGCACACATATTTCCTCAAATTGTAGCAGTTCCTACAAACTACATACATCCCTACCATCATAGATTACATGCAGATGCTGTGAAAACCATGCAGGCTTTCGTAAGTTTTATCAACATCTATGAAATGTTTGAAGTGATGCATATCGAATTAAAGATACTTAAAACAAATCACTCATGAAACAAACTAGGACCAGATGAATCTATGCACTTCAAAAACTGAGTCTCAAACTGCTGGAGAAGTTTCATCAAGTAATACATTTAACTTGGAATACCAAAATCTACAACAAAGTTGCATAATGCACAGTCCACTTTGTGAAAGAATAGTGAAAACTGTAATTCAATTGTTTACCTGTTACAATCGATATGATGCCTTACATAAACACAAGACAATGTTGCTGTAACCAAGCAAACTGGCATGAATAACAAATGGTCTTCTGTACAGAATATAATCAGGAATTACTGCTTAAATATTGAGTAAAACAAAGCATACAAAAATCCCTCCTGTATAAACTAATTTGGTTGCAAAAATCCTTGCATGGGCAAAGGTATAGGCTACCAAGAACACCATTTGGACTTCTAGATAAATGCAAAGATTAAAGTTTATTTTGACAACCCAGGATCACTTGCGTGTATTTCTATCCTGCCATCACTAACACGATGTTATCTCACTTCGCTCACACTTGTAATCATTAACTGCAGCAGAGTAAATATACAAAATATTTTTATGTGATGAGTAAAAATAAATAAAATTTAAAATTACTTTCTATTTACTTAAAAGTTTTCTGTGCGAAAATCATGCAGGTCCCGTTTTTAGTCATCTAAGCCTGGCTGCGCTCCATAAAGGTTACACTACCAAACAATTTCTTCTGTGTAATCTTTATACGAGCCTGGAACTACTATAAGTCTACTCTGTTTTGACGCCATGAACACATTCCAGTTTATCCCAGCTTCAAACATGAAAATGGAGGGGAAAAGTATATCGTAACACAAAAATTATTTTTGTTGAAAGAAAAATAGCATAATCCCTGGCCTAACAATTATATTAATGAGTTAGCACAGACTTGTTAACGTCGGCAACATTATTATCTCCCATGGTGAAGAGAAGGGTTATAATTGACATGCCTCTGATTAGATGTGGTCTTACAAGCATCAAGAACAGTAGTGCGAGAAAATTTCCTCCTGGTAACAATTATTCGTATTTGCCTTGCAACCAATCTGTGCATTTATTGCTTCAATGAACATAAGGCTGAAGATAGTAAGAAACCACCAATGATTCATTCATTTCAAGCGATTCATAATATCCACACCTCATTAAGCGAGGTCATAAAACACTATATCCCCCTATTTTACTTACTTCACCTGAGTCTGGATAAATGACATTATCATCATGTCCTTACCAGTACATACTACTACTACTACTACTACCACCACCACCAGTTTTGCAGCCAAATAATAGGCAAGCGCATAAGTTATGAAAAAGATGCCAGCTGGCAAGGACTGTACACATGAGTACGTCGTACATTCCTATCTATGAAATGTCACTGTAAAATTTGTCACAAAAGGAACATAATTGCTTTTACACAGTTGAAGTCTAAAATCTGCGGTAAATTACGAAATATTTTATTTTTGGAGAATATTATGTATACCTACTTTACAAGTACTTTTGGTGCTACGCTCACATTAACACACGTATGTCTTTTGTCAGTCTTACACTTTCAGAGGATGGTTGCCTAGTTGTACTTCCTCTTAAAACAATAATCACCACCACCATCTTACACTTTCAACAATTTCGTATGTAACGTCTGTGTTCACTGAAGTTCTTTGCTTTCATTTCATTGCTTCAGTTGTCAGTATCATTCAAGAAGACAATTTCCTGAATTGTATCGCATATGCAAGATGTAATAGGCGACAAAAAGCTATGGCCAATGTACATAAGAATTCTGTGGACTAGTGATTTATTGGTCCAGGGATCATGCTATTTTCGTTCGAACAAAAATAAAATATATTTACTGGTCCATGGATCATGCTATTTTTCTTTCAACAAAAATCATTTTTGTGGTACTTACGATATTTCTCTGTAATGTGCAGCACCAAGTTGTTGAATGCGTCCTTAGTTGTTTTTCCGCAGAGTTCCAGCCACATCAATATAACATAGACATTTGCCTCATTGAAGAACGAAATAACATCGTGAATGCTGTTGACCTCTATTTTGCTGTTTGAACTGGCCGCTCTAGTCATATGGAAAAAGATTATGAGAATCCAGACATGGCACTCCCATTCCTTGGTGCTAAGCCTGGACCTCAAGAAATTAACAAAAGACGGCACCAGCAGCGCAATAAGACATAGGCATAAAGGAGTCCTGTCTACAGGCCTTAAGTATGTATTCATATTTCTGTAGTAACGACGGTATTTCTTAATTTACCCCAGATTTTTCACTTCATTTAAGTAAAAGCAATTACGTTCCATTTGTGACAAATTTTACAGGGACATTTTGTAGATAGGAATGCGCGACGTAACCAGAGTTTCCAGGCAAAACCTGCCCCTGATGCATTTTCCAGCCAAAAAATTCACATTTGAACCCAGGGCTCCATGGTAAAATGACTATCGCTAAGGATGAAAACTAAGTCATTGAAAGGAGACAAGTGTTGCTCAAGGCTTTTCTAACATATCAGCAATATTTTAGTTATTACAAGAAATAAACAACTTGTTACATTTTAACTAACAGTGCCGAATGACTACAGGTTAATATAATTATCTATTCCAATTTTTAAAATGTCCACGGTAGCCAAATGAGCATGCCATTCAACCGTGTACTTTTTGCTTTCAGTTCCTTTTAAATAATTACACATACAAAACAGTGGACAAAACCTGGTAGCCTAACTCACTTCATGCAAATTTTGGTGCCACGACATCACAACATTCTGCCTAAGAAGGAACAAACGGTTGACAACTGAGCGTACAAAGAAACTGTACACAGGTTCCACCATAAGGTGTGCAGAACCATGGGATTTCACAAGCCAGGACCAGGCTGCGTATGTGTTTTCTGCGACCAACAATGCGATATATACCATGCCATCGAATGTGTGTAGAAAAGGAAGCTTGGCACAGTTGTGTCAATAACTGATGATTTTTTGCATGCACTGATTGAATATTATTGATGTATATCTAAGTGTATATATTATGACCATTTGGTTGCAATAAATTTATTATATATTAAACCATGTGCTATTAAGAAAATACTAAATGCCCCTACTTTATTAACCACAGCAATTTGTCAGCCAGGAAAGGTCAAAAGAAGATAAGTGTCCCAAAAATTCCTGTTAAATGAATTTAGAATCCCTTACAGACATACATTCACTAGCCCATCTGGTAGCCATGGTCGTTAAGGTGTTGAAGCCTAAACGGCCTGACACCGTGGTTAGCCAGTTCGAGTCCCGTTGTTCCAAAAAGTTTCACCATCAGAATGTTGGCCGGCAGGGTATGGGAGATGATCAATTTCTATTCACTAGATTGTGTACTAAAAGCCTGGATTAAATTCCAAAGCTCTTTGCAGTGCTCATATGGAGTGAGGGCATATGACGCTGCTGATGGGGATTTGTCCGTCGGATGGAAGCGATAAGCCTTGAGCAGACCCCTTGAAGCTATTCGACAGGAGTACCCTATGTGCCGGCACAGGGTTTCAACCTCTCCCTTCCTACTATCATATATCACGACACGCCTGTCATTTCATTAACTCCTCTGATGAGGTTGACACCAGGAAGGGCGTCCGATCATAAAACCCGCCACGGCACCGTAGGGAAACGGGACAAGGGTTGGACAAACAAACACAAGTGTGCATTAATGATATGCCAACCAGAAGCTAATAATAAAGTTTTAATGCAGCCAATGGCCATATGTAAATTTTCTACTCTTTACTATATTCATGTAAGGACTTCTCTCTTTTGCTACACTTATTGAAGTGGTATCGTTCACATATTTTCTCACACAGTTTGCACACGCATTCGTTGCTTGGATCGTGATATATCTCGATTGCTTATGATGGAAACTATGTACAGCCAGCCTGTTAATAGCACTGCGCATGTTCTTATTTGGGCCCATCCAGTCTCTATTTGTCATAGCATCCGTCACGTAGAACTCCGGCCAGATTTCTTCTCTTTTGCTTAACCTCAGATTTAGGTGAGCAGTAGCTTGGGGTGTCGATGGCACAGAAAGATATCTTAAGGTCCTCGATAAGGAAAGGCTCCTGAGCTAGTTCATAAGCTGGTCTAGATGGAGATGTCTTAGAAATACCTAATATTCTTTTCAGAAAGGTAGCTTTCACTTTTTCAAGGGTAGTTAGGTCAGATGATAATTTGTCCCAGATGAAATCAGTATGGGTAGTATCTTTGCATGAAAAAGTTTCATTGCCAAGCCTATTTTATAAGCTAAGACATGTAATAATAAAACTAGCAGTGCATGGGTACCACCATAAACTATGTCTTATCACGACCCAAATGAAAAATTCTGAGTGCTCGTTATGCGATCAATTCTGAAATATATCACATCACAAGATGTAAAACCAACGACAAATCTCTATGCGATTATAGCAAAGACTAAAATGGTCAATAATCTACGTAGTGCACATTCGTGTTCTTTTCTAATAATAATTAATGATATGCCAAGGCTTTGAGAGTCGAGTTAATATGCAGCAAATCAAATTTAGATTTTTCGCTTCGAGAGAACAAAAATAAGCACGTAATCACTATCTAAGTGTATTTAAGTGTATATATCATGACCATTTGGTTGCAATACTATTATTATTAAAAATAAGCACGTATGTCAAGACTAAATATTTTTAAAATATATATATTTACATATGTTCAAAGAAATTAAATGCGTTTAATTTAATAAGTTTTTAAAGTAAAATTATTTCCTCGGATTCTGTTTTCAACAATCTAACACGAGTTACACCCAAAATAATAATCCACAAAAAGCCCATTTGCCTGTCATCTGGTAAGATCGTTTAAGCTCTTTAACTAGGTTAGGGTTCTCGCAAACACTCAGTGGTATTTCCATACGCTAAAGGGACAGGTGCAACTCTCTCCAGACTATTATTGTGTAACTAATCAATCATTCGAGAGTTATGAAACAATTCAAATTCAGAACATGCAAAAATCGTACGACGAACACGTGGACACAATCACATTAACAAGGCAGAATATTTAATCATGTACAGGCTCAACTATGAGTTCAACTCCTCAAGGCCTCCCTAATATTATGATTAGTCTCTTTAACACAATACAATATAGAACGAGTGGACAAATATGTTCAAGTGTCAATAAATTCACAAAACGCAGCAACGCATAGGAACGAACATGGCAACGGCAAGAAACACGTGAAACGATTTCTTGGGATCTAACTCAACAAAATTGAAATATTAATAATATTTTTCGGAGAGAAATATGTTACACTGAGCCTTAAGCACATTTGTACAACGAAAATGACACATGTTCACAACAAAAATACAAACCTCTCCCTTTGCCTTCATTTTCGACTTATTATTCTACCCAACACTACAGGAAAAGGAAGTACCACCATACAAGTATTCAGAATGGTTATGTCAAAGAAGATTATTTACGGTAATAACGGGTAACACAAAATAACAATCTTTGAGGAGTGTATAGGAATTCCGTGGAGCGAAGCAATATTATTATAGGAATTCCGTGGAGCCCAGCAATGAGAAAGAAGACAGTATAGAGTGTGTACCAACGAGCTAGAACTGGTGTGTACAATAAGCCTACTTTTATTTTCTTGTAGGAATTGACCAAACCGCGAAACACAATAAACTTCATAAGGCCTGCTGGGTGGCTCAGACGGTAGAAAGCTGGCTTTCTGAGCCCCAGTTGACATATTAGTTATCTGAAGTTGCTCAAATAAGTCTAGCGGAAGCCAGTAAGGAGAACAGACGTGTCGTGTGACGTGCGCCTGTGGAGTGGAGTGGAGTAGGAGTGGGGAAGCGGTCGGGCCAAGTGGACGGCAAAGAGATGGATAGGATGAGCTGGGTAGACGTAGAAGTTATGAGAAAAGTCGTAAAAGAGGTAGTACAGGAGTTATGCCCGTTCGAGCAATTAAAAAAGATGCTTCAGGAGCAAGTCCAGGAGTACGAAAAGACGAGACAGTGGATCCAGGATTACATGAAAAATACGAAGGCAATAATGAAAGACAGCGAGAAAGATCTGGTGTCACTAAGGGAGAAAATAAAAAATATGGAAGAGGAGGTGGTAAACCTGAAGAAAGAAATAGCAGTTTGCAGACAGGAGCGTAAGAAGAAATCCATATTTATTTATTTACGGGGTGGAGGAAGAAAAGTCAGAATCTAAAGTGGACATTATTTACAAAGTGGTAGATCTCATACAAAATAAAATGAAAATTAATTTCAGTGAGGTCGATATAGACAATGTGGAGAGAGTTGGCAAGGTGGGAGGGTACAGGCCCATAAAAGTGTCGCTGCTATCTTCATTGATGGCAGATATAGTGATAAGGAACGCTAGTAATCTGCAGAGTGAGAAAATTGGAGTTAAGGGGGATTTCGGAAGAGAAGAGAGTAGAAATTTCAAAATTCTAAAGAAACACTTAGTGAAAGCGAAAATCCAGGGGCTGAGAGCGTATATTAGTGGTCAGATACTTGTGGTAAGCGACAGGAATTGGACCCGGAAGTGGACAGTGTCGAAACTGAAATCAATGGATGAGAGTTTGAGGCAAGAAGAAAAAAGCAGGGCTGAGAGTTCGAGGCAAGAAGAAACTACCAGGGCTGATGTGAGGCAAGAAGGAAAAAGCAGGGCTGAGAGTTCGAGGCAAGAAGAAACTACCAGGGCTGATGTACATACTGTAAAGGGAGGAACACTGAGTAGATGGGGTTCCTGGGAAGCGATCGTAAAAAGAGCTGAAGAAAAAGGAAATGCAAGGAGGATGGAAGTAGTCAGGAAATTAATGAACGAACTAGTGTCGGAGGTCAGCGCGAGTAAAGAAAGCAGGATGCAGGAAGAGAGGATGGAAGAAGAATCACAGGGAAAGACAAGTGGACAGAATCGGAGCGAGAAAAATGGTTTGAGGGAGGAAGCAGAAGTAAGAAGTGCCGTGGTTAAAGGGAGAAGCTTGAGTTTGAAGGAGCTATGGGGTAAAAAGGGAAAAATGGAAGAAGGAGTAATTACGAGAAGTAAAAAGACAAGTAACAGTAGTAAGTAACATGGTTTGCCTGTGTTATGAAATAGATGTCTGTAAGGGGCGGTGTTAAGTATAAGTGATTGTTGTGTCAAAGTTGAAGTGAATGATGGTGGAGTTCAATGGATGGATGATAAGAGAGGTAGCGAGGTTTAGAGGGTATTCATTCAAGTGAAGGTGTCTTTAAGTGTATTGAGATCGTATTGGTGAGTGATTTATTAGTTAATGATAAGAGGTATATACGTAAGGATATGTGGTATGGAATTGAAGAGAATGATTGTGGAGTGCGATGGATGGATGATAAGAGAGGTAGTGAAGCTTAGAGGGTATTTATTCAAGTGAAGAATGATAAGAGGTAGATATGTATTGATGTTTAGAAGTTGGATCAGAGTTTAGATGGATGGATGATAAGAGAGGTAGCGAAGTTTAGATGGTACTTACTCAAGTAATGATGCCTATATGTGTAGTGTAATTGTTACGAGTTTGGAGATATAAAGGAGGTTGGATGGTATCTACTGGAATTGAAGTGTTAAGTATGAAAGGTGATGATGATAGATATATGATAAGAGAGGTAGCGAAGTTTAGATGGTATCTATTCAAGTGATGGGGTCTGTATGTGCACTGTAATGGTTAAAGTAAAGAAGTGATGGTGTCTATAATTGTAATGGTTAAAGTAAAGAAGTGATGGTGTCTGCATGTATATTGTATGATGGATGAATGATAAGAGAGGTGTGTATTGTATGATGGATGAATGATAAGAGAGGTAGCGAGGTGATAAGGTGTTTTTAAGTGTACTGTAATTGTATGGTACTTATTCAAGTAATGATGTCTTGAGCTATAAGATGGATAGATTGTTGAATTCGAAGGATGGATGAGAAGAGGGGTAGCGAAGTCTAGATGGTATTTATTCAAGTAAAGATGTCTTAATGTGTATTATAATTATAAAGTAAATGAGGACTGGAATTGAAGTGTTAAGTATGAAAGATGATGATGGATGAATGATAAGAGAGGTAGCGAAGTTTAAATGGTATTGGTAAGTGATGTATTAGTTAATGGTAAATCGGCAAGCAAAGTTGGTTTTAGATGATTATTTAATTAGATTAAGCATGGTTGAATAAGATGAGTAGGAACAGATAGGTAGTGCAGTGATAAAGTTGCAACATGACTAGAATACGTATTAGCAGAATGTGAGTGCAACGGAAGTATGGAATCAGCAACCACGAGGGAGTCAAGTAGAGGAAATGTAGTAGGAATGGAATGTGCTAAGGTTAGCGTGTATGAGGTCTGTGACATTCATAATACCGCTGAAGCATGGAATCAGCAACCCTGAGAGAGTCAAGTAGAGGAAATGTAGGAGGAATGGAATGTGCAAAGGTTTGTGTGTATACTCAGCAGGGGCATGGTGGCGAATGGATGATAAGAAAGCGAAGTTTAGTGGGTATTTATTCTAGTAAAGGTGTCTTTATGATAAGAGGTAGATATGTAATGATATGTGGCATGGAAATGAAGTGAATGATTGTTGAGTTCGATGGATGGATATTAAGAGAGAGAGCGAAGTTTAGAGGGTATTTATTCAAGTGAAGGTGTATTTATGTGTATTGAGATAGTATTGGTGATGATTTATTAGTTAATGATAAGAGGTACTAGGATAGAATTAGTATAGATTTAATGTTGTAAGTAATTAGTTATAGGCTTAATTTAGATGTAGGGGGTGCCCTAGCATGTGAGCTGGTCATCCGTCCATGTTAGAGGCAGCTTAACAGATTTAGCTAGGGGTGGAACCTTGCATGGTTGTCTGGTATTCCGCCTGTGTGGGGGTCCACCAAGTTAGTTGTATGAAATTTGGCTTAGGCTGGACATTGTTATTTTTTCTTTATAACGGATCAAATGGGTATTAGTACTGTAGATCTAAAGAAAAATAATAAATCTAAATCTCAAATAAGTCACACATGTATCAGTAGATTTACCTGTCCATAAAGGAACTCCGGCAGGGCAAAACTCCGTCACCTCACCTTCTGAGAAACTAAAAAGTACTTGGTAGAACGAAAAACAATAACACTATTTACTACAAAATGGTATCCTACAGAGCGCAGTTCACCAGCTGTTTGGAAATAAATGTATAGAGAAAGAGGATGACACAAGACGCTTGCTGTCCAAAGGCCGGTCTCCACTGATTAACATTTAAAACATCAATATGTTAAATTTAACATGTTAAGGCCGGTCTCGCCGACACAGATAGGTCTTATGGCGACGATGGGATAGGAAAGGCCTAGGAGTTGGAAGGAAGCGGCCGTGGCCTTAATTAAGGTACAGCCCCAACATTTGCCTGGTGTGAAAATGGGATGATTAACATTTAACACCAACATGTTAAATTTAACATGTTACAATTGACATGTATATTGTGATTGTGTCTTCCAATTGACTTTGCATGTTAATTCAGAATGTTGAAGGCCCACTCCACTGATTAACATTTAACAACAACATGTTTAATGTTAAGAGTGTTAAATGTTAACTGGTGCCACCATCGACATGTTGAATGTTAAATGTTGAATACTGTTTCATTTAACATTGTGTCCACACTTAATAAACATGTTAAACTTGACTTTCTTTGTTTATATATAGGCCCTAAATAGTTCATCATAACAATCTGTGGTTATACATTTAGGTGGTGTCTAGTATTTTCAAATAAGGACAATGGACTCAGATAAAGAGGATTTCGCCCTTAGTTATTGCCACTGTTGCTTCTTGTTATGACTTAAGGCCGGTCTCCACTGTTTAAGATTTAACACCAACATGTTAAATTTAACATGTTACAGTTGACATGTATATTGTGATTGTGTCTTCCAATTGACTTTGCATGTTAACTCAGAATGTTGAGTTAACACTTTTAACATGTTGGCGTGTTTTCCGCTCCAAGTGGAAAACATGTCAAGTCAATTCGTTGTTCGTGCGTTGTCGGCACAGCTTCGGCAACTTCCATGATGTTTCCATGCCAACACATAACCTAAACGATGCAAACGACGTGCTCCTCATGAAGTAGGATTATAATTACAACACTCCGCAATACTCCTTCTCTTTGTAATAAGCTACAAATACAGTACACGCACGTGTGTCGTTCTCTCTGCACTATACTAAAATGTCAGAAATGGGGTAGAGCAAGGAGATTACTCTGGACTTAATTAATGATATAATAGAAAGGCCTTATTTGTGAGATGTCTCATCAGAGGAATACAGATATAAAGCGAAGAAAGCCGACAGTTTCCAGGAACTCAAAAATATCTATAATTGTTCCCGCGAGTAAATCGAAAAAAAAACTAGCGTCCCTCCGCTCCCGGTACAGTCGAGAATTGCAGAAAGTTCAGAAAAGTCGGTAGTCGGGAGCGGACGAAGTTTATACCCTGTACTTCAAAGTGGTTTGCTTTTGAAGCTATGAGCAGAGTGAGGGGAGAAAATGTGCCTAATAAAACTGAATTTCTAAATCATAACAAGAAGCAACAGCGGCAGTAACAAAGGCCAATTCCTCTTCATCTGAGTCCATTGTCCTTATTTAAAAATACTAGACACCATCTAAATGTATTACCATAAATTGATATGATGAACTACCTGTATATAAACAAAGGATGTCAAGTTTAACATGTTTATTAAGTGTGGACACAATGTTAAATGAAACAGTTTTTGACATTTAACATTTAACATGCTGATGGTGTCACCAGTTAACATTTAACACGTTTAACATTTAACATGTTGTTGTTAAATGTTAATCAGTGGAGACCGGCCTTTAGAAATGCAGTTTTATTAGACACATTTCCTCCCCTCATCCTTTTCATTGCTTCAAAAGCAAACCAGTTTGAAGTATAAACTTCGTCCGCTCCCGCACCCAACTTATGATTTTTTTTCCAATACTCGACTGTACTGGGAGCGGAGGGACGCTTGGTTTGACTGTGCATGTTAACTCAGAATGTTGAAGTTAACACTTTTAACATGTTGGCGGGTTTTCCGCTCCAAGTTGAAAACATGTCAAGTCAATTCGTTGTTCGGGAGATGTTGGCACAGCTTCGGCAACTTCCTTTCCGTTTCCATGTCAACAGATAGCCAAAAGATGCAAACGACGTGCTTCTCGTGAAGTAGGATTATAGTTACATCACTCCGCAACGCTCATTCTCTTTGTTATAAGCTACAAATACAATACTGGTACCGATACGCACACGTGTGTCGTTCTCTCTGCACTATACTAAAATTTATAGTCAGAAATGGAGCGGAGCAAGATTACTTTAGCCTTAATTAATGATATAATAGAAAGGCCTTGTTTGTGGGATGTCTCATCAAAGGAATCCAGCGATAAAGCGAAGAAAACCGAAATTTTTCAGGAATTCTAAATTATCTATAATTGTTCCTGCGAGTACATCGGAAAAACCTAGCGTCCCTCCGCTACCAATACAGTCGGGTATTGCAAAAAACAAAAAACAAAAAAAAAAAAAAAAACAGAAAAGAGTTGACAAAATTTATACTTCAAAATGGTTTGCTTTTGAAGCATTGAGTAGGATGACGGGAGGAAATGTGTCTATTAGAACTGCATTTCTAAATCATAACAAGAAGCAACAATGGTAATAACAAAGGCCAAATCCTCTTCATCTGAGTCCATTGTCCTTGTCTGAAAAAACCAGACACCACCTAAATGTATTACCACAAATTGATATGATGAACTACCTATACATAAACGAAGAAAGTCAAGTTTAACATGTTTATTAAGTGTGGACACAATGTTAAATGAAACAGTATTCAACATTTAACATGTCGATGGTGTCACCAGTTAACATTTAAAATTTTGTTGTTAAATGTTAATCAGTGGAGACCGGCCTCAAGGCCACACCTACAATATTTTGAATTTCCTAGCCACTTCATCCCCTCTGCCAACGATTCAGAGTAATACGAAAACGTTCAGTCCTACATCACCAATAACCGAGCTCGATAGCTGCAGTCGTTTAAGTGCGGCCAGTATTCGGGAGATAGTGGGTTCGAACCCCACTGTCGGCAGCCATGAAGATGGTTTTCAATGGTTTTCCATTTTCACACCAGGCAAATGCTGGGGCTGTACCTTAATTAAGGCCACGGCTGCTTCCTTCTTATTCCTAGGCCTTCCTTATACCATCGTCGCCATAAGACCTATCTGTGTTTGTGCGACGTAAAGCAACTAGGAAAGAAAAAAAGAAAAACATCACCAATACTACTGAGCGAGTTGGCATCGTGGTTCGCGGCATATAGCTCCTAGCTTGCATACGAGATATAGTATGTTCGAATTCCACTGAAAACATACATACATCATACATCACTCTACCTAAGGTTGGCGACAGAAAAGGCATCCGTCCATAAAATTGGGCTGAACCCATACAAAATGTTGAATCTAGGTAAATGGGAACTGGTCATCAGTCCACAGACAGGTTTGATGCAGCTCTCCATGCCACCTATCCAGTGTTAACTTTTCATTTCTACTAAACTGCTGCATCTTACATCTGTTCTAATCTGAGTGTCATATTCGTACATTCGCCTACCTTCTACAGTTCTTACCACCTACACTTCCCTCAAAAACCAACTGAACAAGTCTTACGGTGCGTTCTATCATTTTTTCTCTTTTTCTCGTCAGATTTAGCCAAATCGATCTCCTCTCGCCAATTCGATTCAGTATCACTACATTCGTGAATCGACCTACCTATCTCACCTTCAAAATTTTTCTGTAACACCACATTTCAAAAGCTTCAATTCTCTTTCTTTGTGACCTAGTTATCGTCCATGTCTCATTTCCATACATTGCCACGCTTCAGACGAAATCTTCAAAAACATCTTCCTAATTCCTTAACAAATATCGAGGTGAGCACATTTCTTTTCTCAAGAAAGTCCTTCCTTGCTTGTGCTAGCCTGCATTTTATGTTCTCCTAACTTCTGCCATCGTCAGTTATTTTATACTGAAACGGGAATGCCCTGCGAGCATTCGCGTTCATGTATTTCTTGAGAAGAACACGCTAACACCCGACTGCATGGATTCAAAACGAGCGCCGAGCGCGCAGGCATCATGGGAGACAGCATGCAAGCAAGCGCTGCTACAGAGTGTCAGCCAAGGCCAAGTGACATCACACCGAAAGTTCTGTTGGACTGTATGGCATTTCATCACGAACGGAAGGTTAAATCGTAATTTCGAGAACGTCACCTTGCAGGCCTGGACAACAAATGCTACTATCCAAAATTTCATTAAAATCGGCGGAAGGATGGCCGAGGTATGAATTTTTTTGAAGCTCATATTTCCAGTCTCGCCGTCCGACCTTGAGTAATATAAGGGGGTCGCCAGCCTCGAAGAGATCAGGAAGGACGAGCTGACTGTCGTAGTGAAAGGACATACGTGCCTCTCGCTGCGCTCTTTCTGTCCTTGTCAGGCGCTCTGTACTTTTCAAGTATCAGCCAGGCACTTGTACTTATTAGTATATTTTCGAAGGAGCATTGTCTGAGCTGGAGCACTTTTCAGTGTTCGCTCTTTCTTCTGTTTCAGGATTTCTTACAGGAGGACCAGGATGGAGAAGCCGACCCTACCAGTGAGATTGGTCGACTACGACTACGACGTCGAGAAGCTACTAGACGCGATCGACACGGTGGAGGTCCCCGGGGCTGGTGGTGTTCAACCGGCTGGGAGAGGACGACCACCAGGGGACGCTCCACGTATTCGACAACCTGAATGCGACTGCGGAGTACATCGGAGAGCCACTCCTGCCGATCATCGGCATTGTGGTTGCTACCTGGGCGATCATCATTCGCCCTAACGACGCAGCCAGCTTCAAGGTCTACGAGGAGCGCGCGTCTCAGCAGTTCCAGGTTTCCCGGCTACCAGGACTCAGGGAGCACCTGAACGTCTCGGGCTACCAGGAGGCAGCCACGCAGAGGGAGCCAAGGACCGAGGACGACGGCGGCGCTCACGAGCGCCGCGACGGCGCGACCCCAGTTGGAAAGCGGTACTTTACGAAGTACACGCAGACCAACAAGGCCGCCAACCAGGATCATCGACCACCTACCAAGGCGAAGTGGTCGCAGACGCAGGCCTACCAGGAGGGGCCTGTAGCCCGGGCGCAAACCAGGAGAGCGCCCGTGATGGTGGATGGCAGCACGGCAGTGGACAAGGACGCCCCTTGGCGTGCTGAGGCCACCGTCCAGGCCCTGCCAGTCAACATGTCGTTCGAGATGCAGACCTCGATGTGCGCCCCACAGGACAGGGAACGCAGTCGAGTGTTAATACTGACCGACGCCGCCGCCGCCAGCCAGGAGGAAGAAGCAGATGGCAACATAGCGGAACCACCAGTCACCCCGGGGTTACCAGGTCGGGAGGAGGGCCTCCAGGACGAGGCCTCCTCCCCATCCAAGAAGCAGCCCCAGGGAAGAAGAAGAAGGCGACGCCGCCGCACCAGGAAGCAGAAGGCGACGTTGGCTCATCAGGAGAGGACCGCCCAGCCGCAACCCAAGACTGCTCCCAGGACAGCAGTCAACCGAGGAGCCAATCAGGAGAGGACCTCAGCGGGTAGCGGCAGTCAGGTGAGAGTAAAACGTCCCCCTCAGCACCTCTTGCAGTGTTTTCGCTGTCTGAGGTGGGGCCACCGTCAAGTTAGCTGTGGACTCCAAGTGAAGTGCAATCGCTGTGGTGGTGATCACCACTACACGGCCTGCGCAACACTTAAGGAGGCGCCGGTGTGAGCCAATTGCGCGGGGGGCACCCGGCCACCCACCGCAGTTGCCCAGTCTACAGGGCCATGGCGCAGGCAGAGAGGAAGGAGGCCCGGCGCCATGACCCACCCCCTTCCAGGAGGCCCCGCCTCGGCGGGCTTGGCCTCATTCTCCGGGATCGGAGACTGGGTACCCCAAGGAGGTGGAGCCGTGCGACAGGCCCTAGTGGTACTCGACGCATGGCTCCGCAGCCGGCAAGGACCGTGCTAGTCACAGCAGTGCCCAGACGGACTGATCCCCAGGCGATGGAATAGCAAGGAATTGGTTTTTGATTTGTGATGTTACCTGTTCCTAACTAACACAAAACCTCTGGTCTTTTTCCAGCCCACATCCTTGCATGTGCTATCAAAATATGTCAGGTTTTACATGTAGGCTCTTTCTTCTTTCTGCCTATGTGGTTTTTCCCTGACCCTTCAATACCACACCTTAACACTATCCAACCAACACAAACTTTGCCGTGGTAGCGAGTCTGACTCGGAAACCGGCAGATACTCCTTGTATCACTTCCCACTCTACCCAGCTATCTCTTTTCTTCTTAGAAATTAATAGCATGTCGGAGGCCATGTAGATTGAGTCGATGGTTACGGCGGGGGAGCGGGCTACGCCCCCCCCCCTGTAGTAAAAAAATCGAAGAGATCAGAGTGTGTCAGTGTGTCACAGTACTTCGTCATGAACCAGTCGTCTCGCTGATGTGATACAGTTCGTTACTCTGTCCGGCTAAGGACCGGGGTTTGAAAGTACGTAATACGAGTATTGAAAGCCTTCTCTGTGGACTCTAAATTCGCGTGTAAGCGAAAGCTTATTTACTGATAATGTCGGTCTGTCGAGCCGAGTAACATTATTTCGTTTTGTGAATTTTGTAATTGAAGAGACTGTACAGTACTAACTTGATATTTCGAAACTGTGCTTAAAGGACTTAGGGCATAAAGACTGTGCTTTAGCTGTTTCCTCTACAAGAGGCTGTGTTAGGTTATTTCGTAAAATTGTGCCCTAGTAAAAGTACAATTCTTTTTATGGACAGTGTCAATTTGTTTCATAAAGGACAGTGCCTACTTTTCTTTCAAAGACTCTGTCAGTTACTCCGTGAGAAAAAGTGTCGACATTTTCTTTTCATAAAACTGTGCCAACCGTCATTTTCAAAAGACTATGTCTACATTTATGTGTAATATTGTGCCTTAGTGGAAAATTTACCTCTGAGAAATTACGTGATTTCTGTTAAGACTTCGTTCTCTTTCACAAGACTGTGCCATAAACTATTTCTTTCTGTCTTCGCAGAAACTTTAATTTATTTCTACGTGTGCGTGAGCTAGAACATTGCATGTGCTCATTACAAACATTACAAAGACTGTGTCCGTGGGGACTTAATTTATTTTCTTTTCGCACTGCGATTACGTGAAGTGATAAACGGTTGTATCCCAGAAAATTCCAGATTATTTTCATTACCTATCACTTTGAGTTCGATAGTGACTATTGCACGAACAATATTAATCATTCTCACAGAACTGTGATTTTGAATTCATCCCTATTTTTTCAAATGTGCGTCCAACACCATATGTAGTGGAACTTACTCGGCCAGTAAACAGTGTCTCGTCATAATATGCAGTGCAGTGCGGTAGAGAAGTGTCGTATCAGATTGCATTGACATTCTGTGCGAAAGTTTTACATCTCTCTGCTCCTTTCATAGGACTTAGTGAATACAAAACTCAACAACTATCCCACGCTGCACTATCATCAGACGACCGCCCCAGTTTCGAGTATCTTTCAACATAAAGGGCTAACAACCGCCGTGGGACGACGCTGACGACGCCTTTTCCACATATTCTAGGACATTCAAACTATTCGTCTGTAAAAAGTGATATAATTTCTATGAATTTTTTTGAATAAACTGCAAGTTCCACCTTAAATATGAACTCATTTCACTACCCTTCTCTCGTACTCTCTAAAGCATGAACCGTACACGCCTTAGCGTTATCTATGCTCTCCACAAAACTGAAGTACGGGCGTTCCTATTTCAATACCAAAGTAAAATTTCCTCTACTTCCTTTAAGATTTCACTTCCTAATCTAATATTACCTGCATCACCTAAGTTCGTTCGACTGCACTCCATTACTTTTGTTTTGGACTTATTTATTTTCACCTTGTACTTCTTATCCAAGACTTTGTCCATACCATTCAACAACTTCTCCAGATCTTCTGCGGTCTCAGATAAAATAACAATATCATCCGCAAATTTCAGGGTTTCCATTTCTTCTCCTTGGACTTTGATTCTCTTTCAAAATTCGTCTTTGATTTCCTTTACTGCCTGTTCTATATAAACATTGAAAAGGAGGGGGACAAACTGCAGCCTTGCCTCACTTCTTTCTGGATTGTTGCTTCTTTTACGAAGCTCGATCCTTATTACTGCAGAATAACTTTATATAGATTGTGGATAATTCTTCGTTCGTTCTCGGTATCTGATCCCGATCATCTTCAGTACCTCATATAGCTTGATTCAATAAACATTATCGAATGATATTTCTAGACAATGAACGCCATGTACGTGGGCTTGTCTTTCTTATTTCGATCCTCTAAGGTCAGACGTAAAGTCGGGATTGCTTCAAGTATCCCAACATTTCCTCTGAAACAAAATTGATCTTCTCCAAACTAAGTTACAACTTGTCTTTCCATTCTTCTGTAAATGATAAGTGTTAAATTTTTCAGGCGTGAGATACTAAACTAATGGTGCAGTAGTTTTCACACTTCTCAGCACCGGCTTTCTTGGGAGTAGGTATAACAACATACTGCCAAAAATTAGATGGCACTTTTCCTGTCTCATGCATCTTACACACTAAACGGTATAACCTCGCCATGCTGGTTTCTCCTAAGACAATCAGCAATTCAGAGGGAGTGTCATCAATTCCAGGGGCCTTGTTTCTATTTAAGTCCCTCAAAACTCTATCAAATTCTGACCTTAAAATTGGCTCTCCCATTTCATCAGCATCAACAGCCTCTTCTGGTTCCAGAACCATATCAACTACACTTTTACTTTGATACATTTCTTGGATATGTTCCTACCATATTTCTGCCTTACCCTCTTTCCTATGAAGTGACTTTCCATCTGAGCTCTTAATATTCATACACCTAGTCTTCCATTCTCCAAAGGTTTCCTTGATTTTTCTGTATGCAGCATCTACCTTTCCTAGGACCATACAACCTTCGAAATCCTTGCACTTCTCCTTCTGTCAATCTTCCTTAACTATCGTGCACTTTCTGTCCACTTCATTCTTTAATCACCTGTATTCCTTTTTCCCCTCTTCATTTTCTGCATTTTGTATTGTCGTCGTTCATCAATCAGATCTAGTACCGGTATCACTTGAGTTATCCATTGACCTTTCATTTCTATCTAAGATTTCTTCAGCAGCCCAACTGACCTCATTCTCACGATTATCCGTTCTTCCCATGTCGTGTTCCCTTCAGCCTTTTCAATTAGTCTTTATGCAACACGTTTCTTGAAACAACCCACCACTCTATTTCGTTTCAGCTTGTTTAGATCCCATCTCCTTGCATTCCTTCCTTTCTTCAATTTCATGACCAACAAGTTGTGGTCAGAGTCCACATCTTCTTCTGGGAAAGTTTTTCAATCCAAGACCTGGTTTCTGAATCTGTGCCTGCTCAAACCAAACCAAAAACCATGGCGCAACAGCCCCGAAGGGCCTTGGCCTACCAAGCGAACGCTGCTCAGCCCGGTGGCCTGAAGATTATGAGGAATCGTGTGGTCAACACGACGAATCCTCTCGGCCGTTATTCTTGGCTTTCTTGAGCGGGCTGCCATCTTACCGTCAGATAGCTCCTCAACTTTGCCTAATCATAATGAAGTCTATTTTATACCTTCCCGTGTCACTAGGTCTCGTCAACATATACAACCATCGTTTATGGTGTTTGGACCAAGTATTAGCAAGGACTAAATCATGATCGGTGTAGAATTCAACCAGCCGACTTCCTGTATCATTCCTTTGTCCCAATCCGAATAATTCTTATGTTGTCCATATTGGGTTTCTATGTAGTAAGTAAGAATAAATGAGGAATGAGGGCACGAGACTCAGCAGATTATGTGAGGGAAAGTGGTGAATCAGCAAGTCTTAGTACGGTGAGATAGATCGCGACCTGGAGCATGCAGCCTTGTCGAGAATCAATGAAATAAGATTCAAGGACGAGGTGTTGCAGTGCTCAAAGTCGTGGCTGGCGAGTGGAGAATGAAAGATGAAGATTGAGACTTGCTGATTCAACCAGGATTTGAGAGGCAGGTTATTATTTTTTTGTTTCGTTTGTTTTGTTTTGTGTTTGCCGTTATGCCGAAAAGGCTTGTTTAATATGATTTATTTGTAAATTTATAATGTTCTATATTTTCTAGTTTTGCTTAAATTATCTTCTTTTGGTTTTATGTTCTTTCTATTTTCTCCTTATAGATTAAGGTTGGAAAACTGTAAATCTGGAGAAAGTAACGATACTATAACACGTACATATTATTATTATTATTATTATTATTATTATTATTATTATTATTATTATTATTATTATTATTCAAGAGATAGGCTATGAATTATTTCTCCTTGTTGTTATATTATTTCGTTCAAGGTTTTGTGTTCTAAATATTAATTCTCTACAAGTAGGGCTAAATTTGTCTATAACGGCAGTGTACTGTGATTTCTATTATCATTACAGGAAATGTGGTAATTCTCCTTGTTTATACAATATGTATGTAACCTATATATTGTATTTTTAATGCTCTTTCGAAAAGGCTTTTTACCTCCTTGGGTGCTTTCCAAATTAAGAAAACTATGAAACGGGTTTATTCCCACAACCTGTGTACTGGCTACATCATCACTTCCACACGTTTAGATGATTTAAAATATGCCGAAAGCGATGTTCAAGTGGATTCAGGTATGGAGGTCCAATAGCCACTCTATAGTAATTTTTCTATCTCGTTGGTGCCGAGCAACGTCCTACATTATGCCCAACTCATAGAGCTGCATGTCCCCGGACCTAAACCTGGTTTATTTACATGTATGTATCCGATGTTTCTTTCTATTTAAGGATAAATGCAAGTTTCTTCTGACCTTAAAGATATTCGTTATCGGGGAGAAATCGTACCCGGTCATGTATAAAATACACGGTCCTTGGGTTGTACGCCTCATAGGCAATTTTGAAGTTTCGAGAGGTCTTCCTAATAACATCGATGCCACGATCTTGGGAACCGTCAGGGATACGACCTAATACACCTATAAGCTGCGGCCACTGAATTAGGCAGGTGAGGAAAACAGAGCTCTTGTTAAATATGGGAACGGTCAGTAGCGGCGATTGGTAATTAGAAGTGAGGGGGAAAAATGTGCAGACAACAAGAAGTACTCGGGTTTGTGGGATACAGCGAACAGGGGATATATATAAATCAAAACTTTTAAAACAAAGCTTCAAATTTGTAAGTTTTTAATACTCCCTGAGCGAATTTCGACAGAGGTAAAGGTAGACAGTTTACCAACTTAAATGTGTTAATAATAGTTTTTTGAGACTTTTATTCAATATCATACAATAAAACGTTTACCAAAGGAACAATATTACGCATGTATTACAATTAAACGGAAGTACGGCATGATGATACAATTAAAATGATTTGGTATTGTACCAGGAAAAGTTTTTGGGTAAAGGGCATGAGTAGGACCTCAGGGAGTGGAACTTGGTATTGGAGCCGATACAGAGTAGGATAGACTCGCAGAGCGAATAATAGATGGTTAAAATTTTTTTTTCAAAACAATTTATTAATTCTTCAACCTGCGATATGATTATTGACTCAAATCTGGCATTGAAATTAAAAGTTTGAACGTAATCTTCCTGAATTCTGTTCATGAAAATGGCATAAATATCACTGATTCCAAAGTCTTTCATATGTGAGAATATGAGGTATTGAATTTCCACCTAAAGTCTTTCTAAACCTAAGCACACACTTGTAATTGTAAGTTGATATGAGAAATTAAATTTCTGTTAAAAGTTTTCAGTTCTCAGTTTGTAAACCTTGATATATAGCACACTTGAAAAGCCTAAAGTCTTTCTGTGAGATATAAAAATGAAATTTGAAATTAAATTAATCACTTCTGAGAAATTATGAGAACTCTGAAATATTTGTTCACACGCGGCACTGAAGTTTCCACTGTTCAAAATTAATGAAAAAATTTTAGTCAGTTTGTTACTACTCACTTACGGAAAGAAATGTTGCTACAAAATGTCGAAGGATGGACATCTGGAATGTTCCGTGGAGAATCAGGATCGGCGATGTTCCCTTAACACACCATGTTGACGTTCCCGATGAGGTGATGACGGCTGGAACTGGATCATGTAGAATTGCAGCTTGTTAGGGTGATTTTTCGCACACGAAAAATTCACTTAGTGCGAGTAGTTATCACTGACACTGTCATTTACTGTTGAACACTATTTATGGCGTAATTGAATTTCAAGACGTTAAATAAAGAATCACAGTCCTTCCTGTATGAAATACTATTTAAAGTCGTTACTGAAACGTTCATAATTACACAGTTCACACTTGAAAAGGCAAATCATAGTCGATAATCACAGTCTTTGAACACAGTCATTAAGTTACTAAGGATTATTTTCTGCTTATCTTGTTATTATAACGTCATATTACCTCAGAAAAAGTTCTTAGTTTTCACTCAAATTACTACTGTAAGTCTTATACTGATGTGGCGTGAATAAAGAAATACAGTTCAATACTCGAAAAGAAATGAGTTCTGGTGATTCTACACATTAGTTTCTGTAGAAGTTCAATATCATTTGAAGTAACCTAAGTCTACACGTAATGACATATTCTGTGAACGTTAAATAGTTGATATTTGCAATTCAATAAGTTCACTCGTATTATATTCTTAAATGTCTTTAGGATTAGATTGTAGTCGCGACGCGATGTACTAAATACAGTGCGACGTCTTTTATAATTCTGTCGGCGATATAACTTCGCGTTCCGGAAATGCGACGGCAAGTACTTTCACCGTGACTGCGCGAACATACTGTACGCGGGTCGGTCTCTCCTCTGTCTCACTCACACACAGCTGTATACTCGCCCTTGTACTGGCCTGCTTGCTGGCTGGCCTTGACATATATAGATACCAGCGCTGGGAGGGGTAGCATCTCTTGGCCATGTGACCGTGAGTGCGTAATTTCGTTGAGACTTTAAATTATTATAACTCAACAACCATGGGATGAATTAATTCGAAATTCACAGGGATTAACTTTTATGACGTCCGCTATATTTCAGCGTTTGTCCCGTTGAAATTGGTTAACGCGTTGAAAAGCTGGTAAAAGAAAATTCTTTTCGAGAAATATCTCTAGGGGAGGTGAGCTTCGAGCGACAGGTGACGTCACTTGACTCCGCCTAGTGCACTCGTGGGGTCTGGCACATACTGGAACATTCTTTACATAGATGTTCGTACGTCGGTCGGATCTTTTATGCTGGAATAACGTTTCTTTTGATTGATATGGACCAGGACCTAGGCTTTCCTGGTACATCTTCCCCTTGGTTGGACGAAAAGAAAATACGCAGGATTTTCTTTTCCAGGCTTTACTCTTCCTGTGGTACATATTGTTTTAAATTGGCTGAGTTATAAATACCCTCGAAAGTGCCGTCCAATTTTACAATTTCATAAGCCCCGTTTCTCAATACAGTGCGGACAGGGTAAGGACCTACGAATAGTGGACAGAACTTAGCGTAAATCCTTCTCTCAGGGTTGGAAGTAGCTGGTCTCCGTATTAAAATAAGGTCTCCAGGATTCAATGATCTTCTGAACTTCCTATTACGCTGGCGTCGTTCTCTGAGGGCGGCTGCATGTCTTAACCTGGTCAGCGCGTCATTGATCTTAACTTGCTGCGGCACAATAGCATTTGGTAGAGCTGGTAAAATTCTGTCCCAAGGTCGCTCTGGTTTTGACCCATGATGTAGGCTGAGAGGAATGTCATTAGTAGATTCATGCACAATAGAGTTTATAATTTTTTGCATTACTGGCAAGACTTCGATCCACTTCCAGTGATGTTCACTACAATAAATTCGACAGAATTTGGCGAGTTCTCTCATTATTCTTTCAGCAGGGTTAGCTTCCGGATGCCTAATAGAATTCATGATATGTCGAATGTTGAGTTCTTCCAAAGCCTGCTGGAATTCTACGGAAGTGAATTGCGTTCCGTGATCCGTCAGTAGGTATTCAGGCTTTCCCATCTCAGGGATGATGTTCTTTTTCGGCCTCCTTAAGATGTCACCGGCGTTAGCTTTCTGGATAGGCAATAGCATAGTATATTTGGAAAAGACATCCACAACTACAATGACATGTATGTTCCCCCTGGTCGCCTTTGGCAAAGGGCCGTACAGATCGATTGCCATTATTTCTCCGGGCTTTTCCGGGATCAGTGGTTTGGGAAATTCCTTGAGGAGATAATTATTCGACTTGATCCGCTGGCATAAATCACAGGACCGCAAAATTCTCCTAATGTCTCGCCTAAGATATTCCCATGTAAACCTTTCTTTAATAAGGTTGAGAACTTTATCCGTACCAGCATGACCTGAAATTGAGTGACAATGCCATATGATAGCCTTCCTGATTTTAACAGGTGCATAAATCCTGCATTGCGTCTTGGCTAAGTCAATGTATTTCATAAGAATCCCATCCCGTAAACAGAAGTTTGAAGAGAGTCGTTGGAGACGTGGGAATTCATCATCATCGCCGGGAATCGAACCTGATAAAAATCGAATTAATTCCCTACAATTGGCGTCTCTTCGTTGCATCTGGGCAAGGTAACGAAGTTTGCGAAGACATTCTTCGTCATCATCAGTCATGATGTTAACCTCGTGAACTTCAATAACTTCAGCAGGGTTGCGGCTGAGGGCATCTGCTAATGCATTCTTCCGGCCAGGCCTATGTATTACAGTGAGGTCAAACTGTTGAATAAAAAGAGCCCATCGGGAAACTCTCTCATTCGTCAGGTCAGATGACAGTATGAATGTCAATGCTTTATGGTCTGTGTAAATCGTAATGGGATAGCCGTAGATGATTTTCTTCCAATGCTGGAGAGAAAAAACAACAGCCAGAGCTTCGAGTTCAGTTATGGTATAAGACTTTTCGTGAGGTCGTAGTTTTCTACTTAGAAACGAGATGAAAAGTCTGTAATCGGGATCTTCAGGTCTCGCTTGATACAGCACTGCGCCTATTCCTACAGAGCTGGCATCACACTCTATGAAGAATGGAAGAAAAAATCCGGATAAACTAGTTTAACAGAGTTTTTCAACATGTCCTTGGTGGCAAGGAAAGCTCGTTCACATTCTTCGGTCCATTTCCATCTATTATTCTTAAGTAGTAGTTGCTGAAGAGGAGCTACCGTCTCAGTGTAATCTGGACAGTGTTGAGAAAAGAACTGACAAAGTCCTAGGAACTGTCTCACGTTTCTAATGCGCTGAGGTCTAGGAAAGTCAATGATACTCTTAATCTTGGCAGGGTTGGGTTGAATTCCATCACCACTAATTACATGTCCTAAGAATAATACTGATGTTTGGAAAAGTTGACTTTTCTGGGCATTTATCTTGAAATTCTTCTTCTCCAATTCCTGCAGGACCAGATTGACATCTCTCACGTGCTCTTCGAAAGTTCTCGAGGCAATCAAAATGTCGTCAACATAGATCGTAGTTATGTCCTTTACATCATCTGATAAGTGTTTTTCCAAGGCTCTGATCAGAACAGCTCCCGAGTTTTTAATACCAAAGGGCATTTTGTTGAAAACATAGGTCCTATTTTCAAATAAGAAGCCTGTGAATAGCCTACTTTCAGCATCCAATTTTATGTGATAATATGAAGAAATTCCGTCAAGGCAACTAAAGAAATTCATGCCGTGGAATCTTCTGATGATATCCCTAAGTAGTGGAGGACGGTCATATTCTAAGGTCAGTCGGTCATTTAGGACCCTCGCGTCAAGGCAAATTCTGATACTGCCATTAGGCTTACGCACTATGGCCAATGGATTCAAGTACTTAGTTACGCAAGGCGAAATTATCCCATCATCTGTCATTTTATGAATTAAGTTACGAACTTCTTCTCGATATTTCTCGGGTACGGGATATGGTTTCTTCTGATAAGGAGACAAGTCATTTACATCATCTGATATTCGTAGCCAGCTATCCCTCCAGGCTTGTCATCGAATACACATGCAAATTTTTGTAGAACGTCATTTTTAGCCTCCTCCAATTTTAATTTAATTTCTGGGTCTTCAACCACACTGGCTATTGACATTATATAGTCCGGACCTATGATGGAGTTCTCATTGAATAGGGACTCTGCATCGTCCTCACTTTTGTCACCCTTTCTACTTTCTGCTACGGCTGGCGCAACCTCGCTTACAGCGGGCTTAATAATGTCACCACCGGCTTCCTCGAAACGGGCTCCCTTCTCTTGAACTTCCAGGTCACTTCGTTCTACCAGCTGTAGTCCTACGGAATTATTCTTGAATCTTACGAGGTTGGCATCATAGTCAATGGTTCCTTTGTATTTGATCATAAAATCTGATCCAAGTATTAAGTTGAAGTTAAGACGTGATACTACCAAAAATATGTGTTCGAATGTCTGACTGTTAATTTCAAACTCTAAAAATGCCTGGGATTTACATTTAACAATTTTATCAGGAACTATACCTCTTACTTTAATCTGAGCTGCAGGCAATAACAAAACATTGTTCTGATTTTTAAGCGAGTCTACAAGCCTATCAGAAATTAAAGAAGCTTGAGCTCCAGAATCGATGAGCGTAATCACCTGTAGGTTGCCTGTGCGTACTGTTATGACAGGTAATGAACGTGTAATAATTGGCCTTAGTGTTTGTGCGTCTTCGAATAGTAATTCGGAATCGTCAATATACCAGTAATTGATAACAGCAGTACAATAATTTGAAATCTCGTCCTCATCGTGTTCTGTAGTTAATCTCCCTATTGCCAGATCGGCGTTTTTTATAGCGCCTGTTGATTCAGGATCAGGTGATCTTTGTTCTCTTGGTCCGAATTGACGTTGGTATTCCAGGGATGTAGCTCCAGGCTCATCAGGATTACGATTTCTCTCCCTGATGTATTCCCGTGTATCCTTCCATCTACTTTCAAGTTCTCGTCGTCTGGACTCACGATTTTCTTCAGGAGTGCTTTCGCGCTGTCTCCATAAATTCCTAGGTTGGTAAGGGTGTCTATCCTGATTCCTCTGACGTCTAAAATTCCGGAATCTGGTTGGGTTGGTAGGGCTTAATCTGCCTTCTTCACGTGTCCTGGGTTCCTCTCTCTCCGGCGGTTTTATTTCCGCAGAGTTCGTATTTATTTCCCGACTCCTGTTAGTTTTCGGACTAGATTGGGTATTAGCCGTATCTAACCTACGCAAAGTAGCGTCAAAATGCTCCAATGTTTTAATGTTGGCAGCGACTAGTATCTCTTGAACATGAGGCGGATATTGAAGTGTCAGGATCTGAATAAGTTCGATATCTGGCAAAGGTGGATCTAAAAACTGTAGCTTCTTTAATTGCATTAGGCAATAATCGGAATATCGGGAAGTATTGACTGAAGTATTGTATTTACTAGAGTAGAGTTGCATCTTGACAAGGTGCTGTCTTTCTGAATCCCAAAAGCGTTTAAGAAGTGCCTTTTTAAAGTCGTCATAGTTTTTAGAGTTGCTCTTAAAAGCTATGAACCATGATAAGGCTCGTCCTTCTAGAAGTTTGGATACTACTCTAAGTTTCCTATCGTCATCTACCCTATTCTCTTCCAGGTAATCGTCGACATTTAACAAAAATTCTCGAGCAGTATACTCGTCACGTCCTGAAAATTTGACTGGTTTGTCATCTGGTATTTTAATAAGGGTTGTTGTGCTGTGTACTTCCCTCGACGAACCAGGAATTGTGACGTCAGTCGTATGTTCTTTGAGTTTAATTTGATTCATTTCTTCAGACAAATTATTAATTTTAGAATTAATTGAGGTGTCTAAATTTTTTATTTCATTTCTCAAGTCAGTTTTAATGACTTGTACGTCATTACAGAAAGCAGCTATCTGGGTATGCGTGCTGTCTAGCTGTCCTGTAATACGCTTGTCGAGTTCTCCTTGCGTGCTCTTAATTAATCCTATCTCGCTTCGTAATTTACGCACATCATTCTTTAATGCATCCCGCAAGGTTTCCTGCACCTGAGCTAGCTTTACTTGAGTTTGTGAGATGTTACCATGGGATTCTTGAAATTCAGTCCGTAAATCTTTGAGTTCAGTGGAAAATGCTTGAACGGAAGGAAGAACATTTCTAAGATCTTTGTCAAAAGACTTGACGACCTCTGTCTTTATTTCTTCCTTGATAGACTCTAAGTTTTCAACAAACTGATCCCGCATGTTTTTCAATGTGGCTTCGACTTGTGCACTAGAATCAGTTTCTTTTCGAGGCGAGTTCCAGCTTCACGGAATCGTTGCTCGATAAGGGCACTAGATTCAGTGAGCCTTTTATTAATGACTTTATCCGCTTCAGCAAACTTAGTGTCCAAGGTCCTGTCAATTTTAGAAGTTAAGTCTTCAACCTTACTATTTGACTCAGTTAACTGCGCTTGAAGTTGAGTATTTTGTGCCTGCATTTGTTGTTGAAGTTGAGTATTTTGAGCCTGTAGTTGAGAATTAGAGTCAACTATCTGTGACTGTAGTGCGGTTATTTGTGTGTTTATTTGAGCCTGCATTTGTTGTTGAAGTTGAGTATTTTGAGCCTGCAATTGGGAATTAGACTCTACCATTTGCGTATTAATTCGATCTATTTGCGTGTTCATTTGTGTTATCTGGTTATTAGACCTATCAATCTTGGCATTCTGATCGTTAATGCTAAGCCTGAGAGCTTCGATTGCTGCAAGTAAGTTATGCATGTTTCCGGAATATTCGAATAAGTCAAATACAACAAGTTCTTCGTGTTCGTAATAGTTGCAGTCGGATCCTGTGCGCAAAATACAATGACTTGAATCGAACCCTGAATGTTGCGATTATTACAGGCGCATCATCTATTATTATGGCACGGCTCCAAATCGTGCCCCACGTTGGGCGCCATCTATTACTATACTATCCTCTCTGTACCAGGAAAAGATTTGGGTAAAGGGCATGAGTAGGACCTCAGGGAGTGGAACTTGGTATTGGAGCCGATACAGAGTAGGATAGACTCGCAGAGCGAATAATAGATGGTTAAAAATTTTTTTCAAAACAATTTATTAATTCTTCACCCGGCGATATGATTATTGACTCAAATCTGGCATTGAAATTAAAAGTTTGAACGTAATCTTCCTGAATTCTGTTCATGAAAATGGCATAAATATCACTGATTCCAAAGTCTTTCATATGTGAGAATATGAGGTATTGAATTTCCACCTAAAGTCTTTCTAAACCTAAGCACACACTTGTAATTGTAAGTTGATATGAGAAATTAAATTTCTGTTAAAAGTTTTCAGTTCTCAGTTTGTAAACCTTGATATATAGCACACTTGAAAAGCCTAAAGTCTTTCTGTGAGATATAAAAATGAAATTTGAAATTAAATTAATCACTTCTGAGAAATTATGAGAACTCTGAAATATTTGTTCACACGCGGCACTGAAGTTTCCACTGTTCAAAATTAATGAAAAAAGTTTAGTCAGTTTGTTACTACTCACTTACGGAAAGAAATGTTGCTACAAAATGTCGAAGGATGGACATCTGGAATGTTCCGTGGAGAATCAGGATCGGCGATGTTCCCTTAACACACCATGTTGACGTTCCCGATGAGGTGATGACGGCTGGAACTGGATCATGTAGAATTGCAGCTTGTTAGGGTGATTTTTCGCACACGAAAAATTCACTTAGTGCGAGTAGTTATCACTGACACTGTCATTTACTGTTGAACACTATTTATGGCGTAATTGAATTTCAAGACGTTAAATAAAGAATCACAGTCCTTCCTGTATGAAATACTATTTAAAGTCGTTACTGAAACGTTCATAATTACACAGTTCACACTTGAAAAGGCAAATCATAGTCGATAATCACAGTCTTTGAACACAGTCATTAAGTTACTAAGGATTATTTTCTGCTTATCTTGTTATTATAACGTCATATTACCTCAGAAAAAGTTCTTAGTTTTCACTCAAATTACTACTGTAAGTCTTATACTGATGTGGCGTGAATAAAGAAATACAGTTCAATACTCGAAAAGAAATGAGTTCTGGTGATTCTACACATTAGTTTCTGTAGAAGTTCAATATCATTTGAAGTAACCTAAGTCTACACGTAATGACATATTCTGTGAACGTTAAATAGTTGATATTTGCACTTCAATAAGTTCACTCGTATTATATTCTTAAATGTCTTTAGGATTAGATTGTAGTCGCGACGCGATGTACTAAATACAGTGCGACGTCTTTTATAATTCTGTCGGCGATATAACTTCGCGTTCCGGAAATGCGACGGCAAGTACTTTCACCGTGACTGCGCGAACATACTGTACGCGGGTCGGTCTCTCCTCTGTCTCACTCACACACAGCTGTATACTCGTCCTTGTACTGGCCTGCTTGCTGGCTGGCCTTGACATATATAGATACCAGCGCTGGGAGGGGTAGCATCTCTTGGCCACGTGACCGTGAGTGCGTAATTTCGTTGAGACTTTAAATTATTATAACTCAACAACCATGGGATGAATTAATTCGAAATTCACAGGGATTAACTTTTATGACGTCCGCTATATTTCAGCGTTTGTCCCGTTGAAATTGGTTAAGGCGTTGAAAAGCTGGTAAAAGAAAATTCTTTTCGAGAAATATCTCTAGGGGAGGTGAGCTTCGAGCGACAGGTGACGTCACTTGACTCCGCCTAGTGCACTCGTGGGGTCTGGCACATACTGGAACATTCTTTACATAGATGTTCGTACGTCGGTCGGATCTTTTATGCTGGAATAACGTTTCTTTTGATTGATATGGACCAGGACCTAGGCTTTCCTGGTAAAGTATTTAACTTCACACTAAAATTTAACAGACACTAAGGAGACTGCTGAACTGACGAATGCGTGTGGCAAGCTGGTGAATCATACCTCAGTGCCCATGCATTTGGCAAAAATATACCCCCGTTACCCTTCCTCACAACACATGCAAACTCATTCTCTTTACATGCGAAGTATCCACTACTTGCTGTGTCGCTATACAAATGGGTTATCCGCGACGAAAGGCATTTTGTGCGTATTTACGCTAATAATTGTTTTAATAATTAAGGAAAATTAACGAAATAATTAGCTGATAAGACAACAGGGATTGTACAAATGTTTTTTAAATATATCCTAGTTTCAGCCGGGTAAAATGGAACAAAAAAGTAATGTTTTCTCCACAACGTGGCGGACTGCCCCAACTTTCCCATCACCCACACCCTAATCGCCGCTACTGGGATAGTTGAAGCGACAGATGGTCGACAGTCGCTTACCTATGAATTGTGGGAAGTTTGTCATAATGGATATGACCCTGTTTTGCAAGACTACTAGTTCTCTAATATATATATATCTTGAGGTTATGTCCCCAGGCTTCACAGCCGAACCTTAGGACAAACCTAATGAGGGCCTCCAGTTCACTTAGAGCCACCGGCGAGTGCAGACGTACGGAGTGGAGGGTCCCTGGAGTGGGAGAAGGTAGTGTAAGTGAGGAGTGTTGGAAGTCAGCGAGGTGCTTACAGGCAATGATTGGTACAGAGCAGTACAGGGCGAGCATAGGTGGTTGGGAGGGAAGGAAGAAGAAAGAAGAAGTGAAGACAAGAAGATGCAGAATAGAACTGGATAAAATAGGATACTTTATACTTTCTGCAGCGGTGATTTTGATATTGCTTTGGATTGGGGGAGTAGAACTGAACCCAGGTCCGACTTACAGAGGAAATATGAGCTGGGAAGACATGGAAACAATTAGAAAAATCGTAACAGAAGTGGTAGCAGAGACATGTCCCCTCGAACAAATCAAGAACATGATCAAGGAACAAACGAGGGAGTTTGAAAAAATGAAGGGGTGGTTTCAGGAAAAGATAGAAGACACAGCTTCACAGGTGAGAAGAAATGGTGAAGAAGTTTCAGCATTAAGAGAGGAGATAGGGAGATTGCAAGAGGAGGTATCGAAACTGAAAGCCGACGTAGTTGTTAACACCCGAAGTCGCAGAAATAAATGCTTGTTTATATATGGAGTGCAAGAGGGTAAGAAGGAAGATAAGACGAGTATAGTTTATAAAGTAGTGGACTTAATTCAGGGTAAAATGAAAATAAATTTTAGTGAAGTGGACATTGATGATGTGACAAGAGTGGGAAGATTTAGAGGTAATAGGCCTATCAAAGTGCAATTATTTTCTACACTGATGGCTGATACAGTGGTGCGTAATGCAGGTAACGTGCAAGGAGAAAAAATATGGATAAGGAGGGACATAGGAGCTGAAGAGTGGAGGAATGAAAAAACTCTTAAAAAACACATGATACGAGCTAGGCAGCAAGGGTTGAATGCAGTCATCAGAGGACAGGAATTAGTGGTGACAGGCAACAGATGGAGGAGAGTATGGTCGGTGAATAGACTGATGGACCTAGAACGAAGGATGAAACAAGATGAGGAGGCTAAGAGAAGTGTAGTGAATAACGGGGATGACAAACGAGTGGAAGATAATAGGCAAGTGAAAGATAACGAGGGTAGAAGTGTAATTATAGGAAGTAGTACTGAAAAGTGTCAAGAGAGACAGAACGAGGTGCTAAGTGGAAGTATGAACAACGGTAAGGAAAGAGCAGTGGACGGGCAATGCAGGAGAGAGGCTGAAGATCAAAGGGGTGATGGGGGAAAGGAGAGTGAGCAACAAGAAGCTGAGAGAGCTGAGTGTAGTGGTGTAGTTAGACAAGATCAGGGTATAAAAGTAAGGCCAGTGTTAACCTATGAGTACCTCGATCAGAAGTTGGGTTGGAGCGCAGGGAGAGATAGAAGATATATTTGTAGAAGAAGTAGAGATGGAGGTACTGAGATTGCATTGGTGTAGGGTATAAATGCTGAGTGATGGCAGATGAGTGTGTGTTAGGGCTGAATTGAGGTGTTGGAAGTAGAGGTGGTATATGTTGAAATGTGGTGTTGGAAAGGTATGGAGATGTAGTTATGATATGTTATAGGGTTGAAATGTGGTGTTGGAGAAGTGGTGGTATAAGATGGTGGATGACAGTTTGTTGATATTTGGAGCTGGAGGAGTGATGGTAAATGTGGTGTTGGATAAGTGTTGTAATTTGGCTATTTGTAAATTTTGGTTTGGGGGAAGATGGAGTTTTTGGTAGGAAATTATGATGGATATTAGGATGAGTATGAGTGTATGGCAAATTGAGCAAATTATGATGTGTTATAGGGTTGAAATGTGGTGTTGGAGAAGTGGTGGTATAAGATGGTGGATGGCAGAAGGTGAGTGTATTTGTAGAAGAAGTAGAGATGGTGGTACTGAGATTGTATTGGTGTCTGGTATAAATGCTGAGTGATGGCAGATGAGTGTGTGTTAGGGCTGGATTGTGGTGTTGGAAGTAGAAGTGGTATATGTTGAAATGTGGTGTTGGAAAGGTATGGAGATGTAGTTATGATATGTTATAGGGTTGAAATGTGGTGTTGGAGAAGTGGTGGTATAAGATGGTGGAAGGCAGAAGGTAAGTGCATTTGTGGAAGGAGTAGAGCTGGTATGCTGAAGTGTGGTGTTGGAAGTATTGGAGGCTTAGTATGATATGTTATAGGGTTGAGATGTGGTGTTGATAGCTATTTAATTTTTGGGGCTGGAAACAGGTGAGTTTATTATCATTTTGTATTGTATTGGTGACTGATATAAATGCTGAGTGATGGCAGACGAGTGCGTGTTAGGGCTGAAATGTGGTGTTGGAAGTAGAGGTGGTATATGTTGAAATGTGGTGTTGGAAAGGTATGGAGATGTAGTAATGTAACTCGGCTATTTGTAAATTTTGGTTTGGTAGAAGATGGAGTCTTCAGTAGGTAATTATGACGGGTAGGAGGAGTATGAGTGTATGGTAAATGTAAGTTATGATATGTTATAGGGTGGAAATGTGGTGTGAGAGAAGTGGTGGTATAAGATGGTGGATGGCAGAAGGTGAGTGTATTTGTGGAAGGAGTAGAGCTGGTATGAAGTATTAAATTATGATATGTTATAGGGTTGAAATGTGGTGTTGGAGAAGTGGTGGTACAAGATGGTGGATGGCAGAAGGTGAAGAAGAAGTAGAGGTGGTATATGAGGTAGGGTTGGTGTGGTATTGCTAAAATGGGTGTTGGAGTATTGCTGGCCAAAATTTTTGGAGGCGTGATTGGTATTTGTTATTCATTGTCGAAATTTCTGGAGATGAGAGGTAATTTTATTATGGGTGTTATGACGGAATGAAATGAAATGAAGCAATGTTAACGCAGATTGGTAAAAGTTGCGGTATGGTTGATTGGAACGCAATGACGGAATAGGATGGCCGGGTTGGTATGCAATCATGTAATGGCGGGCTTGGAATGCAACCTGGTAATGCTGCGCTTGCAGCCTATGCTGGAGTAGGTCAGGGAACAATAGAGGTGAAGAAAATGCTGAAGTAAGAAGGCTGAGTACGTGAGAGTGATAACAAGCATGGAGTTGTAACACCAGCAGTAGAATGTAAACATTGACCAGGCTGTTGTGAATTGATGTAGATGGAGTTGGTTCTGGTATAAAACCGGGACGGTATTGTTTATTTCATTTGATGTTATTTAGTATATAGGGGAGAGGGGTGGCTCAGGTTGGACTATTCTTATTAATTTTATTTGTTATTTATTATTATTATTGTGAACATGTATTCGGGGCTGAATGCCTGTTTTGTTCACTAATAAATACAATATAAATATAAATACAATATAATGAGGGCCTCTTTTTGAGTTGAACAGGTATATACCTGTTTTTCAAGAGAGGGTACAGTGCGGACATGTGGTCTTTCGCTCTAGCCATAGCTTATACCCTCCTCTCGATAAAAGTTTCCTATCCAGGGTCCTTCCCAAATATCTTGTCTTGGGTTACCATGGTACGGAGGTATTGTATAAAGTTAGGGGTGGGGGATCTACTTTGAATCTGGTAATCTGTTCTTGGACCTCTGCAACTCTGTGTTATGCATATGTACTGTAAATACTCTGTAATCAATTCTTGTATGTCTGCAACTTTTACATTATTTAATTGTAAATAATCTGAAATCTATTCTTGTACTTCTGCAACTCCCAAACAATCTTGCAAACTGTCCGGAACTATTCTTGTACCTTTGCAAATTTCATGTTATATAAATGTAAATACAGTCAGAAATAATTCTCTGTAATGCTCATATTGATGATGAACATAATTTATATATTGTATGTGTTTATATGCTCAACCATTCACTAATAATATTATATACACAAACTGTATTTTGATATGTAAGTGCCCGCCAGTATGTAATGTCCTGTACAATTCCAATGTGTGAGCCGGCAGGCTCGTTGGAATTAATTGAAATAAATGAATGAATGAATGAATGAATGAATGAACAGTCTTCGTCACGTTAACCTTAATACGGTTGCACCAGTCCTCAAAAAGATCTTTAAATTTTCAGATATATATTTAAAGCTCAGACGTCGTTTAGCTATAACGTAAAGTGCAACACCGTTTGCGTATTGCGCTATTCGCACGTGCGATAATCTGTGATGATTGTTGACCATGAGGCTCTAGAACACCTGTGAAAGTGCGCTGCCACCGCCTTTGTGATATACAGACCAAAGTGTAGAAAGCGCGCAAAGCCCATCAGCTGATCAATTGAGGCGAGCTATGCGAACGTTACAAATTGTACTTGTGAATGCAATCCATAAGGATTGGTGATTGGGGGCGTTCTTTGGATAATTGTGACTGTTGAGGGACAGAAATTTATATTGAAGTATATCGCATGTTCTTTCTTCAAATTTATCACATCCGGATTTATTTTAGCTGTTGTTATTAAGATAATGATATTTCATCGTTTAGGTTAGGTATGGTAACTTCACGTGGTGAGTAATGTAAATTCAAGGGATGTAATACTTCTCGTGGAATTTATTCATTTAATGGTTACTGTATAACACGTTTTTGTGTAAATATAATGCGCTGACAATTTAAATACAGTGTGTGAAATTTCGCAGTTGCCACAATGCTAAGAACTTGTGCGTACCACAGCGAAAATACAAATATTCAAGTAAATATACATCAATATCTTCATTTTCTTCGTATGATGGCAGGTTACCTTTATGAGATTCGAAAATCCCAACCGAACAAAATACCTGTTATGAAGGATAAAGGAGTATTTTCACCCATTTTCCAGAGCTGATGATGAGCTCTGATTTATACTTTCTTGTTACACAGCCTTACAGCAGGGCGTTTTATTGTTGATACAGAGCAAGTATAAAATAGACAGTGACCAATTGAACCTACATATTATTATTTCTTGGGTTAGAAGTGTTGAGTACGAGCTGACTTTTCTCCCCCAAAATTAATTGCGAGTAAAAACAATTCCTCGGCAATTTCCATGAACGTGGGAAGTATCTAATATATCTTGCTGGTCAGTGCATTAATATATGGGAAAACATGGACTATCCCTAAACAAAAAATTATACAAATTTTTGTATGGAAGAAAGTCTCAAGGA